>NC_138828.1:50205032-50452532 GCF_965183815.1 Platalea leucorodia | reverse complement strand
GAGGCACAAGGCAGGGACTGGACATAGAAACTGATACATTCATTTTTTAAAAATCAGAAGGTGGGAATGCAGGAACAGAGGTGTGGGAGCAGACGCTCACTGCTAACCTTTAATCTTTAATCCCCAGGTTCCACAAGGGCATCTTGCCTCTGCGGCCCAGAGCCCTTGAAGGCTGGCCTGCCACAGTGGGAGTTTGGGAGAATGAGGGGGAAATGAAGAAGGAATGCTGTTTTCTAAACAAGGGAAGGGGAAATTGTCTCTGTCCCCAGCCAGAGTGGAAATAAGAGGAAATGCTATTTTCTCCCAGGCAGTTTCTGTTGTCTTCGCAGGGCTTTTGGTCCACACAAGCCTTGGTTACCAGTGTTTGTGAGCTAAATGTTCTGGGGCAACAACGACGCAAGGAGAAAACATGCTAACGGAGCTTTTAACTAATTGCAAAAAGTACCCTGGTCAGTCCTGTTTCCTTGCCACTGGTTTCACTTCACCGTAAAACCGAAAGTGCCTGCTCTGCCCTGTTGTCTGAGCTCAGGACAGCCCACAGCTCATAGCTTCTTGGAGACAACAGTCATAGCTGCTTTATTTTTTAATAGCAATAAAACCCCCGCAGCTGTCAGTCTTCCCTGGCAGGGTCCACCGGGACAGCCTCAGCTTGCCCAAAGAACTGCAGCGGGGACGCTTCTGCTAATGGTCCCCATGAGACATTAACCCTCTTCCAGCACATTCTGGGACAAGGGCAGGAACTACAGGTGGGAGCTGGCTCCTTTTGGCTTGTGTAAAAAGCTGTTTATGATAAAATGGACCTTGTGCAAAGATGCGTGAGCCTACCCTTCCTTTTTCCACTTGCCGTTGCAATGCAACAACTCCCCTTCTTTCAGGGGTGAAGACTGCCAGCGTAGCTGAAAGCTCACCCAGGCAGATCCTCCGTGGGTTTGCATGAACCTGTTTGCAGTTTAGAGCAGAAGCACTCGTGTGTTTGGGCTGACATCTAGTGTCGGCGTGGACGAGGCCAGAGAAACCAGCCGACTCGTTTCTCCCAAAGTGTCAGTGGTGACCTGCAAGGAAGAAGGAAGATGACATTTCTTTGGCTTAGTGCTTCTAATCTGGTTAGAGACCTGACCCATAAGTCCATGAGTATCTTTGTTCCATTAACTACTGAAGAAAATAACAATAATAATAATGGGACATTCAAAAATATAAGTGAACAAGTAGTTTTAGGCCTGGAAATTACAAAAACAGCTCGAATTGCTTAGGTATGCTGTTGTCTCCTCGTTTTGAAGCATCACAAAGACTAACAACTGTTCTTCAGCAGGCAGAAGTTGTTTATAGGGAGGAAGACACTTGATGGCGTACTCTTGAATGGTAGGATATGATTCCAAGGGACTTATCCCATCAAAAGCATTTGGTATGACGAGCTTCAGGAAACCGCACTCCTGCTGCCTTGATGTGTCATCATTTGCTTGCCAGCCACAACTTCGTGTGGGCTCATCCTTTTCGTCCTCTCCTAACCGTTGCAAGATCTTTCCACAAAAGCCCAGCACACGAGTTCAAGTTGATTCACCGTCATACTGTCTCACTCGTGAGACCCTTTCCTCTGAGACCTTCAGTGTTGATCAGAAGCCATTCACGGACTCGGCCCCTCCACGAGCGTGTGGCGCGTGACAGGGATGGGCATTACCCATCTGGCACAAGGAGAAAGAGAGAAGCTACTTGTACAGGTACTCGATACCTCTCAAAATTGTGTATCCAAGGATGAACTGGAAAAAACACGCAGCTCAATTGTGAAAGCATTTCCTGAAAGAGGCTTTGGGTGCTCAAGTTCACCCAAAAGCTTAAGTTCACAAGGGCTGGAGGAATGACTGAACAAGTTCAAGGAAGAGACATTAACCGAGGATAATCGAGTGCAGAAAGGGGCTCAGACAGTCCCTGAATTGTTGCAGGCTGGGAAAGTATTTTGGGAGAAGTATCATCATGTGCTTGCCCTCTTTTGATACTGCCCCATAGGCATCTGGTTGTCGCCTCTGTCTGAGGGAGGGTGCTGGGCTATAGATGACCCCTTGGTTGGGCCCAGAAGGGCTGTACTGGTATCACCCCATATTATCCTTTGCCGGTGTTTTTTTTTATTTTTAACTTAGGTTTGCTCTAACCCTTCCACATGGCACAGGCAGAAAAAAGTACTTCTGCAAAACAAAAGCAGTTTGGGCTCTCTCCTAAATATACCCTTTCCCATGTTCCTACCTTGAAAGCTGGATATGCTCTTTGGAAGCGCAGAAATAAGCGAAAGGGGAGAAAAGGGGGAAGAGGAGGGGGGTGTAGGACAAACGAGCTTTGAGTGCACTTGGGAAGTCAATTTTTATTTTTGCCTTGATGCTATTAGCAGGAATGTCACCATTTCACACAGAAAGTCACGTCCTGCCCCGAGCACCAGAAGAAGGCCTGGCTTCAGTTTTGCCCAACTTCCCATGTGCCCTTTGGGGGTCACGTCACCCCTGCGTGCCTCGTTCCTCCGCGATGGTCCCAACAGTGCCGCCTGGACCATCCCCCTTATCTCTCTCGCAGATGAAGGGTCAGCTTTCCTTATGGTTACACCACCTGCCTGGCACGGCAAGGCCAAGGTCCCTGTGACAGCTTCAGAGGAATGAGAACCACATCCCGCCTGGGGTCCCCCAGAGCCACTCTCTGCTCCTCAGCCCCTTTTTCCTGAGCAGGTTTCCTTCCAGTTGTAATGGGCGTTTTATCCAAAGCTGCAGAAACAGGCTTCAGGGTTACAAACATGTGAAGGAAGAGGAAAATGCATTCGTGCTCTACTTTCCCCATGTAACTAGGAGGGAGTCTTGTGCAAGAGGGTTCCCTAAGTGCTGTTGGTCAAAGTCCAGTGGTGTTAGCAGGAGTCGGCTTTGCTGAAAGGGCCAGATGGAGTCAGGGAGCAGATCTTACCATCCTGACAGAGCAGGCACCCTGCCATTGAAGTTTTGAGCTCAGGAAGTTCCCTGCTACTGTTTAACCTTTAAATACCTGGTCTTTCCTTTCAGATTCCCCATCAAATACATGAATTCCCAGACAAGCAGGGAATTCATACTTAAGTTCAGATGGTGCAGGGCACCTTGTCTAGCCAGAAACTATTTGCTCTGTACACACACTTGAACTCCAGAAAGTACATAGAGATGTTTTATATAACTTTGAACCATTTAAGGACAAAGTATTCCCTCATACTATTTTAGTTATAGCATATTTTACTTCATGCAATATTCAAATATATACATATCTGCATTTATGGCCACTGTTTATGTTTGATACAGTCCCTCTTCTTCATGACCACACTAATGATATTATTCTTTGCTGCTGTCATGTCACATGCAATCCCCTTCCCCAACATAAACCCAAAGTAGCAGAGAGTTGGTCTTGGCATGTAGAAATGACCACTGCAAACAAACCTCTGAAGAGTAACAAGCCCTACATCAACCACTGCAGTTACTGCAAGCATCCATTAGTGACAGACCTCCTCCCGGATCAGCCTCAATGCTAGGGGTACGTTCCTATCACAGTGGATCCCCTGGGGAGAAAAGGGTCTGACATGGCACAAACAATATACATCATGGGTAATATCAAGGGTTTGGGGTTTAATAACCCTCTTCCATTATACCAAGGCCATCTTAGCACTTGAAGAATTAGAGTCTTCTTCCAAAAGCCTTCTTCCTGAGGCAGCTGCTGCTGGAGGTGCCCGCTTAGGCAAACACTGCCTCTGCCATAGCAAACCATGGCAGAAGGGGCTGTTCTGAGGGCACACCTCAACTCTAAGATCCAATGTGTTGGCTCAAACAAAGAAGACAAAACCCACTTCTCTGTTACAATGTATGCTTTTAGAGTGATTGCTATAAAACATTACTGGTTTCATATTTCATAAAACCATATAATGCTTTTGTTTTGAGGAAAGGGATACTAACAGCTGCACAATGGCCACAAAAAACGCAACAGCGCTGGATGAGTAATAATGAGTAGCCTATGGGCTGTCCAGAACTTGGTTCAGAAACTGCCGCTTCTGTTCTTCACAAGAGCTTTCCTGAGCAATTCTGATCAGTATCCTGTGGATGAAGTTGCTCAGCCCAGCGTTTTGGCTGCTGGGAGATGGTGACTGGCTCCCAGGGTGCTTTTGACTCTTGCCTGTTGGCTGGTGGCAGTGATGCTGTTGTGGGAGGGACCCCCCGCGTGGATAGTTTCTAAGGAAACCGTCCCATGCTGGGGTATGAGCAGCCTTTCCCCTCCTGTTTCTCATCTTTGGCTTCAGATGTGCTCAAAGCACTGTCACTAGGAAAGTGTTTAATGGCTCATGCAATGTATCTTTAATTACTATTCATCCAGTGTCTTCCTGACAGATGCTCATGTCTTAGGTTTTAAAATAACTCGCTTGTAATTCATCTTTAAGAAGTATTGGACCAATTTTCCACTTGCAGGTTACTCCTGTACATATTCCACCGTGGCAGCAGTGCTATTACTGGCAAGGACTAAATGAGCAGGGAGCGGCACCCGACCCCACGGCACTCCCAAGGGATGTGCCTGACCCCCGTGCAATACTAATTCCCAAGTGAGAACAGAAACGGGGAATCACCTTCCCAGCCTGCCATGAAGGCAGAGCCATGAAGGATGCTGGAGATGCTGGGCACAAGAGGCTGCCTGGGGAATGGCACGGTGACCGGCAAGGGGCAGTGGGAACCACCAGTACATCAGATGAGAGGAGACTGCATCAGGGAGACCTGAGCTGGTGTCACCCATGGTGACACTGACCCTTTTCCCCAGGGAAAGGAGTGGATAACTCCAGTGTTGTGCACAGAGCATGGAGAGCGGCTGGGCACAGGCAGCGCTTCCACAGCAGAGCAGCATCTCCTGGATTTGGGCCTCACACCCAGGTGTGGGGACCATGGTATGTCTCCAGTCCAGCCAGGGCAGAGCCAGTAACATCTAGATGCAGTTTGGGATGCCCCATTAAAGCACCTTGTAAATCCCTGCCTGCAGTACTGGAAATATTCCCATTTGCCCTGAGACTCTGCTGCCGCTGAGCGGGTGCAACCATTTCTAGCATGTGGAGGAAACTGCAGCTGTGCAGGAGTATAACAAAATAAGCCAAATTCCAAACAAGCGGAGCAAACAAGCTCTTAACCTTATTTCTTGGAAAAAAAAGATATCAATTTTCAAATGTTTCTTGCACCTGCTAAATGCATTAGCAGCAGTGTTGTATCTCGAATGCGCAGTCGCGATGAAAGAAAAATAACTTCTTTGTGGTGATCTGGTGTGCTTGTGACAGCCATTCAGGAGATGATTTACTGCTCTGTGCTGGAAGCTGGACAGCCACACTCAATGCTCACATGGCACGAGGTTGCTTTCCATCATTTCCAAACTTCCTTGAAAGAGCTAAGTACTTTGCCACCTCTTTTAAAAAAACTATCAGAGCAGAGTTTTGCACGTGTTGGCCATGCCAAGGAAAATAAGTCCTTACTAGGAATTGGAGGCAATGGGCCATTGGCTCTGGAGGCTATTACAGGGTGTCCAGTTCCAGCAGCTGACAGCACCATAGGAAATTTCAGAGGTTTTCTGCTGCCACGCAGTGGATTAGCACATCAGTGTAATGTTGGGAGGGAAAACATAGAAAATCTGACCCGCATGCTATTAAAACAGATTAAGCGGAGAGCTTTGCTGGCGTCAGGCTGTCCCAGGGGACTGGTGCTGGAGGAACAGCCCATGCTTTCCACTTTGGGGCCACCAGCTGCCTCCGCTCTGCCTATGTGGCCTCAGCCTCACATTTCCACCCACTTCATGGGGGGTAGCTGGGGACGTGCCAAATGGGATGCAGTCCAGAGCCCGGTACCGCAGCCCTCGTCAGCCCTGGGCTGAGGCAAACAAGAAGCAATTTTTTTCAAATAGGTTTAGACTCAAAAAAATGTAGGGGAGCCATGGCTACTTCTGACGTGGTATCATCAGAGGAGAGAGTCTTCGTCTCCAGCACTTGCAGGCGCAGCCCATGCTTCCCTAGAAACCAGGTGAAAATTAATTCAGGGGAGCATGAACTTCTCCATGGAGCAAAGCCCCCAGCTATGAAGCCTGGGGTCAGAGCTTATTTTTGGTCAGTCAGGCAGCAGAGGTTTCATATTCAGTGCAAGATAACCACCACTTTGCCATCCTTTTCCATGGTGGCTGCTGGGAGTGAATGGCAAGCCATTTGGTCAGGATGCACGTGCTATTTTTTTCGGTGCTAAAGGAGGAATGATGAAAGAGGAAAGTTTATACTGGTTAGCCTGAGCGGTGGAAAGGGCATGTTTCCACCTCCCTTTCTCTGTTGGTGGTCAGTGCAGTTCCTCCCAGCTCACCACCACTACTCCTCCCTGCCCTGTGTCAGCCTCAGCTCCCCGGGTGTACCTATGGGGGACAGTACGGGAAAACAAGCCCCTGAAGTGATTTGGGTTCATGACAACCTTCCTTTCCCCCTGAAAAGGTGATTGATCAGGCAGCTAAGGTTGGAGGAGTCCCAGACAAAAAGCACCTCCTGAGGGAAGGGTCTTGAAGCCAGAAAGAAAGCAAAGCAAAGCAAAGCAAAGCAAAGTGGGTGCTGGGACCCGCTAGGAAGATGGTTGCTCAAGAAGGAGCAAGACTTCCTACTGTTTGTTTCTCTTCATTTCAGGCAGTCAGAGCTTTGTTTAGCTTCTTCTCAAAGAAAACCAGAGAGCCACCCAAAACTACCTACATCCTTAACTCTTCTGAGCCATTCCTGGTAAAGGGAACAACTCAAGAGCAGCACACTGCAATGGCCGGCCACTCAGGCTAAAGGGGTGACAGCATTCAAGTACAGCCGTTCTTTACACGTGCTCTCCCTTCGCTTGTTTGCCAGCGTACAGATGGGCTGAGCTGGGCTAGAGGAAAAGCTGTGCTGTCAGCAGATGGGCAAACAGCAGCACAGGCAGGATCCCCTCTGCTGGAGGCAGTGAGGTCTCTCCGCAGGCAGGAGATGGCCCCGGCAGTCCAGAGCCCTTCACAGAGCAAGGGGAAAAGGAGAGCACAGGCTTTTCAGGTTCCTAGCTTCTCCCAGCAGCAGGAAGGGGAGGGAGGAGCTTTAGGTATTTCTAGCAAAGGTGGGGTTGGTTGCAAACATATTGACTTGAAGATGTCCATACGAAGAGAAGAGCATTTTTATGTTGGCTAAAGCTGGAGCGTTAAAGAGGAGCCTCCACACTGGAGACAGATTGCAGGGAAAACAAAGGAACAGAGAGGAGCAGGATGTCAAACGATGGATTGTCTCCACTACTGGAACTGGAAGATGTGATTATAAATCTCAGGACTGTGGCAGAAGAGCAGTGATCTAAAGCCACTAAGTTGAGGCAACTCAGAAAGAGGATGCGGACGTGGCATAGTGAATTCAAAGTCACTACTCCACGTCTGCATTCCACTGAAGTCCTGCTGAAGTCTGCTTTGGGTTGCGTTAAGTCAGACATAAAGGGGACAGCAATTTATCTCAGACAGAGACCTGTGAAGTACTCAGATGGAAAAATCAGATCAGGTGCCCCCAGGGCTAAGGGCTGTCCTAGCTCCTGTCCTCAGATAAAAGATTACTGCAGTCACTGAGACCAGCTCAAGCCATAACCGATATGTTAGGGTTTCCCAACCTGAGCACCCAGCTAGTGAGAGAAAGTAATGCTGACCCTGATGTAGATATGACCTTCCTCTCCTATAGGAAAGGACGTCACCGGTGGTATTTAGACAAGGATGGGACCTTACCTGTAAGAAAATCTGATGCGGATCCTGCTTGGCTTGAGAACTTATAGCTTGCTGATGGGGAAACACCCAAAGCTGGGAAACAGATATCGTGTAAATATTGCTCTACCCAGAGCACAGGTTGGGTTGTAAAACAGCTGTCTCTTCTCTGCGGGAGCAAATTCTCCAGAGGTGACTCAGCAGTCAGTGAGGGGCAAAGCCAAGACTTTAATCTGTGTTCTCCAGGTGAAGGCTTCAACTTCCAGCATAGCCTTACTGATGAATGAGATACGGTAACTAAAAGCCAGGATCAATGACATCAAAAACATGAAAGCCAAAATGAACGAAGTGCAGCGGCACATGACAAAAGCAATGGCAACTGTAGGCAGCAACTTGGAAACTCTCTGCAATACAGGGCATGCTCGCTGCAGGCAGCCTGGCAGAGGCCAGCCTTTGGGGCCTAATTATAAATATTCTCAGGTTAGTTTAAACAACTACTGTCAGAATAAAGGCCTTTTTCGTCGTTAGGTCATGCTGCAAGCCTAGCTCCCACAGTCGTTAAGCACTGATGTCAGAAGTTAAAGCTGAACTCTGTATAACCTCCAGTCTACAAAGGATGCCAAATGCAAAATATTTAGGAATTTTAAAATGACATTTTACGCTAGCCATGTATAGTTTACTTTGTACCTGTACTAAGTTCAGGCCAATGTTGTAAGTCGCTTTTGTGCTCTGTGTAGAAGTGTAACAGAAAGATCAAACATAGAATATTATTTTATTCTTGGAAAGTAGGCACATGGGCACTGATTCACCAGATATTTAGCCTCTCAAATTACCCCTCATTTAATGGGAAAATCTGAAATCCGAATACTTTGCTGAAAAAGGTCTACATTTGGCTAGCACTAGATGACTGTAAGATTGTGCAAGATTGTTAGACTTTAAGCTCACACTTTCATCTTTTACGGCTGCTGCTCAAGCAAGGTAATAAACTGGCAGAAACTGCTGTGCAAGGCGCTGGTGGACGTGCAGAATACCCCGTCGTTCTCTTGGAGGAGCCACTGGCATATGAATGGATGTGTTGAGCTCAGTGTCCTGAGGAACACGTTAGTGTCACAGCACAGCAGGATTAGTAACACCTACATTATTTTGCTGATTATGGTTTTATTTTTTATACTAAATAAATTAACTAATCTTGATCAACTTGCTTAGCTTGCCAAGTTTCCAGCCCCACCCACACCATTGCATGTTGACCCCTGTTTCTAGAATAACAGTAAAATCCTTCACCACAGTCCCCCACCATACAGGGAAACGACCAGACAGCAGAGATGAAGCAGAAAACGCAGTATCCAGTTACTTAGGGCTATCTGGTTTTGCCATCTAGCAAACTTGACTAGGTGATTTCGACAGAGAAATGCATTGCGTAAGGTTTCCTCAATGAGGTAAAAACTCCTGCATTACAGGACACCAGCGTCCAGGCAAGCACAGTCTTGGGCTAATTAAGCAATAACATTGTAGGGACATGAGTTAGAAACGATGGGTTGATGTCCAAGGAAAACTCAAATCTTTTGGAAGCAGTGAAGTCTGGTTTCAGCCTAAGACAACGATACCCTCTCCCTGAGCCAGACGGTCCTATGCTCAGGCCAACACACCACCGGGTGAGGGAGGAGGTGGCCTGCCGCATGCAGTCATGAGATGCCATCACCTGGTGCAGGGGCCCACTGCGTAGTGAGTTTAAGCTCGCTGGTGATCAGCTTGTTTTTCTTAATTGCCTCCATGACCACTCGGAAGTAATTCATAAACCTCCATGGCTCTGCGGTGTTCAGGTTAAAATTGTTATTGCGACCCACGCTAGCTATATGAAACATGCTTTTCCTTAGGGGCATCTTTTGGGGGTTTATTCCACATGATATTTGCAGCCTCCTTCCCACTTCAGCCCTGCAGATGTGCAGCCTCTCCTGCTAGGCAGCAGCAGCTGGTGGATTTAGGGCATCGCTGACCGTGTTCAGTCCCATTGGAGACATGTCACTCCCTGCTGCCGTCCCCCCGACCCTTTACTTCTCTCCTTCACTATGAATGTCTGCTGCAGCAGTTCAGACAATTTGTGTGTTTTTGAAGCAGGGAGAATGAGCTGCAATTACTGCCCAAGAAAAACCATTAAGAGAAGATGTTCTTGGAGGCTTGGGTGCTGGTCATGTAACAGCTGGGTTAAGAGAGGTACTAAGCAAAACACTTTAAAGGTTCTCCGGCTGAATAAATACTCCTGTTCTTCACCCTCTGTAAGGACATAAAGTGCTGGGATGGCTGGAGCCAGCGCTCTTTGAGTTTCCCAGCCCCAGGTGCACTTTTTTGCTGTGAATTTGTCCCGCATATGCTTTTAACAGTCATGGGTTTCAGAGACAAGGTGTTGCACATCTGAATGGTGCTTTGGTGTGAAGAGCCACCTCCTTTGTTCGTTCTGAACCTGATTTAGTTTCGTTTAATGGAAGCACAGCCTGCTCTCCAAGGGGAACATTGTCGGGGAGCATTCACAGGGAAGGGCAGTGCTGGCGATGATGCACCAAGCCCATGTGGCTCCTTGCAAGCAAACTGGGAGCCACTGAGGGGACTCCACTGGTTCATTAAGTTTCTTCATCTCCACTAGATTTTTCTCAAATAGAAAAGTTATTAATACGACTCATGACTATTGCAGTGAAGGATAGAGTAAGAGATCTGGAGAGCTGCTCTCCAAACATCACAATTGCCTGGACTGAGACACTTCAAAGAACATTTAACCAGCCCCTGGCTGTCCATCAGGGCCACCACTGTCCCACTTTGATGTACTCATTATCCAGCACGTGGATGCTTCCAGTAAGGCAAGTCTCATACCAGCCAGGTAGGTTGGAGGAAAGCTGTGCCTCAAGAAGCTGTGCCTCAAGACCACTGCTTTTCTCCAGGAAAGCTAGAGTTTCTAGCTTTGAAATGCTCTGTAGCTAACAAGTGTGTGACTTCAGCAAGAGCAGCCCGTTTCCTATGTCTTGAATTCCTCATGACTGAACTGTTGCACAATAAAAGATCGCAGAAATAACTGACTTTACATTAAATATCATCTAGGAAGATCTGATGGAGCAGCAGATGCCTTGCCTAATGCACGCCTCCATGCAGAAACATTGGTGGGAATGCACAGTGCAGGACCAAAGAAGCCAATATTAAACTTCTGCAGCCAATGACGTCTACCAAGGTAAGACCTTCTGTCAGCTCAGAAGGCAGATACATGCATTGCCAGAGGTTTTCTGTGGAAGTCAGCAGAGGGGCTGGTACCACCTGTGTCGTTTTCAGCTTGGGTTTGGTGGGGAGAAGAGGAAGAAGGACCTTAGTCCAGCAGAGTTCTGACCTTAAAACTTCAGACTGGCACAAATTCTTTTCCTCTTCTTCAAAGAAATGCAACTTATCATTCCCCTCAAGGCTTTTATGTCTGGAGGTGGCCATGCCTTCTTCTCTAATGAGAGAAAAGAAACAACCAAACAAGTAAGTCAGGTTGTGTTGGCCAGTGTTCAACTACTATTGTGTGTGAAGAAGAACAGGAACTAGAGAGGAATTACAAGTCGACAATGAGTCACGTTATTCCTTCTTGTTTTTCTTCCAGAAGAGAAAGAAGGACAAGTTTTCCTTTTACATTCTCTAATTCACTGGGGAAAATGGAAACCATGTTTTATTTTTAGCAGCTTTTGTTCTTGCGTGTGCTCCTGGACCTAAGGACGCAAGTAGATCTGCACTGCTGGGGAGGCTGGTACAGCTGACAACTGACTGAACCGTCGGTGTGAGCCTGGAGAATTTTCTTTCACGTCTATCATTGTGCTTGTGATTTCTGCAGGACCAAAAAAAAAAAATAAAAAAGAGATCCAAGGACACTGGAGGCCGTTTTCGGAAAATGGAAGCCTGCTTTTTACCAAGAGGATTTCCTGAGCAATCTAAGTGGCTGAGGATCTTGTCTCAAACAAAGTTTGGATCAGTGGGGTATCTCCCTGTGCACAAATTGGGCTGAGGGATTTTCTTTCCTTTATGCGTGCTTCCTCCTAAACCTGGTCTTACAGCTAACTAGTGAGGACTGTTGTCCCTGGACACCAGCTCAGGCTCTGATAGCTTTTGTAAGAGCATTTGTATCAAAATATTGTTGTGCTGGAGTCTCAAGGCCATCTGGGGCTTTGTGCAGACAGGGTGCTTACAAATGAATGTGAACCAAAGCAAATCAACATTGCTTGGCAGGGATGAAATGTATTGCTAGGGTCTGTCTCTGCCAAGCTAGACTGTTTGGCTCAAGTCCCACTCTTCGGGGTGATTGTCTGTCAAAACACAATTTGGTATTGTACGGCATCATGGTTAGATGGCTGACTACTCCTTTAACCCCTCTCAGGCCTTACGCTCTTGTTATTTGTTGAGTGGAAACGTGTGAATCTGCAACTCTTAAAGCATACCTCGGGCCCTGGTACCTTGCACCAATCGTTCTTCATGCCGCTGTGTTGGTTCAGGTAGAGCTTTCCCTTAGGAGCTGTCAACCAGTAGGTTGCAACCCTCTTGAAAGGAAGGCATTATTTCTTAATGCCATGAAATTACAAGAAAACATCTTTGTACTATCTCATGATGGAAGCCTGGCTTCTTGGACTAACCACCTCAAAAACCTGGTCATCCTTTCAAGGTGGGAGTCCAGCTTGGACACTTGATTAACGCTCCTTGATTATCCCATCACTTCATGAGCGGTAGCTGCTCCTTCTGCTGAGCCCTGCTGGAAAGCCCAGAGGCCACCCATTAGAGGACAAGCCAAGACATCACCGTGAATGCCCTCACAGCTTTGCCAAGAGGTGTGCAATCATATCACCTTCACCACTTCTGGACGTGTTTCTGAGTTCATTCAACCTAAATATGGACATAGTAAATTACCACAGGGGCTTGGCCAAGACACGACACTACAGGTGGCTCCAAGCCCATTACATACAGTTTCTGCTATGGTGAAAATCCTCAGTAAGCACTGGCAGAAGTGCTCTCTCTGAGCACAGGTTCTGCTGGGCCATCTCCCATCCTGGAGGCCTGGCGAGGTGCAGCAGCAGGAGGACGTGCATATTCCCTTTGGGAGGTGGCTGAAGAGGCAGATCCTCAGCTGAGACCCTGCTGAGCCTGGAGATGGCCGAGAAGAGCGGTGGCTCTCCATAGGTATGACACGCGGCACGTGCCGTCCTGCAGGCAGGCAGCTGCCTGCGCTGCTGCCTGGGCCATCACGTCGCCCGCCAGCCCGGCACGCAGCTGCAGCCTCGTCCCCGACGGGCAGGGCAGCAGCAGCCTTGCACAGGCTGGGACGCCAGCAAAATGCAGCCCGGCTGCCCAGGTCACGCAGCCTTGCAGCTCTCCTCTCATGCTGTGGGATTTGAGTGTTTTCCTTCCAAGTTCAGGCTAGAGCATGCTGGTACTGCCCAGCTCTCCCGGGCAATGTCTGCTCCAGGGGCTTGGCCTGGGGTCTGGGACCTGTCATCGTCCCAGCAGACTGGGGACAGCTGACTGCTTGCTACAAGTCCATCTGTCCTTCTCCTGGGCACGGGGCTGTATGGATGGCCCCAGGGCTCAGCTGTCTCTGACCCGAGGCACAGCACAGCTGTGTGACCCTGGGTTGGTTTTGCTGAGAAAACTGCTGCTGCACTGTGAGAAAATACATGAACTAAAGCCAGGCAAGATAAGAAAAGTCAAAACACAGACAGAATTGAAGTCGTCAAGATGATAATAGCTAGGAATCCAAGGCTCCAAAAGTAAATGCTATGTGAAAAGGGATAAAACCCTGAAGGGACTAGTTCAGTCACTGTCTTGCTGTAAAGATCCCGAGGCTGGAGGTTAGAAATGCCCTGAGTCCTTGGCTCAGGTGTAACTCTGATGTGAGGGTATGTCCCAAGTGCGGGGCTCCGAGATGGGGAATGGAGAAAGGGGCACAAGAGAAGAAAAGGAAGAAAATGAGTGGCTGGGCAAGTTGTACAGAGGAAGATGTCCACGAGGAGTGCATTTAGTCCACTGGCAGGCAGAAAGCATGAGGAATTTGACTGGGAAGGGGAACACGAGCGTTGCCAGCTGATGAGCTTGAGCAGCCCTGCTCGACCGCAGGCTCCCCCTCCGTCCTCTTCCACCTGCCTTGAACGACTCCCTCCCACAGAAAACCTCAGCCCCCCTTCCCCTGGCAGGGCATCTTCTTAAGCTGGAAGCCCCATGGGAGAAGGGCAGGGACAGCACCTCTCCATCCATGTCCTGGGAGCAGTGACCTGCAGACAGCTGCTCTGGCTCGCGGGTGCTGGCAGCCAGCACAAAGCCGTGCAAAAGACAGGCCAGGACATGAGGGGGTTTTACACAGGTGTAAATAAGTGTTTGGGGCAAGGGAGGCTGAAGGCCATCTTGCTGAGCTTGCATCAGCCCAGTGTTTGGTAAGAGGCGACTAGACACATTGGATGTGCAATTGGGAGCTTTGTAAGGACCAAACAGAGGTTCAGACGCCCACATTGGGGTGGCGGCCAGCTATTGCAATCTTCCCCAGGTGTAAACATCTTTGAGGGGCCATTCCCACGATGAGTGAGACACAGGGCTGGAAACACCCCTCCCTGGGGCTGCATTTTCCTCCTTGCACTGAGACATTCAAAAGTTACCCTTTCCCCATCCCAGCTCTGTCCAGTAGGTAGCTCCTCCTCACCTGCAGCGTTTCAGAGTGTATGCAGCACTATGAATTTCTTTTAGTTGGGAAAAACAAACACAATTCAGGTAAAAAGTGAGTTAATTGTAATTATAGTGTACAACAGGTGCTGTCACTGCATTAGAGATATAGCTAGGCTCCTGTGTCTGGCAGAAGGACCTGGTGGTGACTCATGACTAAAATGGGAACAATTTTTCATTTTTAATATGAACTTTGGCACCACCCAGCTCTTAACCTCTTAATATCTTAATAATATCAACAGCCAGAAAATAAATGTATAATTTGTTCTGCTTAATGCTGAAAACCAGATTTTTCTACTAGTGCGTCAGGAGCTGGATTAGCCCCATGGCAGCACAGAGTGAGTGGAGAGGACAGGGTCCCTCGTGGGGACCTGGGTCCAGGCGGAGGCGAGCTCGCTCAGCCGGAGCTCTTAGGTACAGCTGCGCCATCGGAGCACTCGCGTACCCCACCTCCCAAACTGTGGAGATGCCTTGGCTTAATCTTAGCCTGAGTTTCTATCACAAGCCACTGCCAGAAAGATAAGAAGAAAGCGCATGTTCGCGTGGCTGGAGACATAACGCTCTCTTTTAAAGAAAGCAGCCCCCTCTCCGTGAGACCCCTGCGAGCCTCAGCCCTGACACGGAGCTGGGCGGGCTGGTGAGACCCCGCTGCGAGCAGCGGTGGGAGCGTGGCTGGGCGCTGCGCCCCCTCCTCGCCCGGGGCCATCAGGCAGCGTCCCCTGGCTCACCCTCCCTCGAGTGGGTCCGCGGAGCCTCCTGACAGGCTCCAGTTACTTTTGCGCCGTGTTTTCCCCACCGCTGCAAAGCATTTTTTCTGTAGCTGGGAAGTACTGAGCCCTCCCCTCCGCTCGCTGGCTGGATGGAAGTTAATCATCTGCTTGCAATTAACCTGTGACCTCCCACACCCGCGGCGTGCATGGGGCAGTGCTGTAGCTTTAACGCGGGCAGTGGCAGCGGGCGGTAGGAGAGCAGTGCCAGGACAGCAGTGCCAGGACAGCAGTGCCAGGGCCAGCCCCGACGCTGCTGCAGATCCCTCGCTCCGGCCCGGCCCTGGCAGCGTTGCCCGCCATGGCCAGGGGCAGCCGCAGCCTCCTCGCCACCCTCCTCGCCGCCGCTCTCGTCTCCCTCCTGCCGCTCCCTGCCACCCCCTCGACCCACCGCAAGCTCCTGGTGTTCCTGCTCGATGGCTTTCGCTTCGACTACATCGATGACAGTGAGCTGGAGGGTCTGCCGGGCTTTCGGGACATTGTGAACATGGGGGTGAAGGTGGATTACATGACCCCAGACTTCCCCAGTCTCTCCTACCCAAATTACTACACGCTGATGACAGGTGAGTACTTGCGTTTCTGTGATGTGATGCTTCTCGGAGCTGCCAGCTCCCCGTGCCGAAGTGGAGGGCAGCTCCCCATGACTTTTTCCTTCAAAGATGATGTAAAAATAACACAAGCGGTGCTTTTAGCTGCGAGTTTAAAAGGACCGAGGCATTACAGCTCAGTATTGCTTGTCTGAAACCTGCTCTGAACTTGGAAACGCCACTTGGAGCTGAGTTTTGAAGCTCCCCTTTGCTCTCCCGCGGTGCTGCTGGGTCCCTACCTGCTGCCACCGCTGCAGCACGGCTGCCCGGGGATCCCCGGTGGGAGCACTGGTGGGGGCTGCTGTATATAGAACATAAAAATGAGTGAGAAATGCATGGAAAATGAATACACAGCCTGCTCACAGACTTTGCAGTTAATAAAAAGATGTGTAAACTGGGGGTGGCTAAGAGAAGAACTTATTTTCCACCCGCAGGTCTGTTTTGGTAAGTTCAGCATTAAATTTCTTTTTAAACTTAACAGACTTTCTGCTTTCACAGGTCCCTGTCTTAACATTGCCCTAAGTCCTTATATCTGTAAGATAACCTGAATTAGACAAATAGAAAGACATTAAGGATTTTTGCTTTTGCTCCCCTATGCTTTCCCTTTTTCTGACTGCCCAGGAGAGGCTTTCAGAAAATTGGGAGGATAGTCATAATTTTCATGATGCTGATTTCCTTTTAATCTAAACGGAGCAACACATGATTACAGTGTCACTAGGAAGGTGCACAGAGTACAGCTGAGCCCTTCGCATCAGAGAAAGACACCCTGGAAACAACATTTAAGTAAAAAAAAAAAAAAACAAAAAAAACCAAACCAAAGAAACAGAAAAGTTTTTCTGGAGTTTCTGATTGGATTTTTCTCCAGAGTTATTTAACAAACAAGACCTTCCAGCTAATGGGGAGTGAGAAAATCCGTCCATTCTGAAGATACATGGTATCTTCTGCTGTCCTCGGAAAAATACAATGCCCAGCAGTCCATATACTGCTTGCTGGGAAAGCGAATAGATGCCATTGTAAGACAAAAATCTGACATCAGTTGTGCCCAGCTTGTTTTGAAACAGCTTAACCCCTTCCTCCCTCTCTTGGGAGAGAAACGCCTTTCTCCTGCTCGTCTCTGAACAGAAAAGAGTACAAACTGTCACAGGTTTTTTTCATGAGTTGGTGCAAATGCATGGATGCGGAGCAAATGTCACGACTGAAAATAGAGGTGTCACTCCACTGTGGACCTTGCACTTTAGGTGTACGTAGGCAAACCGGCTTAGCACTTCACGTGTAAAAAGCCTTCAGATTAAGTTGTTAAAGAAAACAGGAAAGCGAGTGCTTTCTCTCCTTACCGCATTAATCATCACTCCTATTAAGTGCGTATGCGTAGAGTGAAGTCTATAAGCAGCATTTCAAGGAGTTTTGAAAACATCCTATTTTGTACTCACAAAGAAGGAGTTTTGTTTTAGATGATGAAATGCCACTGCTAGACTTTTCACATTTTTAGGGCACCAGAGTTTCTACACCACAGCTTGAAGCAATGAGACAATCTATGAGACCAAACTCAACTCTTCTTGCAAGTCTCCTGGCCTTCATGATGAGGATCTCAATGCAAATACAACTTATTGGCAAATAACAATTCACCTTCATAACACATGAGTCACAGCAGTGTTAAATAGGTCAGGAGACAACCAGGGATCAAGTTCAGGTGATGAACATGCCCAAAGGAAGATCCAAGACTGCACTTTAACCCTTGGGGTGTTAGTGGACGCCGTGGCTGTGTCCTGGCATGACAGCAGGATAAATCCCATGGCTGCACTCTTCTTACCCCCAATGCCACGGTGCAGTCTCCACAGAAAGGAGATGTCACATTTTAGGTGATGGTGGGGTTAGGAGCGTGGGGCACGCAGCAAACATAGCGTTAGCTGTGCTCAGTCTGTGCATGTTTGATTCGCAAAGCTGGGACAGCTTTTGCAAAAAATGCAGCATGGCAAGGTGACAGCATCGTGCTGTAGCGACCTGCTTAGGGACTGGCAAGTTACCGTCTCCCCATCGTTGCTGTACGGGCGTGGGAAAGCTTACATCGCATCTCACCAGTCATGAATCTCCTCTGCGGGGTGGGGGGGGAGGGATATGACTGTAACTGGTTTTGCTTCCGTTTGCAACTGGAATGTGTGGGACTTAAAGGTTGACACAGTTTCTTCTGGGAAATCAGGGACCACAAGGACAAGGTATTCTTCATGTCTTACCCTACACTGCTGCTTCATGAGCTGTTAAGAAACTCACGTTTTAACTTCCAAATTGCCATATTTTAGCATTTATGAATGAGGTTTCATAGTATATTGTCTTTTTTCAGCTCAATCAGCTTAAGAAATTTCTGCCCCCACCTGCACATTCCCACCCCTGGCTTGTTCATTATATCCCACCACTTTTTTGGATAAACACTCCCATCCCTGCTTTCTCTACTCATTCACAAGGCCTTGTGGCCCCACATCCATTCAGGAGTGTACATGGCTGCCAGGTCTAGGACAGCGTGTGCATGAAAACGCTGCTGTTGGGATGTATTTCTCTCTTGTCTCTATCCATTAATGTCAGCAAGGCCCCTCCTTTCTGCTTACTGCCCTTCACTCCACATCCATGCAACCTTCATGACTCCAGAGAGGTTCAGTTGTTACAGAGGGAAGTTCTCCCTCATTTTGGTGGCCTTGGAGGAGGACAGTGGACTCTGCTCCTCAGACACTATCACTATTGGGACAGGTCAGTCCCCTCAAACGTGAACTCACCTCCTCCTCCTGCCCAGACCTGCAGGTGGAGGTTATGGAGGTCAGCAGCATCTGCCCCACCGTATCCTGGTGCAGATGCCAAACTGCACCCGTCAGCCCTGCCAGAAGGTTGCCCCCTTCCCTCTGCAATGGGCAACTAGCAAGCAATAGCATGCAGTGCAGCTGCCTGATTACCTGCAGGATCTTCTAGTGATTATATGTTACTTTACTGATGATTTCAAGAGGACAGCCTAACTGAATTTAATATTCATGAGAAATAGCAAGTTTACTGAGATTTTGAAAGCTGTAACCAAACAGATGCAACCATAACTGATGACCAAGAGCCATGTATCTAAAAACAGCTAACTAATATATGCTAATGTGAGGCATACCCCATTTTGCTGAGACTAGGTGCTAGGTGAAGCACAGACACAGTGGGAGGAATAGGGCCCAACCTAAGTAAACAAAATGGATAAATTTTGGAAGGGAAGTGGGGGGAGGGAGGTGACTTGCCTGTGGTCATGCAGTGCTGCAGGGCGATGGCAGAGCTCTCCATGCGTCCCCCTCCTACTTAAATCCGCTGCTGCTGTTAACCTATGAGAAGATATTTGCTGGAGCTTCCCCGAATGACACAGAAAGCCTCAGCCCAAAGCCTGGGGCCTGCCTAGAGGTCTTTTCCCTTCCTCCATATCTACATCAATTATGAGAAAGAAAACCAGAGCATAGCAACAAGATGAATGCTAATGGTTTGGCTTCCTCATGTAAAGTCACCCAGTGATTCAGAGCTCGGGGAGAAGCTCCAGTCTCCCTGCAAGCCAGGGCATGGCGTCATGACCTGCTGTTTGCTTGAAGAACGACCAAACAACAGCCAAGTCAGTACTGGAGCAAAGGGATCTTGCTCATGTGCAACTGGAGAAGTTGTTACAAAAATCTGGTGGTGTGCAAGGTAGCCCAAGAACATACACTGGCTTAAAATCCAACTCTCTGAAAAGCAATATTCTCTAACAACTTCATTCATGCCATGTTTCTCAGTTTTGGCTTCCACAGTGGTGTAAAGACTGGTTCTTGGGTGGCTGGGTTGTTTTCTGAGCTGCTAGACTGAATCCTACCTGGTGTCCTAGCTCTCCATGCTCCAGTTATGATATTGCAGTTGTTGACCTGAAAGGCGTAGCATAAAACAGTGAATTAGGTAAAAAGAGCTGTTGCTGCTGACACGTGTTTGAGAGAGCTTTGCGGGGCTTGGCAAGGGAGGGAAGGAGTCCAAATACACATAACCCAAAAGACTCACTTAATCACACCATGTGCTGTTTGTTTTGCAAAGACCACAAGCCACCTCAGGTTTTCATCCTGTGGGGAGCTTCTAATATTTCCCTTTCCCTGTCTCAGCCTGGCTCTGCAGGGAGCTCTCACGCCAAGCTAAATGGAAAGTCTGAGGTCTCCCCATAACTGCTGCAAGCACGAGTTACTGCTTTGGAGCCCTTCGTGCCATATCTCTCGAGAAAAGCTGCTCATGCTGAGGAGTTTGGGTCTCCTTCACCTGCCAGTCTGCAGGCGTTGGGGGGCTGCCGGGGCACCCCCTGCACCCCAGATCCCCTGGAGCCACCCCAGCTCAGGGCATGTGGGGGCCCCTCTTTTTCCAGCCCCAGCCAGCATAAACACAGGTAGACAGTATCACATCTGAGCTGGAAACTCGGAGAGGATTTATTTTCCAAGATCCTAACAGCAAATGAGGTCTTTTCTGGCAGGTCCCCCGTGAGGACGCGCCAGCCGCCCGGTCAGCTGTGCGGCCTCACGTCCAAGAGCCGTATTTCTCTTGGCCTCCACGGGAAGCGGAGGTGGGTGGGTGGGGAGCTGCTTGGAGAGGAGGCGGTGAGGGGCCTCCATGTCGCTCTTTGGATAGGACCTGATCTTAAATACTTGGCAGAGGCGCTGTGAGGTCCCATGAAGCTTGCGGGATGGAGGAGGAGGTTGAACAGAGGATGTTTCAGGTCTCCTGAACCCCAAGGTGAGGCCTGTGGTCTTTGCAGGGCTGTCCCACACTTGCCGTAACACAGCGACAGCATGTTTGGGGCTTCTCTAATAAACAGGGGTGGTGTGTGGTGTTTTCCCAGCCACTGCGGCTCAGCCCTGCGTGTGCCATTGCCTTGTCCTCTGCATGGCAGGAGGGAGAGGGGCAGCACGGCAGAGGTCCCAGTCGGTCAAGGTCTGCTCTGCCAGACTGAAGGTTTCACCCACGTCCTCTGCTTCTGCCATCCTTCCTCCACCCCTCATCCTCAGTGTTGGCATACTTCACTGCTGAGGGGCTTTGGTGGGTGATGTTATGGTCTGATAAATAGCCAGTCTGCTTCTGTTTTCCCCTGAGCACAGCAAATCTCGATGCACGCCACGCCCCATTTATTCCACACTTTCTGGGAGCAAATGTCCTTTGGGCTCCCACCCCTGGAGTCCTCTGGGGTCTGGCTGAGGTGCACACATACTAGTACATTTATCGTTTGCTGCGAGAGGTCTCCTGGTTTACAGCATAGCATCTCCACTCTTTGTCCACTCGGTACCGGGAGGAAGCCCCATCGGTGATGGCTCTAGCGGATGCCTCTTTTCTGCTGCCCGGTTAACGGCATCCAGACTGCAGTATGGTCCAGGAAGGGATGCTGACAATTTCTGTTTAGCAGTGAAGCAAGTTTTTAACTACATAAACAATACCTGCATATTGTCTGAGGCATAAAAAATGGAGGGATAGGAGTACAACAGAGAAGTTTATCATCAGTACACATGAACTGGAACTATCTGAACTTCACTGTCCAAGCTGAAAATAAAGCCAGAAGGACACAAAGAGCATGATGAGTGACAAGGGAATAGGTTTTTTTCTTTTTGCTCCTCTTTTAACCACCACAGATGCCAGCAGCAGCAAAGATTTAAAAGATTCTGTTCGTGACATACAATTTTTAAATCAATAGCTTCTTCTTTTTCTTGGATTCAGTAGCCTTCTATTTCTGAAATTGTGGGTTGGGAAGCAAAAGAGCACGAAGAAGTCTGTGGTAATACTATTACCTGGCAGGGAAGAGGTACTATCCTAGCAAGGACAGGCTGGAGAAGAGAGTGGGAACCGGGAGGGCTTTTCATTTTCACATTCTTCATCTTGCTTTGTTTACTCACCGCCTACAGGAAGGCTGCAATGCCAAGTGCCAAGATTTTTCTCTTTCACACATACACAAAATGTTGTAAAAATCTGTGTTTGCTTTCTACCAGTTAAAAAATGGAAACACTTTCAAAGTGGAGATCCGAAAGTTTTCTCTAACACAAGTTCATATGCTAGAAATCGAAGCACAGAGTTTTTTCCTTCTTACTAGCTACAACCTCACAGCTCACAACTGGTATACCTGCTACCATCTATTAGCAGCAGTAAGTGAACATTCACGTATCAAGGTATTTCTTTGCCTAGAGCTGAAGTCACAGCTGATGAACAGAAAACTGCCGGAGGCTCGTACTCTCTCTAACGGTGCAGGCAGCAGCTTTGCCCATCGTTTTGTTCAGGCCCTCTGTAGTGCTTGGAGCTGCGGTGCCCTCGAGCCGTACCCAGCTGCGGGTGGTCAGGGGTCCCAGCGTGGTCCCTCAGCCCACCGCTGCAACTCAGTTCAGAAGACCAACCAACAGCTCGGAGCACCTGCACTCCAGGGCCACAAGACCTGCCTTCCCGCACAGCCAAGCATCCAAAGCCTAAGCTGGGTGCTTTGGAAGCAATTTTTGTGCACCCCAGCCCTGGGCCTATTATGAAAGCATTGAATTAAGAGTTTCACGCTCTTATTAGATGAATCACCTTCAGGTAAAAAAGATAATGCTGTGTGTAGCAGGGATTTTTCTGTGCCTTTTGATGGGATCCTACTTGGATTGCGAAGTCTCGCCTGACGTAGGCTAAGGTGTTTCTGCTTTGGATCTGTCTGTTTCTGATCAGTCCTTGGGGACAGCAACACCACAATATCTGCTCTGGAGTGGGAATATGGTGCTTGCGACTTTAAAGTCCTGCTCTCTTCCTCCTCACGGCAGGCAGCATGAGCAGAGCATTTCCCAGGGCAAGTCATCCAGCAGGTCTCCAGGGGGGCTGGAAGTGGGGTGAGGAGCTGATAAAGGAGCAGGTCTGGGTCAGCATTTAGGTGACTCTTCAAGCAAGGGAATAAGGGATGAAAGACATTGTGGGGAGGGAAGGAAGGGGAGAAAGGGAACTGCATGTCTCACTTTGGCTGTTAAAACCTACTTACCTTATGCACGCACAGCTGTTTGCCTGGAGAAACTTAACCCTTCCCCAGCCTATATAGCCCCATGGCAGCCGGTGCTTGCATCTGCCCTCCTGGCTCTTGTCACTTCCCGAGGAGTGGGGACATCATGGTGGGACATGGGAGGAAAGGTCTCACTGTAGCAGCAAAGCATGCATATAATACTACATAGTACAGTACATTAGCTAAATGCAGGTACTTATGTTTGTCATCAGGCGGATATCACATGGGTACAGATTATGGTACCTTTGCTGCCTTGGCTAATATACACACCATAGGTTCTCTGATAAATCTTATTTGCTCAGTGCAGAGATGGTTTACCTCTGTTTTGTTGCCCGATGCACCAGGTATAGCATTGTGCATCTGCCACATGCTGCCTCTCTTATAAAAAAAAGATCATTGAGTGTTTCAGGAGAGCATTTTCTCTTGCAGATTTAGACACGGGTGGTCCCCGCATGATATATCGTGCCTACTGGTGATCCTACGCATTGTCCCTGCAGTCAGTGAAAGACCACCAAAGAAAGAAGAGGTCATTCCTGTAACAAATGCTACAGCAGCACTCGGTCTGGTTTCCAGATCTCACATACGGTCAATGTAGGGGGCACAGTGCTCGGTGTTACTGTGCTGTTGTTGTGGGTGGCCAAGTGGATGCGTGTTTTGTTGGATTTTTTTGATTTCATCTTTGTTTTGCATAGATTCATTTGAATGCTGACAAAAGTGCCTGGAGACATGGGAATGTGCTTTAGACAAAGCCAATGCTGTAAGAATTGTAGTGTCCAAGTAAGCTGTAGCACACAGACTTGCAAATGCTTTTGCTGGCTCTCTTCCAGAAGGATACAGCAGTTACCATATTCCTGGGAACTATACCCTCTTTGTTTTCCTCTGTTGCTTGAGGAAGGGGTGCTCTCTACTACAATTGCAGTGAGTTTAACTAATGGCATCTGTGTGCTGAAATTGCTTTTTGCCCCATTTCTACTTTTGTAACTCTTAAGATAATGTTTGATTACAGAGGAAAGCTGCAGTAATGGAAGCAATAATAAATTCAGCATGTTATGGTGACTGTCTAACACCATGTTGCTATTTTGATAACATCGTTGAAAAGGAGATCATCAAAGGTCATTTTCTCAGGATGGAGAAAATAACTTACAACAGGGGATGTAAGGAACTAGGGTTGTATAGGTGACTCGAAAGACATTTGAGAGGTGACCTTAATTCTGTGTATAAGTGTTTCTGAGGAGGAGAAATGCCAGCTATCACAGGGCTTTTTAATCTAGTGAGCTACGCACAGAATAGCCATGGTTGAAGATTAACAAAGGTCAAAAATAAAATTAGAGACCAGGCATACTTTTTGAACAGTGTTTAGTGATGATAAATATTGGGATGAGCAACCCAAGAAAGAGATTGATTAGTTGGGTATTGATGTTTTCCAAGGAGGTCAGGAGTCTTTCTGGGACACAGGCTTCAGGCAAGCAGATGTGAGTGGCTCCAGGCAGCATTAAATGGTCATGTCTTTTGGTCTGTCTGCTCATCTGATGTTCCCTTCTGGCCCTGTGAACCAGGGATGTCTGCAATGAAAATTGATGCCTTATAGTCTTCTAGGCCTCTTTTTCAATATAAAAAAAGAGAGCTGGAGTCCGTGGAAGAATGAACTTGGTCTGATGTGGTGATCAGAAGAATACTGTCCTCTGTGTTAGTGCACACAGTTAATTAAACTTCCCAACAACACTACAAAGAACAGTCTCTGTTCTGTTCCTTAAAGAGGTGGGCAAACTGACAGCAGACCTTAACTCCTGTAGGGAGCTCGCATCATCAGCAGCTGGAGCTCATTGTTGCTATATGAAGACTACACTATAAATCACACAAATATGTGACCTAACAGCTTCAGGACCAACCTGCAGGTTTCCCAGGCTGGCACCAGCTGCTTGCCTGAAGTTTAGCAGGTTGATACATGCTCAGGAGTACATGGACTTCAAGAAGCTGAAGAGATGGGATTGTCCTCTAAGTAGGAAGGCTGCGTTTTTGATGCACTATGGAGGCTTCCTTCTAGCTCTTTTTAGACTTACAGAGAAGAACAAACTTGGAAGCCTAAGGAGGACAGATTACTGCTCATCCAATCCACCAGTTTTCCTATAGTAAACCTGTTTGGTTTAATATGGTGAATAGTGACTGCCACAAATTGGGACTTCTCTGTGCTGGGAAGGAGGAAATGTTTTGCATAATTGAAATACTTTGTAGTAGGGAAGGAGAGTTCAAAATCCTTTTCAAGGTCACATGTACCCAAAGTGTACAGAGTCCTCTGCTCAAAATGGTGCCTTTTCAAAACAAGCATACTGAGGTTATTTCAGTTCTGATCACCACGCTCAGTCTCACAATAATCAAAGCCTGTTTTCTGGATCCTTGCAATATCATGACTCACCAGCTAATGATGACAGTGTCTCACACATGCATCAGTTGTTGCTTTTTAAGATATGGAAATCGTGAACTCCCAGTACAACTTAATCTTCAACATTTCTTTTCCCATTTTGTTAATTCACCTACAGATTAACTCTTAAAATACAGTATCTTCTCTTCTGACAATGACAAGAAGTGGAAGACATCTCTCAGCTATTATATACTAGTTTCTTCTGATATAAAGTTGCCCAAGGGCCCCCAAGATGCAGTAAGAGGGCTGAAAATGTCAGATGAAATGATTGCTGTCCCCACAACCAAGAACAAAGCATGTTCATTAAAAAAAAAAAAAGCACTAATAATAACAGAAAATAAAAGTAATATATAAAGGTTTTAGCCTGGTTTTTGCTTGTTTGCGGAAAAACCATGTGCACTACGGATAAAGGAGAGGGGAAATGTGAGTCTCCCAAATTTTATTCTATGTTTCCAGATTGTGTTCTTACCCCTTCCCATTCACAGACTGCTTCCCGCAGCCTTCTGGGTCTGTGCGCTGGCAGGTACCTTAAAATGGCTTCAGACTTAGCAGATGTTTCGTGTGTAGAAGAAACCAGGCGTCAGCCAAACACGTGGCACCCGCACGGGCTGCCGCTGCCATGGTTTGTGTGTGTGGATTGGGTACGGCATGTTGAGCAGGCCACAGGGTGTGGGATTTGTTTCTTCTGGCCTCAGCTGTCTAAAAGTTGGCTGTCTGAAGCTAAGCGAATGTTGTGATCTTTCTCTACAATTAATAGAGAGCAATATGCACCTCCAGAAGATAACTCCACCCAGATACCTTAGATGCCTATCTTAGGATGGCATGAATTGCTTTCCAGAGGTGCCTTTTCTTCTCCATTGAGTGTGAAGGGAACACAGGAGGCTGACAAGCTTCAGCAACTAACTTTTGGATGGCTGAACTGGGGGATATAGAAAGCTACCTGGAGGACCTCAATAAAAGGTGACAGAGTCAAGAAGATCGTATGAGCGGTTGCAAGGTAAGAGGTCCCTGAGTTCAAATCAGGGCTTTTCAGCTGATTTGCTGGATGATCCAGTGGTAGCAGTGGTGGTGCTGGTGGCATCCTTCTGCTGGAGAACACCAATCTGATTGTGCTGTTTTTTTTCTCCACCCTGAAGGTCGCCACTGTGAGGTCCATCAGATGATTGGAAACTACATGTGGGACCAAAAGACAAACGTATCTTTTGATATTGGAGTGAATAAAGAAAGCCTGCTGCCTCTCTGGTGGAACGGATCGGAGCCTTTGTGGGTCACAATGATGAAAGAGAAAAAGAACGTTTTCATGTACTACTGGCCAGGTTAGTATGTCAAAAATTGCTACCATCTTGATGGTGCATCTTTACATCTAAGCACTCCATACGCTGCAGGATGGCTTTTTAATACAGTTCTGAAATATAGACGAGAATTATGAGTGCTTTACTAACCACGGATAGAAATTAATTACCTTTTCGTAGGCCATGACAACTTGCATATGCTTAGAAAGGAAAAGACTGAAGTGTCACTGGAGGTAGCTTTCCACCAAACGTTACCTTCATGGGGGAGCTGGCTTGCAGAGCGTCCCCTCCTTCACCAACTGCTCATTCCTCTTCCCCACCTGTAGCTTCTGCTGTGCTGCATGGTTGCTCAATGAGTGGTTCATGGAGCAACACTGTAGACCATGTCACTGATCAAAGTTAAACAGTAACCATCCTGCCCCAGTGCTTGTTTGGTTTTAACCTGGAAATTAGGAGCTGAGAGCTGAAGATGATCTACTCTGTGGGGACAGCAAAACACAGCTGAAAGCAAAGCATCCTTTGGTGAGCTGGAGTGAGCACTCTTGTCCTCCTCCTTCATCATTAACTCAGTTGAGGTCCCAGTTGGTCTGAGTCTGAGCCATTCATTTGGAGGGACCTGGCCTTTCCATTCCTCATTTGTTGGATATTGGACCACTGAAATCACTAGGGGTGTGTAATATAACAAGTCTTTTTTAACAAATAGGAGCATACACTTAGGCTGTCCATTTAGGGACCCACATGGAAATAAATGTTCCAGCTGTGCAGCCAGACCAAATCCTTTGCAAGGCACCCAGCTTCTCAACTTTTTGACCTTTTAACTCTGCTACCTAAGCAGTATGCAAATATCCTCCTATGTGTAACTGCAGGCTAGCGGACCACATGTTAGAAGAGCTGTACTGAATGCAGCCAGTGCCAATGGGTAGGGCAGTGGCAGCTGACTCACGCTGTGGGCTCCCGGCCAGCTCGTCTTCTGCATCCCAAAGCACGTGTGCCTGGTCACGGCCTTTCCATGCAATGTGGCTAATAGCATCCCAGAAAAAAGGCCACAGTTCTCAGGAAAGGGAAGAAAGAGCGAACCAAGATGATAAACATTGAAAAGCCATCCAGAGTATTTCTACAGGACTGAAGAATGAAGAGATTGGAGGGTGACACTATTGCCTTATGGACTCAAAGGCAGTCCAAGGGACTGGAATTGCAGACTAGATATAATGGTTTGGATCAGCCCTGATAAAAAAGCTTCTTCTTATTGGAGATCACCCAAGTGACCTAACAGTAGGATATAGAAACTATACAAGAATGTAGAAATAATTCTAAAGATTTATGAAAAGACTCTATAGACTATCCATTTTTAACTACTAATGTAACTGCACTGAATAGGTATAATTATGTCTGAATAGATGTAACAGTCTACAGAGAGCTACTGAAATCCAAAAGAACAGTATCACTTTCCATTAAATGCCTTTGGACTTTACCTAGCTCCTTCATGTTGCCCTTTGAGCAGCATCTCCCAGGGAGAAGACACATGGGGTGTGTACCTATGTATCCCTGTATACATATGTATACCCCCACACTTATCTGTCTACTATTTCCAGCGGAAAATCGCAAGGAACAATAGAGCCTCCCTTTTCCCCGTGCTTATGCTGCCAAGTGTATGCATTGACTTTCTTAGGACACAGAGGGGAAATTTTTTGCGTGGGTCTGGTATTTTAGCTGTGGACTGTGACGTGCACACCTGCCTGTCATTAATTATTTGTCTGTGACAGATGACCTTTGGCAAAGGCATCAGTGCCTCAGGTCAGCAAACGCTTAAGCACATGCTTATTTTAAGGGTGTTCATGGTCTCAAGGGACACATTGGCCGTATGGGGTCAGGCACAGGGCGGGAAGCGGGGTGAAACGCGGAATTATTGAACTAAAATGCAGGGCAGCTGGGCTGCAGTAGGACTCCAGGTGTAACTGGAGTAAACAGAAATCACCCCAAACACAACAGTATTTATTACATTTTCCCTATATGATTTTTTGGAACTGTTTTCTAGTTCCATAGTAAGGATGTAATCCTTACTTCTAGATTTATTATTTTAAAGTTTTAATTCTTTAACAGGCATTTGACTGGGGAGCAATGCCAAACAAAATGAAAGAAAAAATAAGTGTTTAATAACCAAGGTGGGTGAAGGTCCCACAGATGTTTGCACTGAGTACGATCTGCTATTAGCGATTAACTTTACAGCCTGAGGATATACCGCTGCTTGCAAATCTGATAAAGATCGGAACAGGAAAAGTTTGGGAAACTGTTAATGGAAACAGCAATGTTCAGCCAAATTCATCACGCTTTGTTCTGGAAGATGCTATTTTCTCTCTAGCCAGCAGCGAAGACAAACGAGACTGATCAAACGTAGCAGAAACATGTTGCGAATGTCAGTGAGCTAATTCCCAGGGTTAACTTACACCACTGCCATTGCCTCCTCAGGGCCAGTTCCAAGCTTTGCAAATTCTGAACCCAAAATCTGCTGCTTCGTATTCTTCCCTATGTTCCTCTCTCACGCGTAGCCAATGCTTAAAGGAAGAAAATCCAGACCCCAGCAAACAGGGACACAGAGCAGGAGGGCTGTCAGATGCGAACACCCATCCATCACAGCTTTATCTGTGAGCCCAACATACATACAGCAAAGACAACTCATGGGCAGAATTCATCTGGGCTCTCCTGTCTCTAGAAGCAGAGGAGCCAAAATACCACCATGCTGGGGGTCTCAGCTGCTGCTTCTGCCAAAATACAAGCACTTGGCTTGCAGGGACATTTTTCTCCTTTCTTCAGGGTGTTTATTAGGCAGTTTCTGCTCTTCAAGGCATTCCTGGGGAAAAAGTCATGTATCTGACTGATTGCTAAGTAAAACACAACAGCTAACACCACAGAGGGGGTGAAACGTACAGCCTCACGCCCAGGTTGCCTGTCTGAAGCGCTGCTGCTCCAGCGGATGGAGAAGCCCCAGAGGAGTGTGAGAGCATCCCGGTGGTACCACCAAAGTCAAAGTTTTATAGTGCTCCTCACACTCAGCCCGGTGGGTGATCTCACCCCAGACCCTCAAACTCCTTCATTTTCCGGCAGCCTATGTAACTGCTTCCGCTGAAGTGCAGTGACATCCTTTCTAAACACTGAAATGAAAGAAAAGGGAAAAAAAAGACTCTAAACCCAACTTTTTGCCATTTAAACACAACATTTACCAGACCGTGGAGCTAGTCTGGAAAGTTTTCAAACCCTTCTGTTATGACATGAAGTGTCCAACTGTTAAATCAATGTTTAGAAATGCAATTTAAAGCTGGCAGAGGTTCAGGTCTCCATGTCAGATAGATAAAGAGGAGCCGATATATCACTGTGAAGGAAGTCCTTATTCCTGCTCCACTAGTTCAGGTTTTTAAATAAAGGTTTAGCATCATACAAAATTGTGCAGAAAGGTATCTAACATTACATCTTAGTAAATACAGCTCATCTATTTGTAGTTTAACCAAGAAAAACTTAACATTCCCTCTGTCTGGCTCCAAATCTTTTAAAATTTCCTTTCCTATAATATTTAAATGAGAAAATTTACCATCTGTCCTGGCCTCTACCAAGATGAAATTTAAATATTAAAGGGTCTTCATGGCCAGTATTTTGGAATTGTAACAAGCCTTAACATCAAAAATCCAATTTTAAGTTCTGTTCATCACAGAGGCTAAAAAAAAAAAAAAAATAAAAAGGAAGCTCTTGGTATCTAAGCAGCCTGAATTTTCAGTGTTACTGCCAATGAACCGCACACTTGAAGACCAATATTTAGTGGCTGAAATGATTTCTAATTGTTGCTGCCTCTGCGGTCTTGTATGTCATGCTCATCACTTGACAGTCTAGAAATAGCAAAGATAGATAGCTGAGCAACTAAAATATCCCAGATCCCCAAGAGGTTAATGCTTCCAGATAAAATTATCTCATGAGTAATTCTGAGGAACGTTAGCTGAGAAAATTATAATCTGATGTCAGTCTCTGAAGAGGAAAAAAGAGGCAAAATCGTCATATTAGTCATTGGCTATGAGCAATCATCCACCCGAACTAAAATACTAGGTGCTTCCAACACGGTTCTAAATGTGTCCTTAACTTCTTGCCTGGCTTTGGAGCCAATCTTTTCCCAGACTCAAACATCAGAGGAGAAATTGGCTCCAAAGTTCCAGTTCAGTCCTGAAATACTAGCAAAGCTCACAGAGTACTACTGCATCACCTCTAGCATCTGAGGTAGCTGAAAGCCCATGTTTTGCTGCTGGTAGCACCCAGGACCTCATGCAAAAAACTGAAGCTGCACACCCTCAGGGCAAGGGGCGAGGGCTCCTGCTTCCTGGAGATGACTTCAGGTCATTCAAGGAATATGTTTTTTTTGATTATTTGGTTAGGTAGCATCTGGGACCTGTCTCTGTTGCACAACGTAATTTCTTGAAGGTGCTATGTACAGATGTATAGAAGTTTTACTGCGGGATGGTATGGAGAGTCAGTTCTTGTCAAGTAATCTGCAGGCTGTTCATCCAGGTTGGAGATTACTTTCATGGTGGAGAGATAAACACTAAAGTATCTCCATGTAGAAAGGGGAGGATTAAGTCATATAAGTTTGGGGCAACAGGGGAAGAATGAAAATTGAGCACCATCACACACTCCCACAATTTTTATGAAAACAAATATTAGATCGAGGTTCAAAATGATGTAAATATGTTTTTTACAGAAAAGTAAATTAGTTGACTACATTTTCTGTTTATTACTGTAAATAATTAATTCTTAGAAACAATTAATCATAATAGATGGGGTCCCTTGAAACACACACAGAACGTGGAGACCTGGGAGCTGCTACCATGGACCACTGGGTGAAGACACTGAATCTATCGTGTGTGCTAGGGCTCTTTCACTTTTGGAAAGGGTAACCTCCATCTGACTGGCTTTCTGCAAATCAGTGAAGATTTTTTAAAATTTCCTAAACTTAAATATTTAAGTTTTTCTAACCTTTCATGGTACTCCTGAGAAGTCACAATCAGAAGTCTCTTAGCCAGCTTAGCCTGCAAGCGGTGTGCTTTTCCTTGTGTCCCAGTACTGCACCTCAGCGATGCGGGCTGAGGTGCAAGACACCAACAAATTCTCTTTACTGAGTGTCCCAGTAAGCAAACCACTGTAAATCATCTCTGAAAGTGGCTCTGCTTGCTCTAGTGCCCTCTCTGTACTTACACCTCCTGTGCAACCTTCTTCTCCTCCAAAGCAACAAGTCAACATATGACAGTCCTTAATGCCTATTCCTTTCATCCGGAAGGAGAAGCAAAGAGACCCAAATGTAGGCAGATTCAGGCTATGGCTTAGAGTTGCATTTTTGACCTGACTGTATTGCTGTATACAGAGGCCATTTTGCAAAAGATCTCTCTTTTTTTTTTTTTTTCCTCGTGCCCCAGAAACACACCAGAAAATGCCTAACTAACTGTGATGGGAGGACTCTGGGGCTCTCGAAAGATAATTTGCATGAATCCAGTGTTTCTGAAAGCACACTTCTTTTAAATATTAATGTTATTCAGCAGCATAGCAACCAGAGAGCAAAAGGGCAGAAAAACCCACAAAAACATGTTTTTGTGTGTTCAGGGCCATGTTCTCCTGTAGGATTTGTTGCCATAAATTTCTGGGCCACAAAACAGACTGTATTTTGCAAGGAAGGCTGCAAGTTACCAAGAGAGTTAATTGGTTTACACTGTTTTAATAAGACCTCCTGGGAAACAGATTTAATAGTGGAGTGCCAGTATCACATAATAAAATACGGTTTATAGAGGATATTACGACGTAAGATACAGGGTGTCTAACTGGAAAGTATTTGCTGAACTTTCAGGGAACAATATCTAAATCTATTATGTTGGAAGCCTGGAAATGAGGCTATGTGGCCGCAGTAGTTAAAATGAAAACAAGCTAGAGATTTAGGTGGAAACTGTCTGCCACGAGAGAATCAAGAGTTTTATTGCGGGAAGGTCACACAGAGACCTTCCTTTTAGACAGGGAATAAAAGGATCCAATGTATGGTTTGCTACAAGCACTCATCAAACCAGCCTCTCTCCCCTTTTCCCTTCCTAACCACAAGGTTTCCTGCAGGGAAGGTGTAAGGTAAGTAATGTCACAGGGAATTTACAAACCTGAACTTGGACCCCACGGTGTGGGGTCTGTGATCAAGGTGAAGCAGAGCTTACCACGTTTTTCACTTGTAGGTTGTGAGGTCGAAATCCTTGGAGTCAGACCAACTTATTGCCGTGAGTACTTCAGCGTCCCAACAGACAAAAACTTTGCAGATGCCATCAGCGACGCTCTCGAGTCTTTGCGGTACGTCACTAGACTTCTGTGGTCTGGGGTTTCCTCTCTCAAGGATCAGTATTTGGGTTTACTATCAGCCTTGCTCTAGGGAGATTTTCAGGATTGGCTCCCAGGTAGGAAGATGGGGGCCGAGACTGCTTTATAGTACTGTCATAGAAACATGACCGTAACAGAAAGAGGCCCTTACATTAAGATCGGAGGGAAAGATGTGCTCCTGTTTTCATGTGCAGGTTACAACACAGAGCAGAAATCCTGACTTACTATTTTTAATTTGCTGTTTCCAACAACTTCAAGATCAGTCTGTGAGTATCTGTTCACTGATCTGCAAGAGCAGATCATTTGAAATGCTTGGATTTAGAGAGAGCTCCTGGGAATTTGGAAATGCTGAAATTCAGCTCCAGTCACTTTTTTACCAGACCAATGCTTTGGCTCCTTCTGCATTTTAGAACATCTCAGGCACAATGATTTTGGAGCGGGCATTCATTTTGTGCAAATATGAGAACAGACCAGACCAGACCAGAATAGTTCAGTTGGAAGGCACTTACAATGATCATCTAGCCCAACTGATGGGAATGATGGGAATGTATCTCAGACAGCTCCTAGGAAAAACGCATACTCCACACCCAGCTTTCCAATTTCACTATCTCTCATCCAAACTTTAACAAGGGACAATTCCACATAGGTTGTAAAGTCGGGGAAGATTGCACCGCCACGTGCGGAGCCAATGCCTTACCTTAGCTATAACTAAGCTTCCTCTTTAAAAACCTTGTTGGTTCCATAATTTATCCAATCCTAGGATACACTTCTACTTTACTACTTGCAAACTGCCATAGCGATTTGAATCTGAGAAGTTTTGTATTCAGATGCTGAGTGTTGATTGTCCTTGAAATAAAGGCTCCAAAATGATGAGAGCGCTGCTGGAGACGTTGCTCCCAGTTGCACACTGGGTCCTGCTGCACAGATGCTCACAAATCACAGTGTCCTTTACAGGATGGGGCTTAGAGAGAAGCTGTCTCAGAACATGTGAGACATTTGATCCTGAAATGATTTAGCTTAGATTGTAAGAAAGTTATCTGCATGTGACATGAGGAGGTCATATGTGCCATAGGAAGCTTTCTGGAGCTCCTGCGATACTTTTAATTCAGTGAATAAAAAAGGGAATGGAAAACTGAATACAGACACCAGCTCTGACTTCTGGTGGAAACCCAGAATTACCATAGAAAGCTTTTTGGTCAGGTATCATTTGGGGATGGGTCAAGACATGCTTGAAGCTTCCTGCCTGGTTTCTATGAAGCAAGGTGCATAAGGCTGCTCAGGACGGTTTGCAGCTTTGTAATTGTGAACATGATTAAAAGCGAGGCACAAACTGTTAACAGCTCCAGCCCTTCAAGCTGCTCTTTTGGGTGGCTGGAGCCCATTGAAAACATTTCAATATCTAATTCACCCACAGTCGCAAGGCTGCTTGCTGCTGCCTTCGGTGGAAAAGAAGAAAAGGGCAGAGACATAACACTATCAGTGGGGCAGCTCGCAAGAGGTAAAAGCTGATGATTTCAAGGAAAGAGCAAATCCTTACCACCGTGATGTCTGCTGTAAACACCAGCTCCAGCCTGCTGAAGAGCTCAAATCCTACAGATAGTCCTGGAGCTGCGGGAGGCCCGGTCTCTGGTGTCCATTTACACACCATCCCTCTTGAATTTCTGCCTGGGTTCCTTTTCTTTAAACTAAGTGCCCTGTCTGCACCAAGGCAGGAAAGAGGAAAAAGGAACACTCGCCAATAAAATTAATAATCAGTTGTGGGTGTAAATACTGCAGGGACTTACAGTAAAAAAGGAAGGTAGAGAATGAACAGATTAAAAATCAGGTAGGTTTTCCTTATCCTTTTCCTCATTCATCCTCTTTGTTTAGTCCTTTAAAATTTAGCAAACAATTTTCAGTGCTGCTGGGCCAGCCCATAAGAAGTAAAGCCTCTGAAATACCTTTATTGTAGGCATATTCATTTAGCAGGAGTTAGTGTCTTTGGGTAGAAGAGTCTTGAGCTGCATCTTTTCATCATCTACAACTTTTGCAAGAGCTTCTGACTCTTGAAGCTGTTCAAAGGCTGGCAAATCCAGCGTGTTTTCTTTCCACACCCCAACTAATTGAAAAAGCCCGTCAGGCTGAAGCTGGCGCTAGCTATATGTGGGAAAACAGCCCGTGGCAAGGGCAGTCTGTTGCCTGGAGCAGTGCCTTGCTCAGTTGCCCTAATGGCAGGTATTAATGGTTAATGAACTGCACTTACGCTCCTGCTGTTAGCAAACCTTACAGGGACTTCAGGATAGAGAGAGTAAGCCCTTTATTGTGGCATGGTGGCCTAGGGGTTAACTTGAGTTTGGGCATGGGGAACGTCCTGACCCATCTTAACTTTACCAGGGTCAAAGGGAGTTTTATCAATGCTCTCTGCAAGGGCAGGAGTACCTAACTCAGCAGGGAGCCACTGAGCTCCTCTTGCACCCAAAGGAAACCATCCTTCAGGAACATTCTCCAGTCTCTTCAAGCAGGTGCTTTGAGACCATTATTTAGACCAAAAATATTCAAAACTAAGTCAAGCACCCATTTTTGGCAAGTAAAACTAAAACCTCCCTTATGTCTTTTCCACAGCTATAATTTAAGGGCTGTTGTAATCTACCTACCTTCCTGGACAGGCATCATGAAGTTTGCGTGGTACTTGCAAAGTGTGTTGATATATAACCCTTTTTGGTATTGCCATTGATGCCATCCAGCTTTCTTCAGCAAGTTTCCTTAGCCATTTCTTTTGAAAGTTACTTTTGAAAGTTTGAAAGACAGATTACTTCTCCCATGCAAGTCATGATCAGAGATGCCTAGTTTTCTTAGGAAAACAGACAAAAAATGGAAACAAAGTCAAACTCAATCTTACAAGCTCTGGATGTGCTGTAAGCACAACTCCTAAGCGTGCTGCATAACTGGAGCTTGTCCCACTGAAGTCACGTGCAAAGTTCAACATTCATCCTTACAGCACTGAGCCCTCACTGAGAAATCTCACCACAGCCTAAATAAGACCGCTTGTTTTATGCAGTAAAACTCTTTCTGAGCTTCTATCTTGATAAAAATGATCATTTAGTTACAGGTGAGAAGACACAAAGCCGTCTTAGTAGCTAATTAATACTGGCATTGCAGCAGAAGAAAACTGTTTCAATAGGTTCAATGAGTGTGTATGCAATATATAGAAATTAGAGGGTTAAATTTTAGGAATTAATTTATGCTTAATACAGATGGCAAGTAATGCTTAAAATGAAATTGGAGGGAGGGAAGGGCTGCTTCATTTGAATGATTTTAAAATCACGAAGAGTGAGAAAGAACACTGTTCTGCAGGACCAGCGGTGGAGAAATTCCCACCACAGCAGAGACCTTCAGCTTCCTACAGGACTGCTCCTCTGAGGCCTTCAGCAAACTTACAAATGCAAATGACAGACCCTAATTCATTCATCCAGTCCCTCACCTCTGATTTTTTCTCTTCTGTCTCACTCATCACACCAGACTACTCAGGTGTCTTTAATCAGAGAAGCTGGACCTGTCAGGACATCACACAAAGTCTTTCTGTAGGGATCTTGATGTGGATGAGGGCATGTATTATGGATGGCACACCCCGTCATATATTAAGTACAGTACAAAAAGACCGGTTTTGAACTTCATGAGCATAGATTTGCAATTTTATCCACACGACTGCTCTCAGGGAGCTTTACAGTGAACTGTAAAGTGGTCATGAAAATGTAATTAAGCACTGATGTGTGTGCAATCCTCACTAATTAGGCTGAAGGCATTCAGTGCAGAAACCTGTGATCAGCTAAACTTGTGCAACTCTGAGATTACCTTAGTTCCCCTTTGGTCGTATTCCTGAATAAAAACCCCATCTAAAATATCACCCCAATTTATACCACTCGGGATTTTGTAAGGTCATGGAAGAGCCTGTCCTGAGTTGACCTCGGTGGTTTGGAAGACCTCACACAGGAGAAAGCCAGAAGTGCCAAACTTTAATTAAAGCACATTTGACTGGCAATACTCACAATCCTTTTAATAAGGGCACAGAAATTAGTATTTCTTCTGGGTCTTTCTTTGTCATTAAAGGAAAAGCCACCTTCCTAATTTGAAGAGGCAGTAGAGGGCTGCCAGGCCAGCCTGAGCTTGCACATGGCAGTCTCTACCTGGCAGCTCTGATGGGAGTCTCAAGCAAACTCAGGAGATTCTGGGTGTGAATAACGAGCCCAGCTGTGCGACAGCAGATAGGAAAGCACAGGCTGGAAGCAGAAAATGGGGGTTTGTGACTTTACGTGCTGGTGAGGACAGTAATGCCAGCAGCCAGCAGGTCTCCATGTGCGTCAGCCCCTCACTCCTTCCCCTCCCTCCCACCTCCAGCAACGGCAGTGCCGAGATGGCTGCGGTGTACTACGAGCGCATCGACGTGGAAGGCCACCACTATGGCCCTTCGTCCCAGCAGCGGAAGAACGCTTTGAAGGAGGTGGACAAAGCCTTGAGCAACATGATCACGCTCATCAAGGTGAGTGGTGTCCGAAAACCCAGCTCCTGGGTGCATTTGGAAAAGGCTTTTAAAACTGCTCTTTGTGGCACTGCTGAGAGCCAATTTAATGCCTGTTAATTGGATGTGTTGGCTGTAAGCTTTATTTCCTGAGAAACAGAGGCTACCGAGATCATGTGGAAGTCAAGGCACCAGTGCCCTGATTTTTATTTTCGTCAATGGCGTTATAATCCTCCTAGTGGATTATTATATCAATAGCCCCAGGAAGCCATAAACCAATACACACGTTGCTCTGTTTATAACTTGTGTTGCTGGCTGGGCTTTATAGTAGGCAAACGAATCAAAACCACTTGCTTCCTAAGGTTTCTGGAATCAGACAATTAACTTTTACAGCGTTTTTTATGGCACCATTCAGAACTCTGTACTTTAAACTTTGTTTTAAAAAACATTATCTAAATGATTTTGCAGTGAGAAAAGGAGGATACCAAGCTTTTGAGTAAATGTCAATTCTATGAATATTTCTGACAATAATAAATGCACATTGGAGTTTTGTATGTGTTTCAGTGAGGAGAGGACTATGTATTTCCAATTTCACTACATTATAAAAGTTCTAATGCTAAGTGCTTGTGTTTGGGAGGGGAAGAGAGAAACACCCCTGCCACAGGTGGTACCATGACAAAGTTTCTCTTCTCCAGCTGTTTTGGCCTACAGATGAAGAACAGTTGGATAAAATCCTGTCTAAGACCAACTGGGACAACTGGTTTGTGGGACTGGGATGTAGCATCTGGTTATTCAGAAGAGGGGTGGATTTATTTTGGAAAATCTCCTTGGCACTAACCTCTCAGACTCTTCCAGGGCAGCAAATGAGAGTGGATGTCCACCATTACGAGTGGTGGCAAAGCACATTGCAGGGCATTTGCAGCCGTGGTCCTTCTGGCCAACTTCCACTAAATCAGCGGAGGTCAAATGGGGATTAAAATTTTCCAGTGGGCGCAGACAGTGCAAAGCTCTTGCCTGGCCATAACGGCTGTCGTGCACTTGCTTCACAGAGCAAGGGTCTTCAGCATGATGTCAACGTCCTCCTCTTCTCCGATCATGGGATGACAGACATCTCTTGGACGGACAAAGTGATTGAGCTGAAAAACTATATCAATATGAGTGATACCATACAAATGAAGGACCGAGGTCCTGTTGTGAGCCTCTGGCCAGCGCCAGAGAAGCATGCTCAGGTAAGTACAGCTTATTTGTATTTATTTAGTTTTGTGTTTCCTTGGTTTTTATCACAATTGTGTCTTTTGTTTGCTCATAACATCCAAATCCCACTCTCAGAGATGTGTGTAAAAATCAGCCTGAGGCTCTTATTGGGAGTCAGACTTGGATCCTGTGACACTCTTGTGACGCTCATTTCTGAAGGAAAGTCACACCAGGCAAATTAAAAACCATGACCTTTCACCATTATTTGGCACAGATACATGCTTTCAAATCCCACCACTGTGTGCTTCTGAAAAACAGCTAAAAGATTTTAGCTCAAAATAAATTTTTAGGGTTTTATATATATATTAGTCAATTTATTGACACTCTAGCTGGGATTCTCAAATGATCTGGAGTAGGTCAGGCATTCATATTCCAGTAAACTCCCATAGAGTTTCAGGAATTATCTCCAATAGACCAGAATTACAAAAAAATAATTTTTTTTACAATATTCTCCTTTGAAGAATTTTGATGAATAAGCATGTTGGATTGAATCAACCATAAAAGCCCAAGGCTAGAACTGCAGGATTTTGAGGGACAAATTAAAACAATACAGAAAAAAAAAATTGGAAACCACTTGAAAAGAATGAAAATGCAGCATCTGTAACTAATAGACTAGTACATTATAGTTTAACCAGAAACCAATGCTTGAGAAGTCATTATTTCTATCCTCAGAATATAGATGAACGGATGTACAAAATGTGCAGTCCATGCTCCAGGCAAATAATTTTGTTTTCTATATTATATTTTAGCCAGTTCCAGTATATTGTAGCTTGTGCAATTTTTTTGAAGAGGATATTTGCTAATCTTTGCACCCAAACAGGCTCTCCAGGAATTGTATAGCTGTGATATTGTGAACATTTCAAATTAGTGCCAGAATTTAAAGTCATCTTAGAGGCATGCGTAAGCAATTCACTCAAAGCTCCTGCAGGGGATCACAGTGTTTATATATTCTCTCCTCTGCCTTAACTCAGCGATCCCTATTTTTGTAGGCCAGACCTTCAAACAAGGGCAAGTATAAGTTGTGACTTCACTCAGACGTGGGGTTTCATCCGACAAAGCTCTTAAGCACATGCTTCTTTCTCATTAAACAGCCTGATATCCCTAAGGAGAATAAAGTACAATGCCTTGCACCATGGTTTTGTTTTCTCCCTTAACTTCTTCTTAGGACTTCTTACTGGAGTGCTGCTTTTTTAAGTGAAACAAAGTTGACTTTCTGTTTCCCAATAGCCAAATTCCTCTATTCTTAATTCACTTTAAAGAGCCATGTTTAGGAATTAGATCATATCATAACATAGCGGTTATTACCTTTAAGAGTTACGCCCTTCTGAAGCACCAGAAGTACTGGGGAAACACCAGGACCACTCTCTAGTCCAGGTGATGGTGGGAGGGTCTGGCTGAGTTGCACCATCACACCCTGGTGCCGTCCTTATGGCAACTGCGTATCAATGCAAATCTCTTGCACGCATATGCACACAAGGGGGCTTAGCTAAAAGGCTAGTGAAGGACCTTTCATTCTTTGCAGAATCAAGCTATTTATTCCTGAAGGTTATTTATATTTAAGCAAAAGAGTGACATACATCCTGGGAACTCCAGTAACTGCCTTCTTTATGGCATATGAACACCTTCTTTAGGCATTTAAAATATTTTTCTGAATAATTCGGGGTTTAACCGCATCCATGTGATTATATTCCAGACAGTATGATTAATATTAATAAACCACTTGTATGGCATTGTGCCATTGGCATTGGCTGATTAATCTCACGGCATCCTTATGAAGCAGATAACTAAGCACTATCAGTCCCTTTGATAGGGATTGACTGGTTACATGTAAGAAACAGAGGTGAGGTGATATTAACTGTTCACTCAAGAGCACAAAGAGGGAATGAGTGGCAGAGGCCAAAGGCAATATCCCTTTTCCGCAGCTGTACCCAGTCCACATGGTGCCTTCGAGCATCTTTCCCCACTTAGCTTACCGTCCCCTATGATGGTTTGGGTTCTGCTGGTCTGTCTCTGTAGGCTGATATACTCACATGCATACATTTGTGAGTGCATGTATTATATATAATACATGAATTCATGCGTTCCTATGTGTTTATGATCCAACTTTTCAGAACCTCCTAAACCACATACGCAGATTTTGCACAGCCACCATCTTTGGACCAGCAAAGTCCCAGTTTGCATGTGCTGATAAAAAGCCATTAAAGTGGATTAGCCATTTTACAGATTCAGGTGTTTCCGTGTACCTATAGGTACCTATATGCTCTTTACAGCAATATGGTGTCCTAACATTTGCTTTCTTTGCAGATATATCAAAAATTGAAAGCTGTGGAACACATGCACGTTTATAACAAACAGGATATTCCAGAAAGGTTTTTCTACAAAAAAGGAAAATTTGTGTCTCCTCTAACTCTCGTGGCCGAGGAAGGATGGTTCATAGTAGAGGTAAAGTATAGAAGCAAAATACTTAGACATGACTGTGAAAAGGTGCAATATATGAAAACAATAAGAAAAATGTACAATTCTATGCTGGGCATTGAGTTAAAGTGTTACATCATTTACTTGGGCTGACTACAAAACTAATGTCAAATATTGCTTTGTGCTTAAAAGAGCCTAAAGGCATGGCAGCTATGCTGAAGGTAGACAAAGCTAAATAGTCAAGATGGTTCTTTTTTCTGCATTGTCATAAAGCAGGAGGAGTTTTTTTATTTCCCATTCCAGTTCTGTTGCTTTCCTCCTCTTCCTCCTGCCCACCTACCTTCATCTCAGACACAAAAAGAGTGTTTCCATTTCAAAACCTTGCTATCCCTCCATTCAGCAGTACTTTGTGGCAACTTTTCCTTCTGCCTGGCTTCCCACCCACCAGACCCTGTCCTAAAAATGCCCTGTTTCTCCCAAGCCCTCCAGTCTCAAAAAGGTCAGAGGGGGTTTACTCCTCAGAGATACCCAGTGCACACACTGAAATCTGAGAGCTTGTCAAGCAGAGAATCGATTAGACTTGCACATGAAGAGATTTTTTTCATACTAACTTATTTTGTTATTATAAATTATTGTTGTTGTTATTAATATTTTGCACTTGTATCGCTACTGAGCGATACACATTACAGATACTAACTGCACCTCACCACAGCTCAGAGGGTGAGGCAACTTATATATCTTCTAAGTGGGTAAACTGAGGAACAGTACTAACTGATTTGCCCAAGGCCATACATTAAGTCCATAAGTTGGCGACAGAACCAAGGAATCCTGTTTTTTTTCAGTGTCCCAGCATAGTCATTGCCCATCATTGCCTTGCAGATTATTGTAACTCAGTTGCGCATCTTCTTTCATGACCCTCAGAGCTACTGTTCACCAGGCTTTGCTCGAGATGGTCCACATCACCCCATTTCTCACTAGCTAACATGACTTTAGGATAATGATTTCTACAGCTGAATAAAAATGCACCTCTCAAAAAACTCGATTGCTTTTGAGTATGGATGGGTAAGCACCACATTTCTGGTTAAAAAAAAAATTATAAAAAAGCCAGACTTAAGATTCAGACACGTAAAGTAGGAATCTGAAACATTTTTGCCAAAATGATTTTTAAAAAAATTACAACTAAACTCTTTTGTACAGAAGTTCAACACAGAACATTTTTACATATTCTGTAAAAAAAAAAAATGCACTTTAAAAAAAATCATTGAAACTCTGACAAACCTTAATAACAGTGCAGCAAACACTGCTGCTGTGGTAATTATTTCTGTCTCTCTGCCCATTCCTTTCCATTGTTTCTGATTTTTAAGAATGTCCTCTCATTAATGCTGTCAGATTTTTCTTCTCCTCAGTACATTTTCATTATCTGTGAATGGGATGTGAAAATGAAAGTTTCCTGTCATATTTTTTTAAGCAATAATTGAGCCTTCTATTATACTTCCTGCCCAAAGCACCGAAGAGAGTATGTTCAGCTCTTCCCTATCATGCTCACGGGGTGTTTTAACTCTCTGTTGGCTAGTGGATAGCTATAAGCTGTTTGAAAAAGGAGAATTTTCTTTTTTTTTTTGAGAGACAACGGGGATGTATCTGGAAAGTTGGTTGCTTTTTTTTTTTTTTCCCAGCGAGGAGCATAGGAACAAAAGCCCGTTCACATTTTGGTTAAAGAAGGATGAGGAGGTATTTCATGCACCTCCGGCTATATTGAAACTGGTCTGCTAATATTATCTTGTTCCCTCCACATGAGCGAGTGGTCCCCATCCTTTGAGCAGAATTTTCCCCAGCTGCTCTCCTGCGTGCAACAAAGCTGTTAGCCCTCAGGGCTGCGTGCTCGCCCTATACCCATCCCAGTGTACTTTCCCAAGTTTTAGGGCACAGTTGCTGTACAGCTTCTAAACATGCAGATGCAGGGAAAAGTCCATCGTCAGCAGTCCCAGACACACCTGCTTCATCTTTGAGGAGCAGCGCTAGCCCAGGCTTAGGCTGAGCATGAAAAATGAATGTCTCGGTTGAGTCCTCTGTCCCATTTGGGCTTGCCAAGGCAGGCACGTCAGGGTGCTGCCAGCGCCCTGGCCCCAAAGAAGCCCCAGGGCTTTGTGGGGTTTGCTGTAAGGCAGAGCCTGATGCTCTAGAAGGGCAGCGCTGAGATGCTTGCACAGCCCTTTCCCTCAAGCTACTGCTGTTAATGGCTCCGTTTCGTGAGCTCTCACTTCAGCTGCAGTTGTCAAAGAAAGTAGTATGTTTTCTGACCAACTAGCAGCAAAAACAATGGAAAAGACTGCACATCAAGCTGCGAGTAGGTATCTCCTGGTGTCTGGGGTGACGGAAAGGCACACTACCTCCTGCGTTTGACATTCCTGGGGAAGCAGCTGAGTCCACGACATCTGACAGGACTGTGGAGGGCTGTAGCTTCGGCAATGTCATGATACTGCCAAAGAAACACCGCAAATCAGATGTGACTTGGCTTGTCTGGAGCTGGTGCTAACAAATGCTGTACAGGTTGCCTAATGGTGAGCAGCCCAGTGACAATTAGTCCCCGGGAACCGCAGTAAGCAGAGCCTCAGTGTAAGGAGGTGCTATGGTAGGAAGAGGGGAAGGGGTCTATTTTCTCCTTGACTTGCTCTGACCACTGTCAGTGAAATAGATAGGGACAAGGAAAGAGATTTAATTTGTCAGCTAAAATAGTTTAATTATCTATCTGGTACATCTGCTGACTATTACATATGAAGAAACACAAGGGATACTCTGGGGGTTCCCCTGGAAAGCAGTCAGAAGAGCTACACCTCATAGCCATAATCACTGCCATCCTCAGTGCTCTGGCGCGTGGTCAATTTTCTTCTTGGGCAGAGGAGGAAAACAAAAATCAGACAAAATAAATGTTTGTAAAAGGAAAGGGATCCTCAGTCAATCTGCTTCACCATCTGCAGGGGCTGCCGCACCACTCGCCCAGGGTGGGAATGTGGGAGACTCTGTTGGGACATCTTCTGTGCTCCTCTGACAAGTGTGAAGCCCAGATCTGGCCGCTTTAGCTCCTCCTCTGTAACCATCAGATAAATTAATGCCAGGGGTCTAACAAACTGTCAGCTGATGCTCTTCATCTAAGTGAAATTCCTGCCATAGTTTTGGGGATATCTGGAGCGTCCCATCTGCTGCCATCCCTAGGGAACATGGGACAAGAGAAACTCACGGAGAGGGTTGGTCCAGCGTTTTGAGCAGCCCCTAGGGACCACTGCTCCCGAGTGGGCCAGGATATGGCCCTATTGTAGGCAGTCTGGCAAGAGCTGTTAATACGGAGCAGGAGAAAGTAAAGAAGGAATTTAAAAGTATGACTTAAGTGCAATAGGGGCAAGGAAAAACAAGAATTATGATGACAAATTATTAAAGCATGGACACTGAGCAGGGAGAGAAAACTGAGAGTGGTCTATGCCAGGGAGAAGGGGACCGACTTAGGTCTGAGCCTGCATTCCCTGGAAGGAACCTCATTGCTTTAATACTAAAAGAAGCAGGGAGAAGAAATAATAATAATTAGAAAGTATATAGTAGGGGTGATATTTGTATTGTTTAGGCTGACTAGTCAAACAGAGCAAAAATGGCTTCTTTTTCTACGGTGCCAATGGCATGTCAGGCAGAACACCGCACCATCAAATCCACAGGAGTGCGTGGGGCCAGGTGGGAGAGCGGAGCTGCTAGCATGCAGTGGGAGAGGGACGCCAGCTTGCATACACGTGTCATGTACGAGTGCGATACTTTGTGCTCACACCAGAAATTTAGATGAGTGAGAGGCAGAAAGTTGTCCTCCCTGCTCAGCTGGGAGATGGCTACTTGCCGAGACGGCAAAGCCGGGGGTCACCCCTCCTGGTGCTGAGCCCCTGTGCAGCTGACGGCACGGTGTGGGGGCCAGATGGGGTGGTACATCACACGGAGACACGGCGTGGCACACCACGGTGCCTCATGGCACACCACGCACAGCCGGGCACTAACCGCACTCTGCTGTCGTCGCCCAGAGCAGGGACAAGCTGCCGTTCTGGGAGAATGGGACAGGGAAGAAGGAGGCCTGGCAGAATGGCTGGCACGGCTACGACAACGAGCTCATGGACATGAGAGGCTTCTTCCTCGCGTATGGGCCAGGTACAATGCCACCGTCCCTGGTGTCCCGCTCCCCTTGCAGTCCCATGGCCCCTGCCCCAGCGTCCCCGCAGCCCCGGCATGTCAGGACCCTGATGCGGCACTCCGCGACACCCAAAAACTACAAATAGGTGGCAGGATTTCCTCACTACAGCTGGATGCTGGGAAGGTTTCTAGCTCTCTCTCTGTTTTATAGCTGGAGAAACAGGGCAGAGAGACATGAAGGGATTTGGTCAGCCCCTCTCCAACATCCCAGCGCAGTAACCCTATCCCTTTGCCCTATTTTCCAAGACTGGCATAAATTTTTAATTCTATTTGAACCACATGAATTCTCCTTTTGTTGGTGGATTCAGACTCACTATCGCAGAGCACTTTCTTTGGGAAGGTTGCAGCGTACCTCACCCACCTGTCCGATGGGCAGACACAAACCCCCTGACTTCCATTTCATCAGTGGAAAACACTGCCGAGCACCAGGCTGCAACTGCAGACGGGAGCGAAAGCACAGCCGAATGTGCAATACAATTATTTCAAGCTATTAAATCTACCAAGCATACACAGTAAAGTAGCTCCTGTACTTCATAATTTAATTTATTTTTCTTTTTTAGTTTTTAGAATAAAATTGGACTAGAAGTAAAAATAATTAACTAAAACATTTAAAACATTTTTGCTGAGCTATGTTTCCCCTCAGTGTCCCCGTGTTTCAGGAGCTGAGCCCCGAGCCATACGATGCCAACTCCTCTCTTTGCCTGTTCTCCCTGCAGATTTCCGATCCAACTTCCGAGCGCCTCCCATCAGATCCGTGGATGTTTACAACATCATGTGCAGCCTGGCAGGAATACAGCCGCTGCCCAACAATGGCTCCTGGTCCAGGGTGGAGTGCATGCTCCGAAACACGGCCCCCTTGGCACCGCTCCCCCCGCGCAGCAGCTGCACCCTGGCGCTGGCTCTGCTGGCCCTCTTTGCCAAGCAGATCTCCTTACTGTGATCCCCAAACAATGTCGGTCAGTGTCACCAGCAACTCCATCCTTCTTCCCCCCCCCCCCCCCCCAAGTTCTTCATTTGAATAATAACTTCATTAATAGAGTGCTGCCCCCCGCTCCTCCGTCGTGCTCCACCAGGCGTCAATCTGACCCATCCTGCTTTTACAGCGGTTATAACATGAAGCCAGGTTTTGTGCTGCTCTAAACACAGCCAGCAAAGTCGGGGTCACTACTCTGGATTTACAGCACTGGCAATGAGAGCAGAATCCCAGCCGGCTACCTGCAAAATTTTCCAATGGGTGCACGTGGAGATCTCTGAGCATCAAACGCATCTTACCCCAGCATCTTTAACTGAGAGGCTCACCCTGGCTTCCAGCAGTGAGAAGCTCAGGGGTGGAGACAGACCTCTGTGCGTTTAACTGGGTTCTTTCTGATTCACTCCTTCATCTCCAGCTCCACCACCAGCAGAGCCCCACCTTCTCTTTACAGCACCTGCCAGGCCCAGGTCTAGACTGACCCGTTCTTCAAAGAGCCGAGCACTTTGCTGAGCGATCGTAATGCCGAGAGAGGTGGATCTGCAGGAAAGCAGTGAGAGTAGCCTACTTCTCCGAGCCTTTCCTTCTTCATTTTCCCCAAAGCGAACCCTGGCCCTGCACGCCTCCAAGGCCGGGCTTTGCTCACAGACCGCAGCTGGGGGGAAAGGGGAGAGCGATAGAAATCCTCCACTTCAAAACCAGGAGGAAAGCGAAACGGCATCTGGACACACAGGGGTCAGGAGAAAGTAGGATGAGGAAGCCTGGCATTTAACAGCCTCTCCGCTTTTCCTGGTGGAGATAATATCATCTGCTCAGGTTTTGGGTTTTTCTACCCAATTGTGTTTCGGAAGGTTTTTCAACATTTACTGCCAGCTCTCGCTCTCTACAACTCTGCCCAGCGAGCAGCACATTCCCCTTTATTCTGCAGCAGGGAGAGAGGTCTACACTGACAGATCTCCCACCCTCTCAGTTAATCCTAGCTAATATTTCCACCACGGGCTATCAAGCCCAAACAAAGTTGTAACAGTCAAGTTAAACAGCAGGAGAGGATGGAGCTGTTGTCAGAGGTAATACCTCTGAAGGTTAAGTCAAATGGATGATGTAATCCTGAAAACATCAACATGGCAGATATATTAAATCCCTGAAAAACCTGATTTTGCCCCTACTCATTCACTCCAGCACAGCCACGGATCCACCTTGGGGTGATGTTCAACACAGGGCTGGCAGCCAAGCCACCCCCACAGTCTGTTAGCTCAGAAGATTAATTTCACTTAATTGTTATATCGTCTAGTTGTCACAGCCCTTGGTGTTACACACAGGGATGGATGGATGCATGCCGTGGCGGGTCATTAGAAAGGTGTTCCTTTTTACATCATTAAATTTCTGCTGTGAAATAAGCTTGTCTAAAACAGGGCTGTAAGGGTCTGATCCTGCAAAGTGTCCTTCTCTCTTCGGGAGGCTGGGGCCTTCGGCAATGCCTTCAGGAGTGCTCAGCGCTTTCTCTGATATACCTCTGAACCAGGAGCTTTCCATGACAAACTGCCTTTGGAAGGATTTAGGTCCCTCCCCATGCAAAATAAACATTTAGGACTTCTTATTCCTGTGGATCCAGAGTCAAGCACGATCCGGGTATGTGTGGTAGAGTGAGTTTAAGGGTGAATGATTACACTGTGGGGAAAAAAAACCCCACCAAATTAAACTTGACAAAAGACTTCTGTAATAGCTGTAAAGATTTATGTAATGTGTTTTTAAAGCTCAAGTGAACCATCAAATCAATTGGGAAAAAAAAGGGAGAAAATCAGTCTTTGTTATTAGACTGTTGAGTATAAAAGGCAATTTAGTGCTTTCGAAGCATTTGCAAGTAGCTGTAAAACAAGCACCTATTGTTCAGAGTTCCCTGTTGCTCTTTAATGGACCAGGCTCAATGAATTCACTGGAGCACATTTTTAAAGCAAAAAAATTATCAGTATACAAGATAACCAAATGACTAAATTACCAAGTTTTGTTTGAAAATCAACAGGATAGATAACAGTCAATACCTGCTAATCCCTCCATAGCCTGCCATTTTAAATCTTGGAGTGAACAAAACCCAAGATCCTCTTACAGAAGAAAAGATCCTAAAGGCTATATTCAGATTCTCAATTATACAAACAGAAATTGGAAATAACAAATCGGGTTCATTGAGTTGTTCCAGGGATGGGCTGTGACACACGAAATCAATGTTGGTCCCTCGGAGTACTTTGTGTAACTCATTTTTGTCAGTGTCCACATGCAAATGCTGCAGAGTAAATCTTCTAATTGCAGTAGGATTTGTTTGACCTTAATGCAAGCATTGTGTGTATGGCAATACACCACAAAAGGTACTTGATCTATAAAAGGGAAAATTGACAGTAGACCTACAAGAAGCTTATCAGCTTCAGGAGAACTACAGCTGATTATTTTTTGAGAAGTGCATCTTCTTCAGAAATGTTGTACTTCTGAATCAGTTCACATTCTCATTCAAAAAAATCAAGTGTCTTGACTCTCGCCTAATTTTCTGTATACTATGCAATGGAGGTGGGTGTATTTTAAAACCTATTTCTGAATGACGTTTTTATACAATGACTGTTTGTGAATGACTGAATAATTCTAAGAATGGTGTAAGAAAAAATATGCATCTTTTTGTAAATACTATAAGATTTTTGGAAAAAAGAAAAAAAAAAAAAACAAACCACCCCTGTAACACCTTGCCTTTCTTGTTTGATTGCTGCATCAAAGTGTGATAAACAGTGTTTGAAGCTTGTGCTGATTAATCATCAGAAAGATGAATGATAACATTGTTTAGAAATGGCAAAGTTGTCAGCATGTAAATTAGGGACATTAAATACATCACACAAGATACTGTAGCTTGTATACGCAGTCCTTTTTTCCAGCTGTATTTCAATATTTAACCTTTTGAACATCTGCCCAGGGACATGTAATTCACACTAGCAAATGGTGATGACAAACCATTTTGCTCTCCTGAGAGGCGAGCCTTGCATGCTCTCTGCAGACCCACTTCTCCAAGCCCACCTTGTTACCATCGCATCAGCTGCTTGCGCAGGAGTCGGGTGCATCGCCAGCGGTACGGGGGTTCAGTTGGTTCGGGCTTTCCGGAGCCCTCACGGTACACCCCGCTTCCCCGCACGGAGCGGTGCAAACGGCAACAAGACCTCAAAAACCAACACCAAGGGCCTCAAGGACAAGGGGCCCTGCTCCTGCTTTGTGCTCCACAAACCAACAGTGATGTTCGTGGAACAGACTGGTTTAATAGGAGTAAGTCTCCAAACCTACTCAGCGGAATTTATCTTGTTTTCTTTACATTAACTGACCACAGGGGCAGGGAGGGGACGATGGAGGAGAAGCCAAGCCTGGGAAAGCAGCACAGGTACACCAATGAGTCCTTTAATTCGCAGCGGGACTACTCTTGAACTGGCAGCGCTGCCCAGGTCTGCCTGGAGATGCTCCCCCTGTGTCCCGTGAACATGGGTCCCACAAAAAGGAGGGTGCTGAGGGACTGCCTGCGTGGGGATGGCGTGGGAGTTGGTCTCAGTCAGCTCCCTGTAGCCGTGCCAAAAATGGCAATTTCTCACCTAAATAAGCTGAGCCTTTTTTATCAATGATCTTGGCGGCCATGTGAATGGCACTGCTGGCCAGGGCTCGATGGATGAGCCCTCCAGCACCCCTTGGGACGCAGCCTGCATTGCCCACAGACTGCAGCCTCACGGAGACACTTTCCCATCAGCCTGGACACTGGCCAGAGCCCTCCACAGGTACCGAGACTTCACAACTAAGGGGTGAATTAAGAGATTTTGTGGTGCTAGCCACCTTCTTTGTCTCCTCACTGCTCAGTAGAAGTCAAAACATCCGCCAGACGTTAAACTCCACGCCTCAGGGGGAGATGCAGGCCGAACGAGCGCTGGGGGAGATGCAGGCCAAGTGAGCTCTGGGCACGGAGAATTGAAAGGCATTAGAAAAGCTCCATGTAACCTTCCCCCCCCCCCCCCCCCTTCCCCTGTAAGGCTGCGGCAAGAGGGCAGGCGGCTGCAAATGGAATGGGAATTTTTAAAGAAAACATGGCCTAATGAAGGGAAAAGTTTGAAACCCTCCGTTTTAGCATAATGAGTCTTTAATAGCTATTTTGAAAGACAACTCTCGCCTACGTGGAAAAAAGTTTTTTGTGTAGGTACTAAAACACATTTATGTTAAAGGAAGGTTATTGTGGCCTGCTTAAAAATAAGAACATTTCAGAATTAGTTGACTGGACACCACAACTCTCAAGCTCTGTACAGATGTTTATAGCTGTATAGATGACTCCGATAAAGTTTGAGTTATATGGAAGTCACCGTGGACTTGCGAACTGGTATAACGTTATCCCAAATCCGGCAACTGTATCAATGGCACGGTTTCCGCTCCACCAGCCCCATTTCAGCAGAAAATCACGGCGGGCGGGCGGGCGGCCCGCAGACCTGCCCCGCTCGCTCCCTGCCCCCGCCTGCCTGCTGGCCGCCACCCCCGGTGCGGGGCGGGCGCCCCCAGGCCACACCAGTGCAGCCGCTCCGTCCCGCGGCCTCTGCCGGCCCCCGGCTGGCTGGGAAGCGTCACCCACCGGGGGCGCAGGCAAGCTCCCGCCTCGGGGTGGAAGACACCAGTCAGCAGCACGGAAATAACAGTATTTCCCCCGTCGGCTCGGCGGGCTGAGGGGAGGCGGCGGCACCTGGAAGGGGAGGTCGCCCCCCGCGCTGCTTTTATGGCCTCATTTGCCCCTTTTTTCGGTGTCGGCGGCCAGCAAGGCGGTGGCTGCAAAGGGTGCAGCCTCCTGCGCGGCGGCTGCCGTTGCCGGGGCAGGAGGGGACCCTCGTTCGCCAGGGGGGGAGGCCGCCGAGGACCCCGCGGGCGACCCCGGCCCCGGCGCCGCGTGCCCGGCGCAGCGGCGCCCCCTGCCGGCCGCCCGGCGCGGCACAGGCGGCCGCAGGGTCGGGGGCGGCCCGCCGCCACCCTCTGCCTCCCCGCAGAGGAGGGGAGAAAAACGCGGCCTTCCTGCAAAAAAAGTGGGGTGATTTAGGTAGGGGGAGCTGGGGTGGAAGAAATCAGTAAATTTTAGACAGGAGGGGTGTAGCCAGCAAAGCAGGAATTGGGACTTTTCTTTCATTCTGTGTTTCTCATTGCAGTTCTTTTTCTCCCCTTTAATTCCCTTTCTGTTACCCTTCACCACCGATTCCCCCTCCCACAACACCAAGACCCTCCACAAACCTGCTGCCTCCGTGTAGATTCCTGAGTGAGCCTCCTGCCCTGATTTCAACAGGAGGATAAGTGGCCTCAGAGAGACCTGGGTGTTTATGTGGCCCTTAATGATCCTTGATAGGAATCAGCTGGGTATACTTCCAAATACAGAGGACTTGGGCTGCATCTAGAGCTGCTTTTGTTGTTATTAAAGCCTGATCCCACTAGTAGGAAAGAAAATACCTATGCAAAAGAGGGAAGCAGAGAGCGGCAGGGATGGGCGATGCAGCTCCTTGCTCCGTCACTTGTTCTCACTCGCAGCTTTGCTCCAGGTTAAACGCGGCACCTCCGGTTAGGCAGTGCCAGCAGTGCTGCTCAGGAGGACTCTGAGCCTTCATCAGCTCAGGGGGGCTCTGATTAAAGCAATAAAAGACAGCAAGGAAACAGTGGGCTGAGGTGGGAGAGATGTAGTGCCCGCCTCCTGCACCAGCACCCATCAGGGCTTAGCTGAGCTCTGGGGAGCTCGTTTCGTTTCTCCCTTGGCTGCACCAAACGAGGTATTTTCATATCAGGGTTGCAGCAGCCTTCGGGAGCGAGGGGCACCGGCGTGTGCACAGGAGCTGCCCCCGTGTCCAGCACCGAGGGGTCGCAGGCAGCCGGCCCCCAGCCCCCAAACGTCAGTGTCCTCCGCTGGGACCGTGTGGGCACCTCCCGCATGACCAATTTTCTGTGATTGCGGGAGTGGGCACTGATGGCTCTTGAGCAGCCTTCTGTTGTTCTCAAGAAATTAATAATACGTTAAAACATTACTCAGCACTTACATATATCACTTGGTGAATATTAATTAAGCCTCAAAATCGGCTGGAGACACTGGCATTGCTTTCTTGCTGGATAGAAAAAGGCGGCCGAGGCGGCACTGGCCGTTGTAAAGGCTGCGGCGCGCAGGCAGGGTTTGCGGGGGATCAGCCGCGATCCCCTCCAAACGCCTGGCCAACCTGCCGCTCGCAGCGGGCTGCCTCCATGCCAGGGCTCCTGGCCACTGCATTGCGTGTAAATGTATCTAAGCGAGCCACGTGTCCGTAACAGGCAGTTCTAGCCTTTCTTCAGTGGTCCGATGTGCTGCTCATCCTACGGTGCTAATACAACCAATGCACTGGCAATCACTGTTTTGTGCTCCCCTATTCAGGTCAGTTGTGCCCCTGCAGGCCAAGGCTATACAAAGTGACTCAGGAGGGGCCTACTTCTGATTTCTGAGAGGAGCCTCCCACCTTCTACATGACTCCTGGGCAGAAGGATGCTCTGGCAAATTCAAAATTAATTTTTTAAAAGTGCTTATTTTTCTGCCCATCCATCCACCTGTAAATCTCTCTCTCCCTTGCTACTTCTTCCATGTCTTCCCCATATTGGCGGGGCTTTGGGGGGAAAGACTTTGTTTCTGTGTTTGCCAGAGTAGGCAGCACTGTGGTCTTCCACTTGCAGCTCACTGATCGTCCTCGAGGATCCCGGGGGTGGGAGAGGGGTAACGCCGGCCAGCCATGTCCTGCACCCTGCACATGTCTTGGCTGAGAGGATGCTGTAAGAGAGAGGGAAAGCACCCCTTGTCCAGCCATGGAGGGCTGCTCCAAGCATGGATTTAACATGGAAATCACTTTGGGCTTAAAAATAAGGTTTTAAAGCAGCCTTCCCATAGCAGCTGTGAAGGAGGACAAAAAAAAGCTTAATGTCTCTTAAGGTGGAGTTCAAGCACTTTATGAGCTGGATCACACAACCTGCTTGCCTACACCGCTGTGGGGGCTGGACGGGATGACCTCGAAGGTCCCCTGCTGCCCTAATCTCAAATGTTTCCCTATAAGAACAGCTTTGACAAAGACAAATAACTTTTAAAAAATTTCTCTAAACAGAATAACATGGAGAGAGCCCTGAGCTTTCTCTTTGCATTTCATACAGCCTCTTCCTGCAAGAACAAATGAGATGAACAAACACAAGGCCCACTGACAAGAAGATATTTAATATCCATGATGTGGGGAGCTTTCCAGCAAAAGAAAGACTGTTTTATGCAGAAATAGGTGAATGCAGCCTGTAAAGGCCCAGTAATTAATCATGCATTTGAAGAAATACAACACAGTCATAGAGGCTGAATTTTAGATGCTCGCTGCTCTGGTTTGGACAGTGACAAATTAAGGCCCATATGAAAGCAGGTGTGGCTCTTGAAGAAGCCCTCTGAGGGCAATTAAAAATGGGAAACCAGCTGGTAAATGTGCAGATGTGACAGCCAGAGCAGGTTAAGAAGTGAATACAAAGGAGGAGGATGGAGGAATTAATGGTGTAGGAGCTGAAGCGAATGAAACGGGACCTGCTCTCTGGAGGGGGTTGCTCCGTAGCGGGTGAAGTGCCGCATCATGTGGGATGGGCAAAGCTGTGACAGCCACGTGTCCTTGCTGCCCTGGAGACCTGCCCTGCGCTGGCTGCAGACGGGCTCCAAACGAAGCCCCCACTGAAGGACCCCACAAACCACAGGAGCTGCTGCCCCATGTGTCCCACAGCTTTCCCCGGTGCCCGGAGGAGAGCTGCCTTCGGGGATGTCCACAGCCAACGGCATGGGCACCTCTGAAAATGCCTGTGATATCCCATGATGGGAAAGGCAAAGGGCTGAGATCGAGGGTGGATTTTCCCAAATCAGCTCCAATGAGAGCCAGGTCTGCTCCAATCCAACAGGCAATCTCTGGCCAGGTTTCACATACGGTGCTTCGTCGTTCCCAATCAGTTCACAGTCTCCAGCGTTCCCTGTTCTGAGTCAGTCAAGAAAATGGTTATTTTTCCCACTGAAAACACATAAAATAATTCAGATAAAAGTCAAATTATGAAGGATTTGTAATTTGCTGTTAGGGTTACCATTTAGGAAGCGTTAGCAGATTTAAAAATAGGGCCACAAAAACAAACTATGAATCAGTACAAGCCAGAGCTCGTCATCCCGTTTGGAAAAGGATGCCACCATGACTGTCACTGCAATTTCTCCATGCTGTTCCTCCCACATTTGCCCCTACCCTGCCTCTCTCCACACATCCAGCGGGTGTGAGGTATCACCGGGACAGCATTTTGCAGAAATTACCTTCTACCAAAGTGCAGGACTGGTCCCATTTCCCTCATCAAAGTCTATTCTTTCGAAGTCATTTGTTGATACAAATCTCTTTCCTGCCGTGAATTACATGGACTTTTCTCAGAAAAAGCTGTTGACACAGATTGCTATAGATGACTTGTTTGGTTTTTCTCTCCCCTTGTCCATAGGAAAGGATTGCTTCTGCTAATGTTAAGCTTTGGCATACAATAATCCTTCCGGGAAGCTGAGCACGACAGCGTTTCATTCGAGGCTGCTGATAGCATGGGAGAGTGGACAAGGTCTTTACCAGTTTCAACCTCTAAATAAAAAGAAAAAAGTCTCTAGTGACGAGCTGCTCAGCCCCTCGCCTGTCTCTGTGAAGCTGAGTATTTAAGCCACTTCTTTCTTGAAAAATAATCTTATTTTCGTTGGCCCTATTTCCAGAACGGTGTTGATGAAGCATGGGAAATTTTTATGTAAAAGGAGTTCTCTTTCTGCGTCCACCCCCCCCAGCAGCCTTGCTGTTTGTCACCAGCGTGGGTAGTGACAGCCCTAACAGTGCCGTCCTAGCCAGCATGCCAAATAATAAAGCAGGTGGGCAGCTTCACCGCGGGAAATAGCCTTTCACAGTGTCTTTATGCGTGAGCATAGGTAGTCACCGCAGCACAGAGACCCTGTTTGGCCTAACAGCTTTCGTATAAAAAAACGCATCCTAAGACTGAATAATTTCTCTTATAATGAGCTCAGCACCCAGGGCCTCAGCCAGGGAGGAGGGCCCCAGCCGGCCGGTAACAAACCTGGCCCCAAAAAGCAGTCCTTGCCAAAAATCCTGCAAGGGTGGGAAGAAGGAGGCAACCAGAGCCGTGAATGCAGCCCGAGGCTGTACTGAGCACACAAACAGCAGCTGCAGGGCAGAGACGGTCTCAGCCAGCACTCTTCTTCTGTTTGAAGGGATGGGAATGGGCTAATTTGGAGCTGGCAGTAGGTAACCAAAGAGAAGATCTAAGATGAATCTTACATAATGATCTGAAACTGTTCTGCATCCCCCCTCCAGTTCCCTGTGACAACCATGGCTAGAAACAGAGACGCCTCCAAGTGATGTTTAAAAGGTTTCGTATACCAGTGTGGTAAATAGAGCCAGTGCCAAAACTTCCCTGCCTCTGAGAAGGGGCACGGGGAGAAGCAATTGCTCGCTGCTTATCCATCTCCCTCCTGTTGTGTCTGGAGGCTGCTGCCACGTGCAAACATCTGGGATGCATCATGGACCTTCTCCTGCTGGAGAGAAGAGATGGTTTTTTGGATGCAAACTAAGCTTGGAGGTGCTCTGCTCCCTTTACAAGGGAACAAACAGCAAGTTATTGCACGTACGATAGGAACGGATGGAAAGACAGGAGAAGGTTTTATTCCAAGATGAACGTGAGAGCCTTGAGGGTGTGCAAAACCTTCAGGAGCAGAAACCTCCCACGCACGTGGGGAGGGGGAAGGCTGATGGGTTGAGACAAGCAATTATGACTTGTGTTTTAGGGGGCTGCCTGAGCAGCGGGGAATACCGCCAGGAGTGCTGAGCACCTCGCCGGTTTTGCAAGCTGTGGCTAGTTCCTACCTCAAGGGTGAAGGACGGCAAGTTGTTTTTCAGGCCAGAAGTTAACCAGGAGTAAGCAGGGCCAGCAGAGAGGAGGAGCACCCGTGGCAACGCTGCCAGGCAGGCCCTGCCGGGATCCCTCTCCATCCCTTCCTGCAGGGTTTTTTCCAGGATCCCACTCTGCCTGTGAATGATCCTGGCTCCTGGCTGGGCATCCCCCAGAGACACCACATCCTTAGGGCACAACCACAGACACATGTCAGAATATTCCAGTATTCTGCTCTTTATTTTAGGTCTGTACAAACGACGAAGGCAGGCACATGTAGTTCCCCACCTCAGGTGGATTTTGGGAGCCCAGGATCCTTCGACCTCCATGTAGCGTGAAGATTTCTTTTCTTCTGTCTTCAGTTGGCATCTTTCCTCTCTGACTCCTGGTCCCAACAGGGACTCCCCTGCTACTGAAGTATACCCTCACGTACCCCTGCCCTCTTTGAGTTTTCCCCTTTGTCTTAGTGAAATCTCTGAAGATTTTAAGCCCCGATACTCCAGATCCCTTGTTCTCCTTCTGGGAAAATGCATCCACCCTCCTTCTCTTCCCCTCAAATTGCAGAGGCCCCAATCTGGAAGAAGCTGACGGCCTGCTGACCCGTCTGTTCACGGAGACCCACGCTAGGGTTGCACCGCTGTCTGCAAAATCCATGGCACAAGGCAGCAGCCATGAGACACAGAATTCACACACTACATGTCAGTATAGTCCAGAGATTATTTTCTTAAGTTTTACCAAAAAATAAATGCCAACAGTCTTCCTGTTTAGCCTGACACGTGGGACTAATTCAGTCACCTTGCTCTCTCTTGAGCCTGAAGCTGGTGGTCTCAACTGGCTGGACCTGATGATTAGTTAGCCCTGCTACTAATCCGGTGTCAAAAAGGCAGCTTCCTCCTCAGCAACATCCCAAGCAGTTCATTTTTAGAAAGACAAACGGTTCTGAAATCTGCAATGGTTTAAATATTTTAAGGCAATAGTCTTTTATTAGTTTCTGGTTCAGGGAAAATCCACTCGTCTCCAGGCGAATGTTTTAAATGGAGAGAAAAAGCTTTTCAAAACTGTTTGTCCTTCTGTAAGGCTTTAGTTTTCTGTTTTTTTGTTTTGTTTTGTTTTGTTTTTTACTTCTATCATTAGAAATAAGAGGGTGTCTCGTTTTGTTTTTGTCTGTACAAGCTGTGATTTGGTGAAACTGTTATCTGCTGTATAACAGCGAAGCATGAGAAATACTATCGCTCCATACTGGGTTATAGGTAATAATAAAACTGTAACAGGCGAAGGATCTGCCTTTAAGGAGGAACAATAAATACATTGGCTGCCTTAGGTCTCAGGACTCTTTGAGTTTCTTCATCGCGAATGAATAACAAATCTCCAGGGTCCGCTGGTGACTACTTACAAATAAAACACTATGGTTGGAAGATAGAATGACTTTCTTCAGAAGTAAGTGGGGAGGGGAAGACGGGACACTAGTACTGCCCGTGCTGCTGGGGGGCTGCCAGCCTGCTGGGTGCAGGAGCCAAGGGACGGCAGAGCAACAACAGAGCTGAAGAGCTTTTTGGGCTTCCTCTCCTACCCTGTGGGCTGGCTGTGTTCTTCCCCTCCATGAGACAAGGCAGGCGGCCTGGGCTCTGATCAGGGTCCCTCTGTGGGCTTTGCACCTCTGTTCCTCGGGCTGGGCACCGAGGGGGCCTCCTGCGCTTGCACCACGATGGACAGAGCGGCCCCTGTCCCTCTCCTCCTCGTGGTGCCTCCCCTGACTGATGCTTCTGCAGACCTCAGCTGACAGCGAGACCTCTGCCTCAACCCAGTTTCCTGGGAAGTTTCAGGCAAGGTGCCTCAGCACTCCTTTAAAAGAAAAAAAAAAATGGTGCATTGTCTAGGTTAAAAAAAAGGGAAAAAAAAGTGGTTACTGTTTTACTGAGAAGCTCTGCCAGGGCCATGCCTTGGATCAGGGTTACAGCTGGCCCAGCTGCAAGCATCTGAAAATCATCTCCAGCTTTTGTCCAGCAGAAGCATGTTAAACTGCGGCAGCTGGATGCTGAACAGGACTTCTCTGGCAGGTTCACTTCGGGCCCGAGCCAGGGGCAAGCGCTAAACTGGACAGAGGGGAGCCTCTCCCCCCACGGCCTCCCCGTGCTGGGGGCGAGCAGCAGCAAGGGGCTGGGGCCCCACGGCTCGCCAGAGCCAAGACGGGGGTTTGGTTCAAGGTGACTGGGGAGGGCTGGGCAAGCGGCTGCAAGGAGCAGCAATGTGGAGGGAGGAGGGGGGCCTCGCCATGGAGGCAGGGGCAGCATTCACCCGCCGTAGCTATTAAGGCAAATGCCCTTCCCTGCCATCCCCGTCCCCGTCACTGCCCACAACGCTGAGGCACACCCAGCTCCGAGTCCCCAAGTTCGCAACCCTGATGGGTGCTCCTGGCAGTCACAGCCCAGTGGCAGCTGCGTAGTGGGGCACATGTGGTGGAGAGCAGAGCTATGCAGCAATGGTACACGTGACATGGAATATGGTTTGCATTCAAATCCCTTCAATGCGCAAGCTGCCCTGCAAGATTAACTGCCTATGTTCTTATTTCCCAAAACCCCAGCTAACAGGACCCAGAAGGATGCTCAGGGGTCTGGGAGGAGGGAGGCGCTGGCTGTGCACCTTTTGGTGGGTGCAGTGACACAGCAGGCAGGCAGGAGGGGGGACATCCCCAAAGCTAAGCTTAGTCTAGGGAGACCAATGGCCCCAGTTTCCATCTACAGGCTGCTCTGAATTGTCCCCTCTGGAGGATTTGCTTTCTTTCGTAACCAGAGAGGTACCCAAGGGGCTTCGTAGGCTAAAGTGAGACTTTGTGAATACCCCTGATAGGTAGTAGCCTACAAATGAAGTGTAATTCGTTTAAAAGATGTCACTCGCCAGGCCTTGTTATCTATACAGCTTCCAGACCAGAGCTGGCTCACAAGCTACCCACCAGAGCGCAAGGAGAGCACACTCATGGCTGTTTGCACCCATGGGTGCGGGCAGACCCAGCGAAGCAGGGGTCCCCATGCTACTTTCGCAGCTTCCTGCCAGACTGACCCTCTTTGGCACTCACTAGACAACCAGTCCAGTTTTACCGGCGGCAAGCAGAGGGACAAAAGGGGAGAGACGCAAAGAACTCAAAACAAAAGGCTCCAGGTTTCCCTAAGAAAGAAAGGAAACGGGGTACATAATTATTTTAGCATACGCACAGACATGTACATCCTGGTAGATGTATTTACTGTGTTTGCTTACTTTCAAATAGCTGGCAGCATAGGGTTAGGTTTTCTGTGCTTATTAGGATGAGCTAAGAAAAAAAGATTTTAAAAGAACATACTTGGGATTTCCCAGTCCCAGGCCCCATTCATCACTACTGTGACAGTTAGGCTAAAAATACTTTGTTAAACCTGAGGACCTAAAGGCGTAGAAGGAAGTTGCTTATAAACGCAAGCTCAGCCATTTCAACACAAAACCACTGGCGGCTATCAAAGTCCCAGCATCTTTGGCTCTGCTACAAACCCCTTCTCCCTTCACGTACCAGCTGTGGAGGAGTGTCGGAGCAGTGGGCTCCCTCCTTGCAGTTTAGGAAAGGCTAGTAAGACAGGGCCATTTTCCTTGTAGCCATTCTGAGAAGCACAGCGGGATATTTTTAGAATTGCTTTTCTAAGCATTTACCTGTGGCTTTGCTTGGTGCCCTGAGGAAGTCAAATGTGACCTGCTGTTCTAGCACTGTTTGAGGTTTTGGGTCTCCTCTTTGAGCCCTCAAAGCACAAAGATGCTGGGCAGAAAAGTACATAGTCAAAAAGAGGAGCAGCAGTCAAAAGGAGGGAGAGGAGAGGACGCGACTAAAAGTGGGGGCATATTTACACCCCTGAACTTTTTTAAAATCACAAACCTGCAACAGCATGGCTTGAAGCGAAGTGCTGACAGGAGTGCCTGTCCTGAAGCAGCTGATCACCTTTTCTTCTCTGAGGTCTTTCTGATGAGCGGGGAGAGCAAAAAAGAGAAAGTGATGGAAAAGTGGGGAAAAGACACTATAGGATTAGGATGACGTTTTGAGAGGGGAGGGTGAGAAAAGGGGCAGAGGACATCTCATGTCAAGTAATGCATGGAAAAGAAAACCAACTTGAAGGAGAACAAATGTCAAAAAGGAGCAGAAGAGGAGGGAATACTGAGCAATGGGAAAAAAGATAAAATGGAAGAAGGGCATTATAGAAAATAAGTTGGGAGAAAAAAACAGACCCTAAAGAAACAGCTGAGAGGCTGATGGAAAAAGGGAAAGTCTTGGGAAAAGGATGACTTTCAAAAATGTTATCTTATAGATGTAAGATATCTGTAGATACACAGGGATGGATATCTGCTGTTTTGACTCGGGGCCCTCAGCAGAAAGGCACAATCCAACAGGAAAAGAATAGTTCTTCAGCCAAGCAGTGGCCCTAGACATTTTAAGTACGTTATAGGCCACGTTTCACCAAAAAGATGTCAGTTGCTTAAGATGTTCAGCGCATCTGTCAGCAGAGTAAGTGTAAAGAGAATTCAAGCCAAGTTTCTAAGCAAGTTTTAAAGTGCAAGGTGTGATGGGTTTGGACAAGAGCAATTTCCTTCTAGATAACGACCAGCATCATCTATCGCATAAAATACAAGCCCACCATCAAGACAGAAACAGAAACAAAGTTCTCTGTGAGGGGGAAATAGTGCTTGCAAACTTCTCCAGCAATACTGAAAAGGCCTTGAAAGTCTGGTTCTGACCACCACCCAAAATTGGCTCTGCCTGTGCAAGGCGCTAGGTCAGTGCTAGCACAAAGCCCTAACCAAACTTTGGCTTTTTTCCTCCCCCCCCTATAATTCAAAATTCACAATTTCAAGGAGAAGGATTACGAAGGAAGGAGATGGATGAAGAGGAACCAGCACAGACTACAAACAGCACAGCAGTAGTATTGCCACTAGCAGGTGACAAGCCAAGGTGCTTATGACAGCACCTGCTTCCAATAGATGCTGCTTTGTTTTTTTATCTTGTAAATCTTGTAAATACTCATGGCCGACCCAAACAGCAGTTCTCAAGGCAAAACTCTGGCAAAGCTCCTGGAGCCTAAACCCCCTCAAAACCTTCTTCCAGGTGGTGGTAGAGGGTAGGAAAATGGCACCTGCATGTTACATCATCCGCCTGGGCCTTTGCCATCAGCTGCTGTCACAGTGTGAAAAAAAGACTGAATAATTTTTTGAAGAATGTGAAAAAAACTCCTTGCTAGAGCCCTTTCTCTTGGGTGTGTGCACCCGGTCCTCCTTTGGCTCATGAGGATGGACAGGAGAGGAGAAGAGGGACCTGACACTTGTTGCTCTTGGCATCAGGATGCCCTGAGGGAATTCTCATTTCCTGGAGCTCATGTGCGTCTCAGCTGGGCACTCGCGCACTTGGTGACGATCACACTCCCTTTGCACCCATCGCCTCTACGTCCAATCCAAACTGGGATGTTTCAAAATTGGTGAATTTTCTCCCTTGCGCTCTCTCACTAGAATGGCTCACAGACTTTTTATGAAGCATACATGAGCTCAGCAAGCTGTAATGACCCTCATTTTTCTGAGATTTCTGGTTTGTTGTGCAAGGTTTCCTAAGTGAGGGAGGGAAACAGCATGTTAAAGGGAAATGTAAGTATTTTCTCTAAAAACCACCGATGGGTGCAAAGAAACCACTTAGAACATATAACCAAATGTTATTTAATATCTTAAAAAGTAACACAATCCAAAATGGATATTTCACACAACACTACATAAACAACATGAACACAATATTACCATATGGAGGGACTTTCAAATATAGACTTACAAAAATCCCTGTCCTTTTTTTTTCCTTTAAATTATTATACTAAGCATGACAAGTAATCATCATTTACAATATGGTACACTGACACAATAAAAACCATGTTACAAATGTGCTGTTATAAATCAGTAACGTTAGGGAAGACATTTCATGAACTGTAATTATTTCATATGAAATACTATACAATATAAACAGAACATCCATCTTGGATGACCTTTACAGCAACCAGAGACCAAGTAATTTTTTAATTTTTTTTTTCAGTGCAAACACATTTATACAAGGCAGTCTTGGCTGCAAAACTCCCTTCTAACATACAGTAAGTCCCACTTGCATTTATTAACTCATTTAAACCTAATGCAACAGCCACATTCAGTCACTCACAGAAAATTACCTGCAGAATTATGATCCCTTTAAACTTAAGTCTCCTCCACATATAAAAGTAACATCTGTGCCAATTACTCCAAGGGCCCTTTCATACTTCTGGGTGGGTATCCTTTGGGTGGCTCTAACCGCTATACAACACGAGGGCAGCGTACCACGCTGAAAATCGCCCTGCTGGGGCGCGAGACGCGTGGCGGCTGTGGCAGCGTGCCGGCTGGGTGGCTGTGCATGTCACCAGGGATTCAGCCCAGGCTGCCCCTCCAGAGCCAGGTCTGTGCGTGTGGCCTTCTGCTCCTTCTCTGCATTTAGTGTCTTGGGGGGGGGGAGGAACACGGAAACCCTCAGCTCAGAACTGAGCTTCAATGGAGTTAACGACCCATTCCCATCTCCGTCAGATCCGTGGGAGATCAGGGGAGTTACGCCAGATTTACACCCGCAGAACTGAAACCAACATTTAGAGCGCCGCTATGAAAGAAGCGTGATAGTCCCGTTTTCTTCTAGCACCAGCTTGGCTTTTAGTGGGTCCACTGCATGCTTCTCATGCAGCAACGATGCACTTTACTTATGCTGGGGGGAACATTTTAGATATATACCTTTTTATTTTTAAAGAATTTCGTAAAAAATAGAACATTTCTCTCTAATACTGTACAGTTTTCTTCAGAAGAGCAAAGAGAATTGTAAACTGTGGGTGTGACACCGGATTAGGAGTGCTATTTGCTTTCTCAGCACAACAATTTGAACAATCGTGTTGGGAATAGCTCTGCGAAATGTATTCGAAAAACAAATTTTTAATTAAAATAACTGTTTCTAAAACCACCGCTGGCAGTACTCATACTGAAAACTGATCGGTTTTGGCACTGCTAATCCAAGAATCTCTGCAGGACTGCAAAGTAGTTTCTCTCTTACTTAAACAAACCGAATGCATCAAAAGAATAACTTCTGAATATAAATATGAAACACTTTGGTTAACTATTGAACTTATTCCATCAATTTTAAGAAAGAAACTGGTTAATAAATTAGCCCGCAGACTCTTAGCCTTTGTTTTTTCCAGTGTGCCTGGACATAAAGGAGGGTCAGTGAACTCTGCCTGCCTCACAGGCTCCCGAGGCTTAGCTGGTACCAAGTGCTTCAAGGCCCTCAGGAGAAAAGGCGTGATTTAAGCGCAAAGTGTTATCTGTGTTTATGACGGCCTCTGAATACTGGTTTGCTTGTTCTCTTTGCTGGCAAGCACTTAGGCCACGGTTTTCATTAAAATATTTGTTTTCCAATACATTTTACTTTTTAAAGTTGAGTGAACATTGTTTTATGTATTACGGACATTTTACAGTGGTGCAAAGAGTCAAATGGCTAATGATTTCTTATGATTTTTAACTGAAATACTTAAAACCTTCAAAATTAGCTCAACGGATGATTGTGTATTAATTTGCATCAGGATAATGGTACTAGGTTTACTGAAAGAGGTGTTCATAAATTGGGATTTGTATATAAATGTGATCTGCTTAGGTTCAACTGCCACTTTCTTACTTTGGTTTTTGGAAAAAATCTTTCTTTCTTCCCTCTTGAAAGGTGGCTTGTTGCAGCTGGCTACTTTTCAAAAGTCAGCTTCATTTTTCTTGGAAACTCGCCCACGTTCTTTGAACAATAGGCACATACCTCAAGTAGGGACCCTAATACTGCTCCCAGCAAAGTCAATTAAAGGCTGTTGGTAATTTCTGCAGGAGCAAGTGTTTCAGATGCACGCAATCTAGAGAACAGAGTGCATATAGTTAAAGGAAGAGCTGTTTTAATACCCTTGCCAGTTCAGAGAAACCATGACCTGATATGTTGACAAAGATGGAGGCAGAATAGGGCCCAAAATATTTGAAGGCTGCCAAGAAAATACCCAGAGTGTCTTCTGTTAAACCCCAAACTGTCAATCATATTTCACAGACTGCAGATGTTCCTAATTTGCTAAATTACAAATACATTTTCAAGTTCTATCAGGCAGAAATTTTAGCAGTAACTGGGGAGAGGATGGAAGGTTTCAGCCTCCCTTTCACTCTTATCCCAATTATGCAGCCTTGTCAAAGTCTTTAAGTGACTCATCTGAAAGCCAGATTTTTAATATTGTAGAAGGAAATTGTGGCAATGGAAACACGATGACTTCATACGCAAGCATTGACACACAAGAGAACGCCATGACCTAATGCTTCAAAGTTTTTAACCTTGCTTTGTACAATACGCTTTTCATGTTGCTGCATTTCATCAAATTCATGGAGGTAGTTATATGTGTAAAAAAAATTACCATAAAAGTAGCATGTTGTATTATAATAATACATATTAAGTGTGCAAAATGCCGACAGATTTGTGTTGACCCTTTACAGTTGAACACAACACAGATTCAACCTAATCTAACTCTGTAAACCTTTAAATTGATACATTAGAAGAAGAATGACAGATAAGCAACCATGTAATACAAGGCTATGATTTCATCAAAGGATTAGGGTGACATAAAGCACTCAAGCTCCACTCTCGTGGTTTTGTTACCAGAACCTCAAGATGGAATTTCCTTATATTCCATTGTTGATTTTAAAAGGAAAAATAAAAAGAATTCAAGATTAGAACGTTTCTATTTGAAACTTCTGTTTACATTCCATATTCCAAGAGTCACATTAATATTGGTACAATGCCATGTCAACATTAATATGACATTTATGTTGTCTGCTGGTCTCTGGGAACTTTAGGAGATAACATACTATACAGTTTACAGGTATGTACTATTGTATTTTGTTGAAGTTGTCTTCTGTACAACCAGCTGCCTGCATAAATTCTGATTAGCTTATGACAAACAAATACTTTCCCCAAAGGTGAATTTTTTTTTTATGTTCACATTTCAATACTGCCGTTAGTACTTCAGATCATCACTGTAAATTTTATCATTTTGACATTTTTATTTAGTGAACTGATACATACTACTGATGTCAGAGCTCATCTCAGAAACAAAATCACAGTCAGCCACTGCATAGTATATGACAATTCCCCACAAAAACTCTGACTCTACAGTTTGCATGGAATAAGTACGGCTGGAGTTACACATTGAATAATAAGATGCGTCATGCAAAGCATTATATGGTAATTAGAGCACATCTTGGAAGGTATGATAAGGCAGAAGGCTGAAGGCCAAGTGACTTTGATAACCAACCAAAAGCACAATAATTTCCTTTGTGTGCACTGAAAGGTCTTATTGCTCCTATGAAATGGAAATTATACACTGAAACCAAGGAAAACAGACCTGTGCATTGACTGGGTGTTCTTGACAGAACTGGAAACTGATTGTGTCCAGAGTTAGAAAGCCGTTATAAGTAAATGAGCTATATCCAACTGTGTAACATAAGGCTGAATCTTCAGTAAAGACTTCTGATGACAACAGAGAACATGAGTGAACCTCAAATGACTTTGTGTACTGAGCAATACATGTCACCAGAACCTGGTGAAAATACTGTTTTTTAATATGTACAGTTGGGTTTCATACCTGTGTACTACAAGAGTAAATGTCCCTTTCCTAGGCAACAATTTGGGCTGTTGAACATTTTACTATCTTTGTTTTTCTTCCACCAATTCGTCTGTTCTGATAAAAAAAAAAAAAAAAAAAAAGAAAAAGAGTTAAATTTGAAGTCAGTTTGTTGCACTACCAGGTTGCATCAGTAACAGAGCAGAATGTGACCCTATATCTAAAAATTACTCTTGGAGTTTAACTATCCTTAGAAGTTACTCTGCAGTAACTAGCATAGTACTAATTACTTTGGAGTAACAGTTTAGGGGAGAGCAATTAGGATATACCATACCTACAGAATTCAGATTTCTACTGCCAACCATGTGGACACATTTAGTTTCCAGAAACTAGACATGTCCACAAAATGCTAAATTGCAAATAACATCCACTGAATAAAAAGGCCAGAAGTTTATAATTCTCTAAATTTTGTTCTCTGATAATCTCACTACAATGTATGCTATTTTTAATAGCCTAATTTAGGCACTCTATTTAATAAGCTACATAAAATAGATTTATGTCCTTCCACTAGAAAGAAATCAATTCTTCAGGCCATACTTGTCATTTATATCATAAAGAATATTTTTGTTCAAAGAAATTAGTTATTCTGATTCCTATATTAATGGCAAGTTGCAATACCAGAAGTGACACAAGAATTAGATTATCTTTTTTAAATACTTGATTTATACTGAAGACGCTTGTTATATTTTGTGTCACTCCACACTGTGGCTCCATGACAGTTATAACTTTCCCTTCCTTCCCCACTCCCCGCTCTACACAAAGGCCCACCTCCTCATTTGTGGCTATGGAAGGTCAAGTATCAAGTCTCAGTAAGTAAACATCTCTCGTACTTTTGAAACACAAAAGGAGAAGCTGTCTCCCTTCCCACCCTCCATACTTCAAAACAAAACAAAACCCAAACCTCTTTTTACTCGCTTAAACGGGTATTTGCAAAATTGTGTCACAAAAATGCACAGTGAAAATGACTGATTAGTATTAATAATTCACAGATAGAGCTGAGGTCATCACTTGTCATGTTTGGCATTGTTTTTCCTCATGGTGATCCTGGCTGGTGAGTTCCAGCAGTGGCTCAGTTTTTGAAGTAAAAAACGATCAACTCTGCAGCAGAGTTTAGCCTCTGACCGGGGGCATCACACATCTGTGGCATTTTTTTTAAATGAAGTTGGCGACTGCATGGACATTGAAAATGCAGATTACACTTACAGTGTCTAGACTTTCATATATGTGCTCAGTTACAATTAAGTGAAGCAAAAAGTGTACATATTATCCCTACTGCTATTCTGTTGCTACAGAGCCGCAAATGTGAAAAGCAATACCTTGAAATAAAGATTTCTTTGTTGCCCCTAGTCTACATAGCAGCACAGTTTAAGTAAACACTAAAACTGTGGTTGAGATGCTTTTTTTATTTTTCCCCAAAGATGTAAACATCAGTCCCAGTGTCGTAAACTTTGCTGTACAAGATGAGACAGAAGATCTGAGGCAGGATGACTGTCAGACACTAGTGACAGAAGCTTGCAGGCAGTTAGCAGGTTTCTGCAGTTTCTCAGCTTCACTTGTTGGCGGGTCTGCAGTGGCTCGGAAGTTGAACGTTGGGCCCGCGCCACCATGTGCAGGGCTCAGAGCGGGGTTCTGACGTCTGTTGCTTTCAACAATACTTGAAGTGTTGGATGCCAGGCTCTCACGAGTACTAGAATGGAAAAGAAATATATATACACACTATATATGACATGCCTATATATCTATCGACCAGACAGGAAAGGAGAATAGAGTGTTTTATAATAGGCATCCTGTATTTGTATGTAATGTCACATCAATGAACCATCTCATTTTGACAGTACACATATGTTCCTCCAAAACGGGTTCCAGAGGTACTCAGCAGTCATCATACTGTAACACAGCTATACCACTAAGCAGAGCTGAAGCTGTCACACAAACTGTAAGCTGAACCGGTACCAAGCATCTGGATTTTTCAACCAAGGAAATAGCTTCCATCTTGCATGTGGAACTTACTAATTTTCTTTCCTGACTGGTAGCTTCATTTTTGCACAAAGTAGCTTCATCACATCAGCTCTGTGACTAGGCAGAGCTAGGAGAGTAATCATGTAACACAGCTTCCTCTGTTGTCTCCTCTTCTACCTATGTCTTTGTACACAAAATATTAACTAAAAATGCTACTTTACATTGAACCCATAATGCTTCTAAACACAACACTTCAATTTTGCTTTGCAGCTGAGACAATTGCAACTTACAAGACCCTGAGAAATCTTAACTGCCTGGTCTGTGATCATGCCCTAAAAAACAACTAGTGCTGCTATTTCATTCATAAAATGCACAACGTTCCTTTAGTTCTAACATATTGTTTATCCATGGGAGTGACAGAACACTTAGGACCTTTAAAGACTAAGCCTTTTAATGATACATCTAATTATGAATGCAGAGGAACCTGTATTTTAGTCTACAGCTTTTAAAAAACTTGACCAAGATATGCTAAGGCTAGTTTTACCACTACTCCTCTTTTTGTTCTCTTTCCACTCTTAATGATTTATCTCCAAATAACGCTTTTCTGTGCAGAGCTCAGAGGTTTGGTTTTCAAATAGCCATGTGGTCCCTGGTTATGTATCCTTCGCCTATATCCCTACTTCTTTGCAAAATGACATCACCACTTGCTACGGAGATGTTTACAGAGTACATTTAGAGGACTGAATGGGTTTGTTAAATAAGCACTAGAAACAGAGATACTACCAACAGAGCAGTCAGTTTAAAGTCAGCCTAAATTTACCTGCTACTGAAAGGGGCAGCTCTTGCCTGCCTTGTGTGGACCTGACCCTGCCACATGTTCCTGCTGCTTCCCTGATGCTGAACCTTGCAGTCAGCCAGATCAGAGACCGCTCTCAGTTAAAATACTAGCCCTAAGAAGGAGGGGGGGGGGGGGGGGGGGGGGAAAAAACCAAACAAAAAAACCCAAACACATTAGTGCTAGCATCAGGGGAAGAGTAGGAATGAACAGCTTTGGATGTGGCAGGGAAGAAATGTGTCAGTGCGTGGCACAGGGGAACGAAGAAACACCTTGTTTAGTTGTAGGGCAGATTTAAATCATCTTAAACTGACTGCATCTGGAAAATCAATGATGCTTTTAGGAAAACTCCTGCAGATCTTTTAAATTGATCACAATGTTACTGATCATCTTCTGCCTATTATTGCCTTATTGTCAGTAGTTCAAAACAGCTATGATGGGTGATGCACATAGTAAGAGATCTCTCTGGGCTGCAATGATGTATGGTGCACTTCTGTTGCTCATGTTTCGATTCCTCTTGCTCTGCTTTTTAATGAAAATAGATGCAAGCTTTGTTTTTCAGAGACCATTCAGTATTGTATCATTCTTTATGGGACCACCAATTCCAGATCTTCAAACATTTTCAATTCTGATATTACAAACTGACCATTACAACATGTATACACAAAGACTGCAGTGAGAATTTTGCATGCAGAGTAATGCCAAAATTAGCTCTTTCTTTAGGTGACAAAAGAGCAGTAGTATTATATAAGCTCTAAAAATAAAGGGATAAAATTAATATTGACAGCTAACATTTACTATATACAACTTGCATAAAAGCAATGAACAAAATACTGTGAGGCTGTTTTCCCAATGGCGATGTGTTCACGAATTTTGCACACAAAATACTTTTGAAGTCAAATGACCATTGCAAATCTCTTTAACTACACCCTGTTTTGTTTTTTTTAAATGCCCCTTTTTTCAATTTGTCACACTTTAAAAATATACTTGTTCTTTCACAGTGCAGAATTGGTAATTTCGATTCGCCAAGCAACACTGCACACTTCAGTTTAAATGAAAAGATACCACCACACCTCAGGAAGTCAAGAGTTACATCAGTGGAGGCTAGAAGAGTATATCTGAGGAATATCACTACATGCACATCACGTTCTTACACTCCTCCCTAGTATTTCCTGGAAAAGGGCTGCGGAGTACATTTTTTGTTATAAGGTAGGAAAGTAATAACAGCATGGTAATTATAGCCAAAGGGCTGAATTCACCCTCAGCTCAATTTAGTTTTATAGACTTAAACCGAGTAGTGACCAAAACTGGAGCAAAATCATCCAATTGAATCATCTTGATGCAAAGCTCATAAAAAAGCCTTTGAAATATCCAGACTATATGCTGGTCTTACAAAACCCCACAGAATGTTGCTTTTTTATTTTTTTTAAAGCTTACTTTACATGGTCTCGGGGAAAAAAAAAAAAAGACAGACATTCATTAATAAGTAAAACAGTAAAATAAAAAAAAGGGATGCATGGAACACAATCATTATTAAAAGCTGCTTATCTGTTTTCCTTTTGATCTAAACAAAGTGGTATAGCAGCACTAAATCCAGTATGCTCGCCATGTTCTGATCTCTTGCTAGCTAAGTTTAAGATTAACATCAACAGAAATTTTAGCTTTTGGGTAAATAATTAGGGAAGGAAGTGTCTGCCTCTGCATTAACCAGAAATGCAAGCTTGATATTCAGCTAGCATACAGCTAGCAAAATAGTAGTCTAAGAACTGATTTTTATCCAGTCGACATCCTATCCTGGAGGTGAAATGCACTCTGCAGAGTGAGACAGGCTCAAGCAAACAAGAAGCAAACACCATCATATACTCCCCCACAAAAACCAACTGCAAGTATAGCACTTCAACCAAAAGGAGAGATTACATTTAAAAAAGAACAGTGCAAATAGCCTCATACAACAGTTATATGTGAGAAAGATGCCAAGCATCTGCAGAACAATCAATAACAGGAACAATTTCCAAGTCTTCTTAAGTTTCTTTTTGAAGCTGGACTCAGTGTAAGTGGTACAATTTACTCAAATTATTTTTCAAATTTTTTACTCAGAAAAACTATACATATGTTAAAAGCCTGGTCTAGTTTAATGATCACTGCATGCTGCAGCAGGCCTATTAATTGCTGCCTTGTCATTAACATGAAGTGGGAGTAGCCACCAAATCCAAAGGAATTTATTCCAGAGTGACATGACTTTAACTGAAAATGAAATTTACTCCTGTGTAGAAGCAGCAAATCCTTTATATGCCTTTCTGAGAGCCTTTTCTATAGATTTAAAAAAAATATCTAATTCTGAGGAATAAGAACACTTTTTACAGGGGGGAAAAAAACAACAAAACAAAACAAAAGCCATTTTCTTTCACCTAAAACAAATCCAGTCTTGGAGGTTTTATTTTTAAACACAGGCAATAAATAATTTATGCTTAAGTAAGACGCTATAAGAGGACTACCATTGTAAATTATCTCTGTGTTCTTAGAGTCATTGTTCTGAACTCTGATGGGTTGCTATCCAGGGCAAACAAAACCAAGCAAGCTCCATTCCAGCAGGGACCTAGGACACTCAGAGGCCAGAGAGAGAAGAAAGGCGGCTCTTAACCTGGAAATGAGCTTGTGAAATCTTCAGGGCAGGGAACACATCACCAACTCTCTCCTCCCTATGCCTGTAAGGCTCCTAGCACACCGAGACTTCTATGATGTCTGAGATCCCTGGAATGGAAATGACTAACCAGCACCGCCATATACAAACGTCTGTACTCTTTTCCCAAGTATCTTAGGCAAGGCACCTCTCTCTCTGCTGATGCAGCGCTGAGTCACTTCTGAAGTTCAGATAGCCTGAGCACTTTCAGCTGTGTGTGGGAGCAGCTGTTCCAGTCTCACCAGTTTGGAATGGTGACAGACACACTTCCAAAATTTTTGAAGAAAAAACCCCAAAAAAGCCCAAACCCAAAACAATCATCATGTTTGGTTTTTTTTTTTCATCTGAGCCAAAGATTATGCCACCTAGTCATATCTAGTCTTCCAGTTAGTCTTGTTGATCTTAGAGAGAAAGGGAAGAGGGGGGAGTATGCAGGATCTCATCCCTTCTATTCTAAATGCAAACACAAGTTTAATACAGAAAAAAAAAAAAAAGGATACAGGGAGGTTTTCAGCAAACAGAAAACAAACTAATACAGAGTCAATGCCGCAAATGGTCATTGGTTGCTTACGATATGGTGGGAAACCCACACATCTGAATAGCAGATTCCAGAGCTGTAGAAAACACTGTCTGAAAACGTGTGAAATTGTTTAATATGGCCCTACGTTCTGTCACCAATATCATACACACATATAACTAAAACCAGAACGTTCTAGTCTGTAAAGCTGCAATGAATGTGACAGTCCTACCGTGGAGAGTTGAACCCGCTGTCCACAGTAATGCTGCTGCTGTCCATGCTGTCCAGGCGGGCTGAGTGGGTGGCTCTCTGGTTGTTGCTATTTTCTGTTTCCTTCGGGGTGAGAAGAGTAAGATTCTTCTCAAACTTTCGCTGCAGATCCCTCTCCTTTTCTCTCTCTAGGAGCCACTGCATCGTTCCAACATCATCCCTGTTCTTTTCTTCCTCAGCATTTTTGTTGGTTCCTTCCTCTGAGTCGTCATCATCAGATACGTTGTAGTAGTCGAAGGAGGCCTCCTGGTTCCCGGTTGTCTCTTGTGGTCTCTGTGAAACAGGCATGACTTGTGTGACTGAGGTTACTATCGCTTGTTCAAGTTTCTCACATCTGACTGGCAATGTGTCAGAGGGGGTCTTTTGATGGGGCTTTAGCAGGGGTGTGCTAGACTTATGATAACTATTCACAGAAAGAGTGTTGTGCAGAGGTTTAAAGAGTGTATCCTTGCTAAATATTTCTTTCCTTTTATCAAGGCTGCTTGATTCAGCGCTATGGTGTTGAACCAGCCGTCCGTTTGCAATCACCTCTGGAGTTTGGCCAGCAACCGCTGAACCACTGCTTGGGCCCTTTGGGGACTCCTCTTTGTGTACCCCAGGCTCCCTAGCAATATGTTGAGACTGTCTTTCTGTGGGAGTAATTTTTTTAAGCCCATCTGTCCCTGTCAGCATGTCATGATCCTCTTTATTCTTTCCCAGTGGTGACGGAGCAGTAAGCACAGTCTCACTGGATGTGTTGCACTGAAAATAGTCATCGACTGCAGATTTTGTTGTGCAGGAGTTGAGCTCGCTGTAAGATGGCAAATTCTCTGTAGGTTTGCTTTGTTCTAATAGGCTACAAGAACTGGGGATTTCTACACTGCCACTAGCTATTTCAGGGATACAAGTCTCTTTGTAGCTTGCAGATGAAATCAGAGCCCTTTGATGACTGAGCGACTGAGATGGCCTTAAGGTACTATCATCAATGTAAGTTTGGCTAGTCGTTTGGTCATCTGGGCTACAGCCTTCACCTATATCTTCAGGTGTGACTAAAGTAGCTGAGCCCAGAGGTCCCTTGGAGTTATCCATGGATCTAGACCTTTCTTTAGCCTTACTGGACCGCTCATTCCTCGATCTTCTATCCTGTGTATGGCTGTGGCTCCGATGGACCTTGGAGTGAGAGCTTCCCCTGGAAGGTTCAGGGAAGGGCATTTCAGTTCTTCTTTTGGCCAGCTCACCAGACACGTCCCACTCTGGTGTCATGGGAAAGTGAGATTCAATCATGTTAGGATTGCTGTGCATTATAAAATTGTCTCCCTTGTGTTCTATTATAAAACAGCCTTCCCGTGGGGATCGAGTCAAGGGATCATAGAACTCATACTCCCTTTCAGCAGGTATATCCAAATGAGAGCCATCTGATGGGTCTCCTTTGGACACCCGAGTCTTGCTGTGTGACCTCGATTTCCCATGAGACTTTCTGTGATTCCTGCTCTTTTTACTTCGTCCACTGTGGTGAGCTGAAGATCCTGCTTTGCTTCGTTGAGCTTTTTCTTCTTCAAGTTTCTTCATTAGTGCAGTGTGCCTCATGACATTTTCCACAGTCAAGTCTGGGTTAATGCGCCTGATAATCTCCATTTCTACCTCTCTAGGTATAGTGGTAGGGGTGTCCTCGTCCCTTAGCGGCCACTCTTCTGGAGGAAACTGGGCAGAGAAATTTGCCAACTGTTTTGTCTTGTCCTTCTTAAAACTTAATCGGAATAATTTGAGTCCGAATTTCTTAGACTGCTTTTCTACATCCTTAGGCTTTGTGAGTGTCTCTGCTTTATAAGAAAAATTGACAGTACTTTTACTTTTCTCAGTAGGTGGGACCTGACATAATGAAGGAGGACAGTATGAGTCTTTACAGTCTTTTGCTGATTTCCTCTGTAGGGTAGATGCATGCATGCTGTGCATGTCTTCTCTGCAACAATGGCAGGAGTCGCAGTGGTTTTTGGGTAGTGTTCGGTCCCTGACACATCCCGAGGTGGAGGGAGTTATAGTTCCTTGTTGCGGAGAGGTACATTGAGACCTGTCAGGTATCCTCTCATCCAAATGGTACCATTTACTGTTAGTTCTTATGAGAGATGGTGTTATAAAGTAAGTCTGCGGGGTTACAATGAAATAACCATCTGGAGTTGGGTATATTTTCCTCTCCCGTACAAGCATATTCAAGGTATGTCGAAGGATTTCTGGACTGGGTGTTGGAACTCCTAGAAATGACAGTAAACACATATCAGGGAGTGCATAAAACCGTGCAGGACTCTCTGGCTCCCCCCTTCCCAACAAAAAACTGGCTTTTTTCCAGTGTGCAAGCTGGAATATGCTGAACAAACAATTCCAGTAAAGCACTTTGTTAGGCATTCTCTTGTCTGTTTTTCCACTAATCTCCTACACTTCAGACATTATCAATTATTAATTAATAGAAAGGAGGCCATTAATGGAGCGTAAAAAAAGAAAAAAAAAAAACAAAAACAAAGAGAACTTCTAGTCACTTCCATTGCGCAGGTGACCTTAAGCCTCAAGATGGAATCACTGGAGATCAAAGGGTGTCAGGGGAAACATTTCACTTTTATTCTTCTTCCAACTAAATATTTATATCCCAGTTCAGCAGAACTATTTATTATAATGCCCAGTCACACATAAAACAGTGGTTATTTGTTGCTTTGGATGTCTAAGTTGTTTCTGCACAGAAGAATACTACACAGAAAAAAAAAAACATTCCCTCAAACTGCCCCTTTATCATAAACTTGATTGAACCACCTTGCTCTCCCATTAAAACATGTTTCAACTACATCAGCTGGTCCACAAAAGACACGCCTTGAACGATACAGTTCATTTACCCAAACAGACTTTTCTACTATTCTGGAAGTTACAGATTTAGCTCCTAAAAATCTGCTTCTCGGAGTTCCCTGCCTTTCATGTGAGATGTGAGGGACATTACCTAAGTGCATGTATCACATATTGAGAGAGGGACAAATATGACAACCTGCATCAATGCCACATTAGCCACATGGTAGACTTGGCATTGTGAGCCTGGTCCTTCCCACTACCAGTACTCCTGCTGGGTTCAGCGGTGCAGGACCAAGTCTTCAATACTTTATTAGATAAAATACCAAGTTAGCATGCTGTGCATAGGAATAAGCTCCATCTAGAGCTAAGGAAACAAGAGATTTAGTTTTAAAAAAAAAAAAAAAAATCAGTTTATGCTGAATAAGAAATAAAAATCCTTCAAAATTTTGAGTGGAAAAAGCTATCAATACAGTTTGTTGAACTAAAATGCATTTTAATTTTGCTAGGTACTGACCTGGTTTACATTTTGAGAACTAGAGAAATTTTTTCCAAAAGTTTGGATGGTCTATTTTAAACTAAGAAAGTTAATATTATTTACTCTGGGCCTTAGTTTTCTTTTCAACAAAACTAATTCAGAAAGAAAAATAGAATCAGAGAGTAACTTAGGTTGAAAGGGGTCTCATGAAGTCATCTGGTCAACACCCCTTCTCACCGCCAGGCCAACTTAAATCAGGTTGGTCAGGCTGTTGTCAAGTCAAGCTGTGACTATCTTCAAGAACAGAAATTCCATGGAATTATGTATGCAAAAACATTTCAACAAAGCATATGCTTTTTACAAAAATACTTCATGGAAAAATCTCAACCAGGTGTACCTGCCACAAACACAGTATCTTCAGTGGCACATAGTGTCTGGTCACCAACTCTTCTCCCACATGTCAAAGGCTGGAGCCTGTAAGCTCACTGATTTCCTTGTGTTAATAAACATGAGGATGACAGCAAGGGCTCTGGCACTATGACCAACACCCCTTCAAAAGATATGTGACGAGAAATAGAGAAGTTGTACTAATTCCCTAATTCACCCTCTTCCTTGCTACTGGGTTGCAGGCAACATAGTAAGTATTCTTATGTCTGGCTTTGAATGTTGTTTGAATTTAGAGACGTGACCATACTGCTCACATCCAGTAATACCTGTAACTAAAAATCTTACAATGGAAACAGCAAAGCGTTAGGAATAACATGGACACATGAGTGAAAAGTTACAACAGAGAAGGTGCTAGGGAGAAGTACATGGAGGCAGTAAATATATTTCATGCACAGTCCACAGAGCTGAAAGATTGGGGACGATCCAGACACAGGAAGTAAAAGAGGTAAAGAAAGGATATAATTTGATAAAATACATGAAACTGAAAATTGGAAAGAACACGCAAATGAAATGGAGAATCAGGAACGTGCATTTTCTCCCCTTCTCACGTGGGTGTCCACCACTTCTGTGATAATCCTAGAGAGAGTAACAAAGACCCCCAGAATTGCTGGATGAGCAAACATGCCAGAAATAGCAACAGATGGGAAAAGCTGAAATCCAGAGAGCCGGGGATAAAAAGGACTACCCCTCCCTAGCCCAGAGTCCTGAATCTCTGTGGACTGAAGTAAACAATATGCTGAGCTTCCTCTGGATTGTGAGGCAGTGGCAACTGGAGAGCAGTTTGCCCTCCGCATGAGCTTTCAGTAAAGCACAGGAACATGAAGAGTGATTTCAATTCCTGTAACAACCAGCGGTCATCATCCAACCTCTTCTTTCCTGCGGCGGAGCTGCTACGTCTGCTTGGGTAACACCACCCCTTTTACGTTATGCCTTGCATCACCACAAGAAGTGGATGACCCTGAACTCAAGCTCATGTACTTCTCCATCCTGTGCTGAAAATGCACTCCAGGGTCTAACCCTGCTCCAACTGAGATGCACTTGCTGTGCAGCAGCCGATCTCTCTTCCTGCCTCTACGTAAACAACCTGACCAATCCACTGCATTTTCCAGGAGCTTACACGTAAATACCTCAACACATACCTACCTTTGTCTGCGAGAACTTGGTTCTTCATCCTTACTTTACTTAAAGACTTCATTAACATACTGTTTCAAAAACATTGGGATGAAAATAAAAGAGGAAAACATTCTCCTGGGAGTTTACAGAAAAGTTAGGGAAAGAGATTGAAACAGATCTTCTGACATTTTACACTAACCGAGGCAAAAATGCACTGCAAATACATGGTAAAAATAACATGTATTTTTCACCCAGTAAACCATAATGACTACAATGTGTTGGGTAAATGAGTCTCTCAACACTGGATGCACAATAGTTACATTAATTGACTAAGTCCTGTGAATAGAGAATGTGTAGATAAACACCAAGAAAAAAAAAACTTTGCATGCCTGGGCAGTCAGTGATGCTGTGAAGTTAATCATGTCAGCCTTCTCTCTGGAGTTGGAGACTATCACTTTTATCGCTCCCAGCATACAGTACATCCCTGTGGTTCACTAAGCCAGTGGTGACAATGGCAGAGGCAGATCTTTGGGTGTTGTTTAGATCTCTTTCAGGAACTTACAAAAGCAGAAACAGACCCAAACTTGAATTAGGCTTTCCTGCATGGTGGACAGGAGCAGACAGTACTCTGGCTCCCATTGTTGCTATTTTAAATAAAGATTTCCTGGCTTTCTCAAGAGTTTTCTCTCTACAGCAACCTGACCGCATCATGTCTATGTGCATCGTGCACACAGCAACCTGACCCACTGCATTCAGAACTCTCCTTATGGTCTCCCTTCCTCCATTAAATAGGAACAAGAGGAAAAAACGCAGTAGTTTAGAGACTCTAGCATATAAAACACTGCATGACAGCACTGGTGTTATTTAAGATTATGTAGTGGTTTAATAATTCAAAAGCAGAAACTGTCTGGATACTGAATCATCAGACATGTACATTTTCTGCATCTCAAGAGAGTCTACTATGCCATCCACTGAGCTTCCAGACAGAAGATTATGTCTTGTTTGCTGCTCACAAAGAACACTGACCTAGAGTGAACTCAGTTAATGTAAGACACCTATTTTAAGTGCTACATATACAATTCACATATTTAAAGAGGTGAACGCCAGAGGAATTTGCCAGCTTTCAGAAAACCGTTCGCTTCCAAAGCAACCTAGTCCAATACACACGTATTTTCTATACTGAACTTTTGAACACCTTAAAATGATTTTAATAACTACATGTACAATACTGGGGGAAAAAAAAAAAAGAAAAAAAATCCTTACTAAAGACAGCATAGACTAAGGCTTGATGTTTTCTTCAGCCAGGTTCATACAGATAAGAGGGTTTGACTGCCAAACACAGGAACAGAGGTTACATATTTAGCTCCTTATACTGGATTTCAAAGATTTACATTTAATGTACGGGATTTAAACCATGGTCAATAAATTATGAAGTAGGGCTGTACAAACATCGTTTAATTCTAAGTTAGAATAATGGGAGCATGTGCAGCAGGAGCCCTCTTGCTTTTTTAAAAACCTGACAAATAACAAAAGCCACAAATAAGATGTGCATTATCGTTACAAACTTTTTCAATAAAATAAATTCATGAAAAATAAATCTGAAGTAGTATTTAAATGGTGTTAAATCTGCTAAAATGATTTTCTCCTGAGCTGATGCTAAGGCTTAACAAGGGATAAAAGAAATACTCTGATTGGCTCATGAAATACTAGTTAAGGATGTGGAGTGGTTGCTATGTGATGTTATAAATAATTAGCATACCTTATTTCAGATCGAGCCATGGCCCAGATTTATGCCTGCACAATGGCTCAGCAAACTAGAGGGCTAGACTGCAAGTGTAAGATCCTGCACTGAGGAAAGAGGTTTATTATTCTTAGGCAGTTTGAGAATAGCATCTGGAGTCTTAGGAAATTTATACACACCATGAAATGCAGTGAAGCATCTGTTCATTAAAACACAAACAACACAGGCAGACAAGTGCTGCTACAGGGTGAGATACAGAGAGGTTATGTGACAATGACAGATACATCTACACTGATAATGCTCTCCTCTGTCTCAGAGCATCAGCACCTAATTAGGAAAAATAAACTATCAGAATATAGGAGGACATCACATTTTTTAAAATAGCCACAGTGAATACAAGGGCTCAAAAAGTCATGGCTGATTTATGAGAGAGTTTGGGCAGACAAGTGAAAAATATCACTCAGTGCAAGAAGAGGTTCTGTTTATTGGAAAGGACATTTTTGGATAATCCTTATACACTGTGAGAACATGTATGTTTGCTATGTTAAACGTGTCAGGGCTGGGAGAGAAAGGCCTTTCTCTAGAGAGGGGGGAAAATTGGACAAAGGGTGGATTCCCCCCTCCCCCAATAATTTTCTCTACATTTTGGGAAGTCCGGTAGGAAAAACAAGGCTCTCCTTTTTTCAGTCTCAGACTTGAGAAATGCACATGTTCATCGCTAGTGGAAAAAACATGGGCAGCAAGAGACTGTGTGCTAATTTGCCTCAGGCTTCTTCTGAGCAGAGCCTACAAAATAAACCAGCCTGTTGAATTACTTTTGATGTATGGTTCTGTCTAGCAAGGATAGCACAACACACCAAGTCAACTGATAATCATGCTCCCAGGAAACTCAAGGGATGCCACCAATAAATTATCAATTCCACCATGCAAATAATGTTTATATAAAAATATTGATAGAATCATTGGAAAAATACTTGCAATCTATGGAACTCTTCCAGTACATAGCTATATAGAAAACATGAATTGGGGGGGGGGAATCATGAAAATGAATTAAAAACTGGAAATACAATTGTGAACTTTGCCTTCTTTGCATTCTATCCCTTACAACCTTTACCACTATTTTCAAAATCAACCAAGCATACTGAAAAGAAACCCTGATAAAACCAGAAATTGGGACAGAAAGCCAGTATTTACAAAATATACTTGCAGTAATTTTTTCCAAAGTGCAATTATTAAATGTCAGAGAGAATTGTTTATTCCAAACACAGCTCTCAATCCACAATTATATTTTAAAATCTCAGAACTTGGTACCAGTTATAGCAAAAGCCATGTAACCTTCAAGGCTTTAAGTAACTCTTGCTCTGAAATGTAAGCTTAAAAATTCAAGACATCAAAACATGGCTATGGTTAGGCTGCCTAGATGAGAAAGATGCATCAGTAGTTTTCCTACTGAGGCATTTTTAATTAGCTGCTTTTTACAGCTGTAAAAAAGGTACAATAGAGAAGTTTCTCAACTAGTTTAGAGAATTGTAAACTCAGGCACAGAATAGTTAAACATCTTACGCAGGATCATACAAAGCACAAGTGAATGAGCAGTAAACCTCTGCCCAATGCTTTTACACAACACTTGTAGATGTCTCTACAAGACGCATTTTGCATGATTGACCAACTCGAGATACAGACTGCCACTAGGGAAGCAGCATATTCAAGAGTACATTCTTAATATAGGTTTCCTTTTTTTGATGTTACAGTATCTTTAATCCAAGACATTTTCATTTTAGCATTTAATAAATATTATCAAATGCTGACAAGAATATCTTCCGAACAGTACACCAGCATTTATGAGCACAGTAAGTGTATCTATGGCTCTCCAAACCTTTTAGTCATGAAGACAGTTGCCAAGTTTAAAAAAAAAAAAAAAAAAAAAAAAAAAAAAGATTGAAAGATTTTTCAAGCAAGGACAGTACAGAAGCAAAAGCCAGAACTGTGTCCAAGAAGGCTCTGAAAACCCCTGGAAACCAGGCTGACAACCTCCTTTCAGTTTAAATATAACCTCTCCCTGAAGCACACACATCATCATCATTGGACTCTATTACTTGCACCAGGCCACACCAGTTTTGAAAGCCTGTCCTAGGCAGAGGAAGACATGCAGTACATGGGAAATCTGCTCTTTAAGGGAATGCTCTACACAGAGACCTCTATGAGGTTATCTCTGTAGAGACTGGACAATGACACTTGAACTGGTTGAATGATGTCAACAGAGCTCTTACGAGTTAGTTTACAACTGGCTTGAAAGCCACAAGGTGGAATAAGTCTCTCTGGCTACAACACATGCTTTTTTCTTTGTAACTACTAAAGAAGTCCTAAATTCTTTTGACTATGACGATAAAGAAGGTTATTTTGCGAGAAAAATCACAAACAAGCTTATTCTTACGCCAGTCTGAAAAAAAAGAAACAAGCCAATACAGTTTGCTGTTTAGTACCTCAAGTAATTTTTAATATTTACATAAAGTCAGGAATTAACCCTGCAAAATGCATCTCACATAAATGGCCCTGTCAAAGAGAACTCAATTCTCTGTATGTTTAAGAATAAAGAAAAGGTTATAAGATTAGAACCCTAAAGCCTCCTTTTACTTTTGGGTAGCACCTCAGGATTAATCAATATTCCCATCCAGAAGAGTGAAGAAAAGCAGACTACCAAACACTGAAACTCCCTCTTTTAAGGAAGCCAAAAAGACAAGCAACCTTTTGGGTAGGGATTGAGGATTCTTTAACTGACATTTTACAGACATGCGCCCATCTGACTAATGATTTATTAATGTCCAGTTACCTGGGAAGCAGGTTGTTAGGTGCTCCATTAGTGCTTCTTGTGTGACTTGTTTTCGGGCAGAGTTCATTGCTGAGATGGCCAGGCAAAGGATTTCCCCAAGTGGAATAAACTGTGACTGACTGATGGGAGACATGCTGATGGGTGATACATCACCTGTAAAAAGACAACAGATGTGCAATGAAGTGTTTTGTTTAAAAATCTGCTCATAGAGCAAAGATGTAGAGATACGACTGGAGAAGATGCACACAGCTCTATAGTCTTTGCTCTGAGCTGGGGATAAAACTCTTACAATGGAGAACCATCCAACAGCTTATTTCAAAACTCACTCATGGCGAACTTTGGAAAATGGGTGATATACACTATGCAGACATAGTTTCTCCAAGGATGCAGTAGACAGATTCAGAAAAATGCCAACAAATTAACACTTATGGTTGCAAAACCTCGTGCTTGAATATTCTACTACGTACTGCACAAACAAAATAGTTGCATTTATTTCTCTGAACATAAAAGGGGAGATTTCACTCCCCTTTCAAAGGCTAGTGGCATGGATCACCCATCATTTCCACTTGATAGAATATTTTTTCTTAATAGTAACAAAGATCAGAAAAAAAAGTTGCTAAGTTAATGAATAACATTTTTACTCAGCTGATAAAGTGCAGAACACTCTTCAGAGGACGAAAGCATCAAACACCTTAAGACTGATACCCTGAATAAATCTCTCCTGGATCTACATGTCAGATGTCTTTGTATGAACTACGTATTTTTTAGAAGAGAAGTTTTAATGGTTTCCAGGATGGCCTGAAAATTAAATTTGTTGCAACTTTTCTCATGTTGTCTTTAAAAATAATTAATTAACCCATACTTAAAAAATCAAAAAGATCTTCAAAATGGAAGTTACAGGAGAAATTGCAATTTGGTAATACTAGCATGACTACTCGAGTACACATATACACGTGCATTTTAACATACTTTATATAGATACAGAAATGCTTTTAGATTCTGCTCTCTACCTCCTCTTGAAGTGGTAACAGTTCCCCAATGATCTCAAACCGAGGGAAGCAGCAGGCTAAAAGATTTCATTTGCCAGAGGAAAAGGAATAATAAAGAGTAACAGACAGAACAAAGGGTGCTTGACTACAAATCCTTTCCTGGCCACAAGTCAGTCAACAGCCAGGGATTAAGTTTTACCCAAATGGCTTTGAAATCTCAGAAAAATCACCCTATTTCTGCTGTCACGGAGCAATACCTTGTGATCAAATCAGGAATCAAATTACTGGAAATTAATTCAAACTCAAACTTTCCTCCACAATTTAGAGGATCTAATATTTGCCCTATTAATTCTATATTCCTATTACATCTACTAAACAGGAACAGCAGTTGCTAAAACTGATTATCAAAATGCATTTAATCTTGCATTATACTCAGCACTTTGGAAAAAAAAAAAAATTGGTGGGAGTAGCAAATTGCGTAACTGCTTCAGTGAGACTTATGAGCAATATTTTTCAATACACCAGCTGTACAATCTGTTGTACAACAGTGATACACATTACCCAAGACACAACGATTTAAAATACACATTTGTGCTACGATGTCTCCTGATTGCTTCTGCTTAATCACGCCTGACCAGATCAATGCTGCAATCCCAACACAGCAGCATTCCTCCAGCTTCAACACAGTGCACCCCAAGATCCTCCTCATTCTTATCTGACCACAGAATGATGATCTTAAAATATAACCTTTTCTGGACATTTTTTATTCATATACACCTGAAAAGTTCTTGCCACATGCTTTACAGACAATGGCAATCAAGATCGTAGACAGCATATAGGGAAACATGAGAGATTTGCTTCCAAGTCATGTGAAAGCAAACACGCTTGGACCCGGAACGATCCACTCAGAGCTAACCAGAATGACACTTAGGATGTAAGGAATGGGCCTTAATACCACCATCAGCTTCCTGAAGTGGGAAAGGGACTCGAGGAGGGTTATACATGAAGCCTAGCAAGTGCTGCTAATTTATGTAGGTGTGCTCTGCAGCCTCCCAGCTGCCCCCAGAGGGATGCTTGGACAAGAACTCAAACCAGTTACTCTGCTCACCCCCGGGGAGCAGCCCATCCCTCTCCCCGACTGCCAAGAGCCTGCGGAGATCCACCTCTGGCATCACTCCCAGTCGGGACTTGTTAACTTAAAACTGGCTAAGCACAAGTGAAGAAATAATAAAGTTTACCTGGATTTTAGTAACCTTGCACTTTGCACAACCTTTCCTTTCAAAGCAGGCCTCCAGCATGGAATTGCTTTTCTAGGTTAGCGTGCAGAAAACATTTCATCTCTACATTTGACCCCTGCCAGTTGGGCTCTTGTCAACAGGAACAAGCCAAGAGTTTCCACCGAAATACTAGCTATATTTCACATCATAACTCATCAATATAAAACATTCAGTATCAGTTCCTTAATGTTAACACAATCTCTAGCAAAGCATGCTATAGTTAGTATGCCAGGGTAACATACATCCTGCTTGCAAATATTTGGGAGCTTAACAACCATTTAATTAACTATAAAGATGACTATAATCGTCCATAAAATCATAATTTAAATGGCTTTAAATGCAACAGAAATGGCAAACAAATACTGGTTTACGTGAGAGCCTTTCTGTTTTGTAAGGGACTATCGCCAGTTAAGCCTTATTCTTTTCCACTGAGTGCTTTTCAACCTTCTTCATTATCACAAGGGAACTCTTGTTTCACCTCTGTTGTGCCAGAATTACCTCCATAGCTTGTTGTCCATAACTGTCTGCTGGAGATAATTACTGGCTCTTGATTTAAAAAGGCTAGCACATATCCATAAAACTTTCAGCAAACCTAGTGATAGAAAGCCAAAACACCCTCACTCAGGGAGGCTCTAATTTGCCAAGTTTTATCTTAACTATCCTGTGGCTCTGGCAAATTACAAGCGCTCTGTGGTTATAGTTAAGTGAACGAACTTCTTTGATGCACAACAACAGAAAATATCTTGCGTCTACAATTTAAGATAATACATTAACATAAATTACGTGCATAAATACTGTTTAGCCTGTTGAACAGAAGGTTTACTACAACTTCTTTAGGAAAGATCTGCTTAAAGAAAAAAAAAAATAAATGCTTTTCCTAATTTTTTTTTTAAGACCACATCACTTATATAAAACATCTCCCATATGGCTGCTGTTAGCTCTGACTGATGCTTGTCTCAAGCAGCTTTCTTTGGAAATCAAATTACTGTCCTTAACTTTCACATGTTTATGTTCCCAATTAAATGAAAACTGGAGCTCAGAAAGCAGTTTTCACCAGCTGACTGCATGTTTTGTTTAAATACAAGAGCAAGATATCTATATATATATATAGATATAGATATATATATATATATATATATAGTTTTAGCTCTGTTTCTGCAGTGTCTTTCCAAACTTTTCTCTAAAGAATTTAAAAACAAAAAGGTTTCTAGACTTCTTGTTTTAAGTGGCACTTAATTTTCAAAAACATCTAAGCACATAACAAACAACGAATGGGATTTGTCCTCATTTATGCCTTGGGGATCTGTAGCGCTACCCTGTGGGAAAAAAATAATTATTGTTACTTAGAACAAAAGATTATGTAGCACATAAAATAAACGCTTAGCTGTCACATGGCACATTTCTTCAGTGGATTTCAAAACATTCCGAAAAACTGGGTAACCATAGCTATCCTTCACATACAGATGAGAAAGTGATTGTCTGTAACTGGGAATGAAAATTCTCACATCCTGAACCCATATCAGCCAGAACCTTTCCTGTGCCAGTTTATCTAGTGTCTCTGTTCTCTCAAAGTCTGGGTACCACCATCTTGGGAGATAACAAGGTAGACTATATTCTGCACCATGTATCAGCAATTAAAGTATCAACTACATACTGATGACAGAATTTTTATTCAGTACCAGTGATTCTGCTGCTGGAAAGAAGTGACCTGGAAGTCAAACTCCCTGTCCCATGAAGTTTGCATGAAGATTGTTTGATAAATCATCCCTTGACTTATAAATGGAACCAATTCAGTACAACCATTGTGAAGGAAAATTAAGGAAATCACAGTGAAAAGCCACACTGTATTAGAATTTATACACACTATTTCCCTGAAATGGGGAAGAGACTGATTACACGCTGCATCCTGTAAAATATAGGAAGCCAAAGCCCAGTTTCTCTTCTCCATCCAACCTTTTTAACCTTTTGTTTCCTATGGATGAAGACAAACTTTAAACATGATTTTTAGCCTGGTTTCCACAGGAAATGAGGCTTGCACAATCACAGTCTGTGTGTGTGCATGTGCCAGAGAGGTCGAGCCTCACTAGACAACAGAGATTCTAAAACAAGTGTTTGCTATGCCTGCTCCATCTGCACAGAGCTTCAGGCATAGCCACCTCCCACTAGAGAGGAGAGAATCCAGTCAAAAAACACTTGTCAAGGGAAATCTTACTTCGCTACTTTTGCTGCTTACAGAACTATGTTATTAATCAGAAAACATAAAACTAGAGCACAGTAACTTCATGGCACCTCATGATTATAGTGGTGGTTGCAATAGAAATCCCCTACAAAAAAACTTCCTGCCAACAGCCTGTTCTGGTCAACACTTGCCTATGATTTCACTACAGAAGAACTACAAAAAGGCCCTTTTCAAACAAAGGGTAGCTAACAAACAAAACCAAAACTACTGGTAATGGGCAAAAAGAGGGCTCTTCAGCCTAGAATATTATCACTTTTTTTTCTAGAATACCATAAGTGAAAAGCCCCTTCTAGAAAAAGCACATTTTCACATTTACTTAAATAAGGGACAGATGCTGAAGAAGTTACATGTCTGGCCTGGGTTGCACATTACCCCTTTTCCCCGCCAAACCCCAACATGACTGAATCACCAAAACCTTTCTTATGTAAACTCACAACAATGATATATAATTGCCATTTTAAGCCAGACAACGTTTCCATCTAATTAAACAACAGGAGGGAACGGGAAGAATATGCAGATTTCTGTGGTATTACCCAGATTACTCTGAAATACCTTGGGTCTGCACTAGCACACTAACACAGAAAAGAACACATTTTACTGGCAAAAACTGAAATAAAGAAAATTAGAAGGTGTGTTGCTTGTGCTGTTCTCAGCCATAGCTAAATCCTCCTTTTAAACCACATTTCCTGGAGTATTTTATGAACAAAGCTGTAGGTTGTGTTTATTAGACAGTTACACATACCAGAGGACTGATAACAATAAGAAAAAAAATACATTAAAGACTTGTCCATTTATTCCTGTTTAAGAGCAGCTTAAACAAAGGCTTGACAAATGCAGTAACACATTGGCTAACCAGCAAGCTCCTTCTGCACCTCTGAAATGCATGCACACCAAAACATACCTTCCCTTGCAGATACAGATCATGAACGCTTCAAGAATGTGACCTGGCAATGTGACCACTCCAATTCTAACCAGCCTGAAGAAAACACGGCAACCTTAGTAATGACCAATCATATGACAAACACTGACCTCTGAACAAAGTTCTAGTCCCTTGCCAGTTACTAACTTCAACCATGTAAACTGATCTTTTTAATCATTCGGACGTAGCTTAAAGCATGATCTCCAGGTTCACCAAGTGGCACTAACTTTCAGAAACAGGTGCTAAATTGCCCACAGTCAGCAGACTTGTCTTACATGCATTCATCCTGCGTGTTTCCTGTGATTTAAATTTCCTTTTCTTTGTTCAAGTCCTGTGGCCAGCTGCCTCCTGATCCAAAGTGATATCCCAGCACGTGTTACAACTATGATCATAAAGCTTCTGCTGGAGCACGGAACTTTCCCAGAGGATTCAGTCGAGGAGATTTTGGTGGCGTTGCTTATCCTGGGAAGAAGGAGGGTGGGATTGTGTTTTTTTAACATATTGTGTGCTTTAGAACGTGTTTCCTCAGACAATATTTTTCAAATGCATCTTTTAATAAATGTCCGTGTCTATATTCCTGGCACACAATATGTTAAAAAGGGGGGACTTACCTGAACCCCTATGGTCTGGTTCCATGCTCCAGTACAGCATCCAAAGTAGCTGTGATATAACAACAACGTGCATATTGGGGCTTTATATCACTGTGGAAGCTGGCTGGCTGCAGCATAGGTCAGTGCCACAGGACCTGAAAGAAGAAAAACAAAGCATGCTTTTACGCAGTAATATGCTAAACACCCACCTCTTAAAGCAGGAAATAGGGGCTTCCAGAAAATAAAAAAGAATACAGTACCTATGCAGGTCCACTGAAAGGAATGCTATTTCATACAATTCTCACATAAGTACGAGAAATAAATGGTTAAGAAAAGACAGGGGAGGTGGAGGTAGAGAATCTAAAGGGGACTACAAATATAACTCCCACACAGTGTTTTGAAAACATCTCTCTTCTTTTGCCCTATTTCCACAGAACGGCTGGAATCACATTCTGACACCACCCCCTGTTCCACAGGCACTCACAGTCTTTGCAAAGCACCTCTCCACTGCAGTGCCTCAGGATTCTGCAGTGTCACTCCTCTTCTCCCTGGCTCTCTGCAAAGTGAAGTCATAGGAATGGATCAGCCAACCTGACTTCTCACTACCCTGCCCAGAATCCTTTGTGAACTGAAATGAGTCATCGCTCTGAAAAAAATCCACGGCGCAACGTTCCAGGTTTCTCCCTATGTCTGCGCTGGCTTCTTTGTCTTTGAAACGAAGTGCCTCTGCTTCTGGAACGATGCCCAGCTGCATTGTACAGGATAACAAGCCAGCCTCCTCATTAAGTGGACAAGAAAGCTATTTACATGCATTAGCAAAGACAAGTTAAAGCTTTAACCCTCTAGTCAAGACAAAAAATTTACCCCTAACATACCTGCCTGATGTAATACACAACCCCCCAATACACAAAACCACAAATGCACAGGCATACGTGCACACACACACTTACACGGACCAATATCCTCTTAAATTATTCACTATTTAGCATGACACTTACCAGTTTTTACTCTATTGATTAAAAAGAAAGATTTACTCTCCTTTGTCAGTCCTGAAGAATGCTGCAGACCTGCATGTAACAAACAGCTCTGCTGTACACTGGATCAAAGTTGTGCTGCTGCAAACTGTTTATCAAAAAATTAGAAGCAGTGGACAAGTTCTTGCAAGCTCATTTTTCATCATCCTGTTCAACCATTTGGCCTCAAAACAAAGTGAGCCCTGAAACCATGCCAGACAGAAAATGTCAAACTGCTCCAAGTGCCGAGAGCCAGCGGAGCTGCTTCAGCTTCTGCTGCTACTGACAAAGAAGGTAATGCTCAGAACGAGGTCACTGTGTCAGGATCTCACTCCCAGTGCTAGGTTTTCCTTTACTTGGTGAGGATATGCTAAGCTAAAGCATCAGGAAAACACAGAAGAGGAGGTAGGAATAGTGTGTGATGAGATATGGATGCTGCTGTTTTGGAGAAACATTTTTGGTTGTTTGGGGATTTTCCTTTAAGAAGGAAACATTCAAAATTGCCTTTACTGCAAAAGAACTATTTCTAGTTGTGATCTAGTCACCAAAATGAGGAGACTGATATGCAGAAATGGAGGGGCAAACAAAAACAGGAATGTCACCATGGGACACTTCTTTAAAGGTTCCTGCATCCTAAGCACTCTGACATAGTTTGAAGCACAGCAGGCACAAAATCCATAAAATCCTGAAGCACAGCACTTCAGGGCTCACCTGTGCCGTGCTGGAACAGGCAATTCTCTTAGGTTCTCCCCTATATGAACACACCAGGTGTTTAGGACTGAATTAATACAAAGGTGACCACCTCCCTATGCTGCAAGCCCTAGCCTTACAACTACCCTGGCAGTGAAAGAGTCAAACCCAGCCTCAAATAGGTCTATGTGTTTCAAAAGGGTAAGTAAATAGCTGGGTACACAACTAACAAACATCACTTGTTTACAGGTCTATGGCGATTGTTATGCAGCAAAGCCATATTATAAACAGGCTAATTTACAAGTGTAAGGTAGGCTGGGTGCTTTGCTACACCTGTAGTTACACAGTAGCCAAGATCTGAACATTAAAACCTGGGCTTTTGCTATTACACACAGTCATCAATTTCTATGTTCCCTGAAAGGCCTCATTCCAGGAAATCTTCCTTCAACTTTATAGGAGTTTTGCCTTCCCTGGGGCTGCAGGATCAGCCGCAAAGCCTCTAATGAATCCAACTTGGCATTTGCAATGTTTGGGTCCCTCAGGATCATCCTGCGGAAACTCTGGTTGTTTGTCTGCTAAGCCCACGCCCACTTTACAGCAATGAAACTCACTGCAATAAGAAAAACGTCCGTGGGCTTAAAAGTGAATTACAACAGGCACCTACTGAAAGAAAAAATGAGCGCTCCAATCTGCTTTTCCTTTGCTCCAGATGACATTCACGCAAAGCTGAGTAGCTGGGCCTGTGCGTGCAGTCCTGTTTTCACACGCATGCACAAGTCTTGCAGCAGTAGTTATGCTACTACCACCACCGTTAAAATACTGGCGGAAGAAAGATAAGGGTAATGCCGCAACGCAAATATCCTTTCTCTCTAACAAATTTCTCTAGCACTTGAACCCGAGTTCCACACTCAGGACCAGCTGCTCTGCACAGTCAAATACAACTGCAAGCTCTTGGAGTGAGACAGTTCCTCTTGCATGTGTGATACCCTGGAGACACCTAGAATGCACTGAGCGTGCACATGTACCCAGGTGCACATACACCTCGTGTGCACATGCACCTAGGCATGCCTTTACTCACATTCATCAGCTCACAGCACTGTTACGCAGCCCTTTAATCGGTATTAAGAACAGCCAGAAGTGCCTGATACCTCAAGCGTGGCAGAGAGCAAAAGTGAAAGGACAGATCAGCAGCGGGGAAAAGGTAAATGAGAATGTTTAGAGGAGCTGAAGTTGACGGATAAACCAGCGCTGCCATCATCAGTGATGCTACTGCAGCATGACCTCAGAAGAGGAAGGCCTAGCCAAAATACCACATGCACTTCCCAATCAAGGCAGCTACTCTGTTCCTCCATCCCACATCTCCCCCCCCAGCACACGACATAAGTTGGTACTGAAACAAAAGCTGCCTTACTGACAGCGTACGGCACGAATACACCATACACTCCTCTCTCTATAACTCCATGCATGCACATGCATCCGAATAGACCAGTACAGAATACTGTATAGCCTGAGAGCGATCTCCATCATACACTGAGAAAGCAGATGATGTAAAGATCCCATTTTCTTCCTTTGCACACGCATTGTGTTGGAGTTGAACACAGGCTCCTTTGTCAAACTCCACATTAGCTTGCATACATCCTTGAGCCCTCCCAAGCCAGGGCCTGGGATTCCCTTCCTTTGCCACAGCCCTTTCACCATCACCAGAGGGAAACTCAAGAGAAGAAAAGGAATGTGCTCAAATAGGGGGCAGAGAACAAAAAAGGTGAAAAAAGAACACCACCAAAAGATGCCAAGAAGGTTATCAAGAGCATGAGAAAATTTAGACTAGCCTGTTCCAGTTTCAGTGGATCCCGAATGTCAGAGGCTAAAATCAGCCTCAGCATTCGGAGTCTGTAGCTGCAGAGACTACAGTCATCTACCATTACAATTACTTCTACAGGAACCAACTTCACAAAGCAGGGAGCACCCAAACACCAGACTGGGAACACAACCTGTGGCCCCAGAAGAAGCCAGACTAAGGAACATCAGAAAGATACAAATTTACACTTATATTTCTTTAGGAAACCTCTTCATACTACAAATTTTGACATACTAGTGCTCCACTAATAACAACTTGCTTGCAGTATGCTAATAAGTTCCACTTGGCTTACCTGAACAAATCTTCTCGTTCCTTAAGAAATCACTTAAGAAAACACAAGAGGGAACATGATCAGGATATTAAATTCAGCAATATCCCAACAAGTAATGCCCATCTGGTTTTGTGCTAATGTTCTCTAGGAGCTTAAATACTCTTTCTTTTTTTACCTCCTGCTGCTTACACCCCAATGTATTTGCAGAGAACATACCTCCCCTCCTTCAGATCTCATTCCACTGGCTTTAAAAAAAGCATGCTCTTTTAGTGTTCTTTCCTATGTCTGCCCCTCCTGTCCCTTTAATCTTTCTAGAAGACTCTTCTACATTTACTCTAACTTACATAACTTTTCTTTAAAAAGCAACAACCAGAATTCTGCACCATATTCTAGTGCTCCAGCTAACCTCCCACCTGCGTCAGGTACAAGGAAATTGAAATGTCAATACTTTTAGTGGAAATGCCCTGCCCTATATATAAGAACAAAACTTGCTTTTTTCAGAACTGTACTACATTAGTGGTTCACTGTCACCCCACAACTGAACAACCGGTTCCAGGCATCTTTTTTATGCTGACTGCAACTAAGGAGTTTGAAGCAAATATTCCTGGGTTTGACTCCCAAGACCATGATCTTACCCATTACACTTAACAGCTCACTCTGTGGATATGATTAAGGATCTTTGACCATCCAATTCTTCTTATTTGTTACCCATTTTTTAAGCATCTCCACTTTATCACATACTAAAATGAGCCACAAAAACTATAATGAAAAAACAACAATACTTCAAATGTTACCTAATGCAGGACAGAACCATAACCCTGTGCCACACTTGCTAATACAACAACCCAGTAAACAGCATTTGAATGAATCCATCAAGCCTTAACAGGAAAAACAAAGCAGCCCACAAAACTCCCTCCCCCAAAAGCCCAGTAGGTAAAACAATTGTCTTTTTAGAATTCGACTACTAAATGAGGCTTCTTTAAATTATAGCTCACTGGAAAGTATGTGGTATTTTAAACCACACAGAATTCTCTTAACAGATTTTGTAGCTAGGACCATGGGACAGGAGGGGAGGATGGCTTGGTTTTTTTTTTTTTGCATAGGAACCTGTTACTATTAAATTAATTCGATTAATGTTAAAGCTATATTGTCATCGACCACAACACCACCCCACCCCCTCAAAAACAAAGCCTGCCTGTTTTCTGGCAGCAAACAGTAAATGCAAGGAAAGACAGAAGCATTAAAAAAATCTGACACTAGAGGAGATTTGGCAAGAGAGAGTGAGCACATGAGAAACAAAAGAAAAAAAACAACAAACAATGATAAGCCTAGATGTTTTCTTTTAGGGTGGAAATTTTATAAAGGCAGAGAAAAATATTCCTTTATAAATGCTCCTGAAAGCGCAGAACATGACTGCTGAAACACAACAATCAGCCTGTCTTAGCCACATGTTCTTCACTATCCTCTTCAGTTTAGCCAGAACACATTTTCAGTGTGGCTGGGGATGCTGCACCAAGTATTCAGCAAGAGTCTAGTCAGCAGCTAAAATTCTTGAAAGGTGAAGGGATGAGCAATACAACCTAATGACATAGTTCACCCTCTCTCATTTATATTGACTGCTGTAACCGTGGAAGGATTTTCATCCCAAAGATGATAACTGCAGTGGTTACAGCTTTTCGAACAAACAGTGATGACTGGCAGATAACTTCAGGTTAAAATAAGAACCTGCAACGCTGAACACAAGTCCCATGGTACTGCAGCAGCCTTTAACAGCCCAGTTTTTCCTGGCTAGGAGAGAACTGATGAAAAGGCCAGGCATGGAATCAATTAAAATAGTGCCAAAGTGGTTTTAAAAAGAAAAGGTCAGACACTCCAAAGACTTAGCAGTTGAGAGTTTACTGGGTCATTTTTTTTCCTGTGGTGGAAAGCAGAGTTTTCACTATGGCTAGAGTGCATTTGAGAAAATGTACTTTAATGCTTGTGAAATCAAAATACCTTACACCCTAATACACGCAGTAACTATACTAGGATATTCTGCCCCTATGCTCTACCTGCATGGGGTAGATACAGTAGCCCCTATTTCCCACAATGGCTCAAAATACTTTCAAATTCTGCCCTTTGGTCTCTCCTGTGTGGGGATCAGCTGTGAGAATGGGAACATGGGAAATGCCATGGCACAACAGTTCAGCAGCTCACCAGATCTGCTGCCTCTCTCATGCTGGTCGAGCATCTTAGAGGAAGCATTAGAAAACCAACTGCACACACTGCCACTAGCGTATGCTGTGTCTTAAAGGGAAATGCCCTTGTTCCAGCCAGAAAAACAGTTCTTTTGAGATCCTCAAGGACTGGGAGATTTTAATTTCTTCTCCCAATAAGCATGACTACCAGCAAATGCAGCAATCAAAAACTACCTCCCCAAATAAATGACCATACCTGGAGCCAGTGGTTCCCACAATTAAACAACTCACTAGACTAAATGTTTCCTCCCGTCCATTTCACATGGTTTTTGCTTCTTAATTTTACTGAGCACTTGTTTTATTACAGGAAGCAGTAAACCAAAACCTACAACAGGCATTTTACTACTATTACAACAGTAACACCTCCCTACCTCCTGCTCTTTTAAGTGAAATTTCAGGAATCTGAAAATCTCCCTGTACGTGAGCCATAAAACCAAACACAGTATCCAAAACAAGGATTAAAGTATCAATTTCACGGACAGAGCTCTCTTGCGTGACTTATTACATATCTCCTAATTTACACAGTCTTATGTTTAGACTTTTAATTACCACCCCTCCACTCATCTAACATGTTTGCCACTGACTCCAGCAATGTGCAGACCATGCTCCTAAAAAAGTAAGAAACCTAAACTATTTGAGCACGGTTTTTCCAGTGTTCACTTCATGGCCTACACTACGTTGCTGATGTCACTGTCTTGCAGAATTGCTCAGCTGTTTTACTCAGCTGTCGTTAGTGCCTTCTGAAGTCCTCCTCGGCAGTCTTAATGAACCTGAACAACTGCGATCTGACAGATGGGGTTACCACTTCATTATCCATTCCATCCTTCAGATTTCTAATACAGGTATTAAAATCCAAACATTTGGTATTGATCCCTGCTGCACAGAACACTGTTAACCCCTTCCAGGGACCAGAACTGGCCATTCTTTTTTCTCCTCTGTATTCTAAACAGAGCTCGACAAGACTTTTCTCTTGGACTTTCACCAAGCATTTATAAAGCACTAGAGCGTGGAAGAGTCCTTGCGCTCCCCAAGTGTCTCTATGACCCGGTTTTCTGAAAGATGAGAGCACATAAAAATAGTTGTGTCTTTGCCCTCTTATTCAGTATAGAGACCTAAAGTAGGATATCAAGACTACATTCCTGAAATGATCTCAGGAGCTGCTGGTGATCTCAACTTATACTGAACTAAACCAAAAAGCTATCAAAAGGAGAGATTTGGGATAATTTCTTGAACAAATTTGGCAAGTAACCACTGGACACAGAAAGAAAATCACATATAACAAAATTTTGAGATCAAAGAACAGAAGTGGTATAAATCCAAGCTCTGAATAACTACATTTTATGCCATAGCAAGATAACATTTTCTTAACACACATTAAAACAACCACAACAAAAGTCATTACTTATTTTGTCATTATGTTGTCATTCCTTATTCTGGACCGTAAGAAAAAAGGGCTTACAGTTACTGCCATATCTTTTCAACGAGCTACCCCCACAGGCAGTACTTTAACTCACCCAGACCTTATGGGCCCAAGGGCACGTGACTCCTGTTCAGAAGGGCAAAAAGTGTCTCTGTCAGAGCAGGAGCTTGCCAAGGCACTCTGCTTCAAAAGCATTTCTGGTCATCAGTAAACACTGCATTGCACATGGTGAAGGGGATGGTGCATGTCCCTCTCCTCACCTGGCCACCCCCTTTGGGAGGGTGGAACTGCCCTGCAGACCAGCCCTCGGAAATGCCTACAGGGGATGTTGGCAGCCCTAAAAGCATTTTTTGAAACCTCCGCTGTTCCTCCTGCCTGTTTGGCAGCTACAAGTTTTAGTCTTAAAGAGCTGATGTAGAGGCTACGTAAAGAAAAACCTAAGATTGAATTAGCAGCAGCAGAAGATTGAAGAGAAAACCAAGAAACAATGTAAGTAAGAAAAAACACAGGAAAGGTTAAAAGGAAATGTGAGGAAAGACATGATTTTTGTTTGATTCCTAAAGCAGGCGATGCAGCATATGTGATGTTAATGATGAAAGAAGACTTGTTAAAAGAATCCGAATGCTTAGTGGGGCTAAACGGAAGCAGGAATAATAACCAAATGGTAAGAAACAAAATTAGTACCTCCAGCTGTAGGAAGGCTGGGAAAATATAAGGGTCTACAGGATTGCTGGAATAAGCAAAGTGGGAACAGGCTTCATGTATCAGTGAAGAAGTGAACAAAAGGACAGTTGTTTTGTGAAGGCCGATCTGCATGTGCTCTGCATCCACTTGATGCTTGCCTTTGTTTTGTTTTCTAGGCTGACCTTCACCCCGTGCCACACAGAAGATTCAATGAAAGCCTCCGTTCAAAGTCTCAATTAAAAGCCTGACAGAGCAAACCTATCTTGCGCTGCAGCCCGAAGCCCAAGTGCCAGCGACCCGGCAGAGGGAGCACCCCCAGCAGCTCAGGCTGAGCTGGAGTGCCTCGCTCTGGCCGAGGGAACCTGCATCTTCCCGCAGCTTTGAATGAGCCCTCACAGTGTTTGGAACAGGAAAAATAGCTAAAAAGAAACATTTAGCTTGTTCTCCAAAGGGTTGCTCCTAAGCTTTTATGATGAAAGACCAAAGCTAGGGGAAGGATGGGAGCCTACAGGACAGTAAGGAAAGCTGAGAGTAAACGAGTAGTGTGCATGCTCATAAGGCACACATGCAACATCGCTCCACTGAGGGAGCATGCTAATGGTTTGGGCAGTTTGAACCAAAACATGTGAAAGCAGTTAAGCATGTCATCACCAATGCTGTCTTTAGAAGTGTTCTGCTGCTTTATGAGCAGCTCTTCAAAACACACATGCACATGTAGTTTCATAGAAAGAAGGTGTAATCGACAAGAACTTGAAAACGCGGGGCTGCCCAAAGTGCATCCTGCATGCCACGTGTGGTCTGCAAACCCTCTGCGTGAGGTTTGTCGTTTGTTTCTTTAAATTGTGGTATTTTATTTTAATTCTGGTACTACATTTAATTGAGGTATGGCAACGTGGATTTGTTACGCAGCATCCCGTTTGGTACACTCTCTGAAGACAATCTGGAGAACATCTGTGTAACAGGGAGAAGATGGAAACTGACCTCAGGGCTTTGGTCTAAAAGACTAATTTACTGCCCGAATTATCTTCGTGTAATTATACCTATGTAAATCCCCATTTATTCTGGAATAAGAGCATTTTTTTAACCTGATTTAGCTTATACAACTTCCAAAAGTTACATCAATGGGTGCAGTTGTACATGCACAATCCTGCTAAATTCATCTGCATGATCTTTCGTATCGCGCATAAAAAAGTGAAAATTAAAAATAATCAATAGTAAAAATAAAATACTAATTTTATTAGAGGCAAGAATGTCTTCCTGTTGTTCAATCATATGCTCCCTGATGTATTAAAAAAGTAAATGTTAAAACAAAGGTATTACCCTTTTCTTTCACTAATATTTTTTCCTAGGTTCCAATAGCTTCACTCTTGAAGAGTAGACAACCATTGACATTTAGAGTTTCAAGTACTATTTCTCTAAAATCTTCCTGTTATGGTCAAAGGCAGACATATTAAAGGAGCCAAATTTGGTTCCTATTGCCATATGTTGTTTCTAATAGTCACAGCTTGAGTTTCAAAACTGACGTAGATCTGCACTTCCCTTCATCTCCATTGAGTGCTGCTGTACTCTCAGTACTTCTGAAAATCAGGAGTTACTCAGGAGTTACTTAGGAGCCTTATTTTAGGCACTCATTTCTGGAACCTGGCATAAAAACTCAAACTTGAACGTCAAAAGAATCCATGCACATAAGATATTTGGGAATATCTGAAAGTCTCAGACACAATGCCTGAAGTTATGCATCTCTTTCGTACTTCCATGGATAAGTAAGAGCCTAAAAGTCTACTTTAGGGCATAAAGGTTTGAATGAGATTTACACGTCTTTTGTCCTGCTCCTGACATTTTGGATGGAAGTTTTGATGTAATTAGTGTTTCCAAGAAAAGTTTTGGGTTTGCAAAATGATATTCTTAAGATGAAGAAAAAGAAAAGAGGGTCAGAGAGCAAGAAGTTCTTGGCTTTAGAGAAAATCATTCTGGTATTCAGAGTCATTTCCTCATGATATCTTTCGAGACTGAGGACATGAAAGCTTTGTGTAACTTCCCAGTGACATTTTACTCCTGATAACGTAACTTCTTTCAAGGGCAGGAGTAACCTTGCCAAACATAATCACCACAAATTTTCCCCTCATATGCAGCCTCTGACTGTGTCATTCATCACCTACGCAGACAGACATTATGCAAGCCTGTTTGCCAGATACTGCTCCTTAGGAAGTGCTTGCAGAACACCAGAATTACATAAATTCTCCCCCAGGCCTCCAGAGAGTGGGCCATCTCCTTCAACCATGGCTTCCACCAACAGTGAAGTCACAGTGCTGGCTTTGTGATATCACAGCATTCTCCACAGCAACAGCCTGTGAGGTCACAAATAAAGGATTATCACTTTGCTGCAGGATTAAGGGAACTAAGAAGCTGGTCTGTCAGGAAGATGGGTTTTACTTCAAATAATGGGAATTAGGAAAATGCTGAAAATAAATGGGTGGTAAATTGTCTTTGTCTGGCATGCACCCTTTTTTCAATAATACTGTAAAATAAGATACTGCTTTCTTTGACAGCTCCCAAGCATCTGAGTGAACTGCAGGCTGCCTCTTGAGCTATTACATGTGAGATGAATCCTGAAACAACTTCCATATCTTTTGACACCTCAGTCATTTGATTTTGCAAATGCAGACAGCAGTCAGACCCTCTCCTCAAATTGTCTGCTAGTTAGTTTATTCACAGGTGTTCAAAGCCAGCAATAAGTTCCAGAAAATGACCAAAAAAAACCTAGGAAAGGAAGTCTGGAAGCACCTTGCCTTAGCCCACCTTACTGTTTAGGTAAGGATTTGTGAAGATGATTCCGAACTGGGAGTCTATGTTCCTAAGAAAGTTCAAAAAAATATGCATTGTAAGTTACAGTGCTTTAAATACTTGTTTAAGATGCAAGAAACAGTGATTATTTAGAAGAACCTTCTCTGCAAAATATACTTGTAGTCATGGGAATCTTCACCACAAACATTACTGTTAGAATAAAACATTTGTATGAATAATTTCATTACACTCTTAGTGGTTCATTTGTTTCAACAATATCTGGTTTACACCCCAGCGAATACCCCGTTTAAAAGGTTCATAAAATACAAAATTACAGAACCTCTTTAAAACTATTCAAAAACCTTTATCTCCCCACTTCCTCACCATGGAGCAAATCAAGAATAGCACAAATACCATCACCCGATGAATGCTTCCTGGCCCCTCAAGGAACCACTGAGGCTCCCATGCAACTATCCAGAGCATAAATTTAAAGTTAATTTGGTTTCAGCTTTTAAAGGGAGTTATAGTCCATCAGCAGAGGGAGGAATGAAAGGAAGGATGATACCAGGTGAGAACAGACTTACTACATTATTCACAGAAATCCTATGCTCCATGCACGCTTGCACATGAAAACACTTTTCCTGTATGTCTGAAGTAATTGCCCACTTTTCCAGATGCCTGGCAACTGAGGCTGCCTGATGTCTGGGAACTAGCTACTGCATGCATATAGACTCATCTCACATGTGCAGCAGGTTCAACACATCAGGTGTACTATGCATGCATAATTTATCTGTCGGGGACTGTCCCAGATTTTAAGATTAAGATCTAAAAATCCTAAAACAGCCTGGTTTGTAATTTGCAACCTGCGCTCTGATGCAACCATAAAGCAGCTGTACAGTGCAAGAGCATCTTGCAACTGCAGGAAAATTTTGAGTAAGGGCCTACTTGCAGGTTACTGGAGCTGGCAGGAGAGACTTCTAGCATTATGAGCGTAGGCACTAATACCAATTTCCATTCTAGGACTGGAAGAAAACATTGGACCATGCTGCAGTAGCTGATCAAGCCTTCACTGGGAGTCTCACCCACCGCTCTGGAAAATTTAGATCTCTATTTTGCAGCTGGACGACTGTTAAAAACGTTGAGAAGAAATAACGTAGACAGACTGATGAGATGTTTCACAGTGCTTTACATACGCTTTGAAATTTCGTAACCGATTTCCAAATGTATTTGTTTCTTTGCCCTCCAGCACCGGCAATAAAGAATCGCAAAGGAAGCGCCTAGATGCACCAGACCTGCTCGCTTTGCCACCAGCCCCTACAGCTTTCCAGGCCCGCACACAACGGCCGCCCTCGGCCCTGCTGTAGGGCCCCACCGCCTCCGAAGGAGCCGTGCGCCTAGGCCAGGGCCCTCCCTTTCAGCCTGCGCTGAGGGGAAACGCAGGGCCGCTACCGGAACGGTCCTCTTCCGGCGGCCCGCCGCAGCACGGCGCACGTTCAACCGCCAGCCCCGCCCCCCCCCCCCCCCCCCCCCGCCGCTAATCCCGAACACAAAGGCAAGGCCCCGTCCATGCTTCCCAGCGGGAAGAGCAGCCCCGCCGGTACCACCGGCCCGCCCGCCACACCAACCCACACTCGCGCTGCCGCTGCTGACGGAGCTTTTATTCTGCAGCAAAGCGGGGAATCGACTCAAACGGGAAAGAAACGCTGCTCCCCCGGCCCGGCGCGGCCCGGGGACGCGGTACCTCACCAGCGGCACCTCCCGGCGGCGCTGAGGCGCGGCCGCCCCGCACCGCCGCCGTCCCGGCATGCCCCGCGCGGGGGCACGGCAGCCCGTCGCCATGGCAACGCGTGGCGGCAACGTCTGCGGCCCGTCCCCAACATCTGCCTTCCCACATCTTAAAGGAAAGATAGCAAGGTTTCAGGGCCCCCAAAACAAGGAAGAAAAGCAATATTCACCTAGTTCAAAGATGCGACATTACCCCCACCTTTGCACTGCACGTTTTCACATTTTCAACCAAAACCGGGGACAGCATTTTCCGTCAGCGAAGGCCACCTGTGCCCGCGCCATGTTGGATGCGGGAGCAGTTCCCACAGGACACGCACCTCTCTGCGCTGCTGCCGCCTCAGGAGCCACCCGGGTCCCAGCTGGGTGGAGCTCAGAAACAAAAAAAGATTTTTGTTGATTGGTTTCTTTGGACTTGAGGTTGTGGGGTTTCTTTGTGCTTTTGTTTGAGGTTGGGGATTTTACGCGGTGGTAAAGCAGATTTCCATCCAGTTCCTGCATCAGCATTCTGTCCTCACGAGAAACCTTCCCACCTGAAGCGAGGGCATGGCAGGGGCTTGGTACTCCAAAAAGCGGTAAAGGCACAAAACCCCTTTTGCCTCCCCGAGGGCAGCGGCGTGACGAGACGTGTGCTGCTGACACCAGAAGTAAATCAAACAGTCACAGCAGCCAAATCCACCCCCGTCTTCAAAAGGCTAAACCCTTCAAGTATTTTATGCGACCTTTTAACTCAGCACGGCTTCAAAATTGATCCAAAGTTTTTGTTGTTTTGTTTTTAAAGTTTAAGAAGGTAAAACAAAGGACCAGAGCAAAATACTCCCCTCTGGCTGCTACTAAGGTAGAATCTACACTTGTACAGAAACTTAGGCCCATTTCCCATCTTTTTAAAAAGAAGTTACTGTTTAAAAAGACAACCATAAAGGAAATGTTTTTGCACAAGAAGGGTAAAAAGATCCACTACCTCTATCTTGAATAGACACAGGAGTTTCTATGACCCAAACATGTTTTGTAAAAACAGTGACCTGCACACATGCTGAAAACGAAAGCTGCAGTGCAAATCAGAAAGCTAAAACAAACCCCATTCTCCATCTCTTAGTTCTGCTTATAAAATACTGTCTGACTATATAGTCTTAAAAAAAAAAAAAAAAAAAAAAAAAGGCATCAAAAGCAAGCAGGTGAATTAGCTTATAAAGGCAAACCACAGGGTAACAAAGGTGCCTTGCTGTGGATCCTGAGGATGAATTTGAACTTTTCTCTGAACTGGGGCCGAAGGCTTTCTTCACAAGTGTAAATGGGCAACTTTGTTTCTAGGGCTGGTGTCTCTCATGGTCCACGGGCATCAGCAACATGTACAGTCTAACCACACCAAGCTGGAGAAAGCTAAAGCAGTATTTGTGTCACAGTAATTCTGTGTTTGGGATGCAGCTGATGCAAGCCCTGGAAAGACAGGGGAGGTCTGCAGCGTGCTGTGGTCAAGAATCAGCACCATGACCTCATCCTCCTCCAGCACTCGGGCATGAGGGAAGCTGAGAATGGACTAGCAGCCAATTAACTGCTGATTCAGCCTGAATTTCAATGTTCTTCCCTTTATGAGCTCACTCATCGTTTGAATTACTTAAGGAAGCTGCACAAATGCTTTTATTCCAGACTTTGACATGCAACCCATTACTGGAGCTGGATAACTTTAAAGAAGTGGAAACTTTCTGCTTGAGCAATGGAAAAAAAGATCAAGGTAACACGGCAGAGTGATGCCAATTTTGAAAGGCAACTGCCACCACTCTAAGCAAGACTGTAAACGGCTGCATGGCAACACAAGTGCTAGGATCTCCTCTGCCCTGCAACGACACACAAGAAATGCACCTACAATCCACCAGACCACTGGCACAGCTGTTTCATATTAAACAAAGAGCTGCAAGAGTGAAAAAAACCCCCAGACCTCTCTAAATCCATTTTCCCCACGCCAGGCAGTATAAAAAAGCAACAGCAGGTGATTCCTATGATCATGCAGCCTCTGGCACACAGGAAATCCCAGGCCGAGGCTCAGCATAGAAGCTAAAAGACAGTGCAAAGATTTTTAAAAAAATCATACCACCATATTGTGTCCAAAGCATTTTCTTGCCTATACATCGATTTCCCACAGTATTGCTTGGGCTTCTGTTTGCCATTAATCTTTGAGACCTTTAAATGCTGGCAATCATCTTTCCTTTACTAATGCCACTGGAACCCATCACTTCCTCTGCAAGTCAGGTATGAGGAAATGATTCTTTACCAGGTGACACCAGCAGTGTCTGGCATTTTACAAGATCTGGAAGAAGACCGGCCCTGCCCCAAGGAGTTCACAGCCTAGTTCAGACAGAGCCAACATGTTTCAGATACAATCTATGAGGCCATGGAAGCATGAGATCACTTCCTCCTTATGATCTTCAGCTTTACATATTTATCAATTACTTCTTTTTAAAAGGTTCCGGGGGGGGGGAGGGAGAAAAAAGAAAAAAAGGCTCATAATGATTTTATCAGTTTTGGTATTTGGCTTTGGGACCAACCACGTACCTTTAGTTATTAAACATTCACAATTCCCTTTTTCCTCAAGTACAGGAGGAGAAACCTGGCAAACAACCAGGGAGGACAAGATGACTGACAATAGCTTACAGCTAAACTAGCAACTGCTCAACCAAATTGCACAATCCATAGAAGATGTGCCACGACTATTAGCTTAAGGATGATAAGCCTACAGTCAAAAGCCGTCATTTCTATTGGCATCTCTTGTTTGTATTTAAAGAAAAGAAGGAAAAATCTGGTGCTCACATATTTCTGCAGTATCTGAAAGCAAAAGATTCCTTAGCCTTCTCCACATAGTTTCTGTTAACTGGAAGCCTGGAATGATGTAACTACTACCTCCACATACAGGATTTGCCCAGCTACTAAAATTCTGGATTTTTGTTGGAAGCTTACAGGATGTTTTTGCTCTTTTCTCCTTCAGTGCTAAAAAGGAAAGATTATGGCAAAGATTAAACTAGGCTAGGCACTCAATTTGTTCCAACTTCCCACCTAAGATGCAGGTTCAAAAATGTCAACCTGAACTGAACTAACAGATGATCATCAAGCAAATCAGTTACAGCAAGAACCAAATTTGAGGCTTTGCACTGACCAGTTATAACTCCAGGAAGATATCCTCAAACAGCACACCTGGATTCTTCCAGCCACCAGGAAAAGCTCCAGAACAGGTCCAGAACACCTAATTCCTGCAGGCTAATCGTCAGGACTCCCTAAATGGCACCAGGAAAACAGCTTTCATTCAAAAGCAAGGGGTGGTCGAGATGACATAAAACTACCCAATACATCTGTGGTGCATTCAGTGCTGCGACTGTAACTGATGGAAATGTGCCTGGGCCAGCTTGATGCTACCCATGTAGGGTAACTCCCTGACCATTCAAATAGTTTTTGCAGTCTGTGTTGAACACTGTGGTGCAACAGTTACACTGCTTATGTTAACAGATCTGACTAGGTTAGAGTCAGCTCTGGCCTGCCTGTACAAAATGAAGTCATGCTTACAGCCCCTAGTACTCAGCATATCCTAGACATATGTGTGGCCCTTTCAGACTTTTTTTAAGTTTTGAAATCTAAGCATCTGGAAAACCTTACTGAATAGTTTATGCAAAATGGTTTCTCCCATGCCAGAAATCCTCCATTTATAACAGAGATAGGGTTAAACAGGCAATAAAAAAACCATACATACTCAAATTGCCCTTGAAACACTCATGTCAGACACATATATTAGAAATTATATACTCTTGTTTGTGCTTAAAACCTTACCAGGAAATCAGGTGCTTTTAACAGACAAAACATCTAAGCTGGCACTGGAACCAGAACCAAATTCCCTTCAACAGCTCTGGAGAAACCAAAGCAGAGCTGCATGCTTAAAATCAGCTCACAGCACTCAGCCCCTGTTCAGCTGCACTGCCAACGGCTGCATTTGGGTAAGCCTCAAAAAGATCAAACCATCCCAGCCTGACTTACGGCGGAAAACAAAGCTATTGCTAACAACTATTTTCAGCTAGATCCTCTGGACTAATACTGAAAATGCTGTTGACCGGACATCATCACTGCTACTTCAGATGGCATAAGAAATCCATCACCACACCAGTGATGTTTCGTGGTATTTCCCCTTTGTTCACAGGAAACTGGAAGCCCTTACACAGACAAGTCATCATTTGCCAAAGCATTCGGAGATGCCTAACTGCACAACAGAGCTAACCAATCTAAAGGCTAACCATTGCTCTCCTGACCCATCCCAGGACAGCCAACATCCACGGCTGATCACCTCTCCATGAGTTAGTTTAGGGAGCTAACCCAGCAAAAGGCTAGTCCTGCCAAAAGAACCTAAATATTTTATGCCAAACCCTGACGGAGTGCCCTGTTAAGACAGAGGCAGCCCCATCTCAGAGCAAAGTAGGAGGCAGCAGCCCACAGGCAAGGCAGGTATGGAGAAGCTGGACCTCCTGCTCTGGGGGCCGCTAGTTATACGTAAGAACTGCTCAGTTACAGAACCATAGAATTGTATAGGTTGAAAAAGACCCTTAAGATCATCAAGTCCAACTGTTAACCTAGCACTGCCAAGTCCGCCACTAAACCATGTCCCTAAGCACCACATCTACACGTCTTTTAAATACCTCCAGGGATGAGGACTCAACCACTTCCCTGGGCAGCCTGTTCCAGTGCCTGACTGCCCTTTCAGTGAGGAAATTTTTCCTAATATCCAAACTAAACCTCTCCTGGCACAACTTGAGGCCATTTCCTCTAGTCCTATTGCTTGTTACCTGGAAGAAGAGACCGACCACCACCTCACTACAGCCTCCTTTCAAGTAGTTGTAGAGAGCAATAAGGGCTCCCCTCAGACTCCTTTTCTCCAGGCTAAACAACTGCAGCTCCCTCAGCTGCTCCTCCTAAGACTTGTGCTCTAGACCCTTCACCAGCTTCATTGCCCTTCTCTGGACATGCTCCAGCCCCTCAATGTCCTTTTATCATGAAACTCCATTGTATTATGGCCACTCACCACAAAAATGACTGACACAGTCACCACCCTGACAGCAAGTCCATGTGACAGCTGGAATTTTCAAAGGGCTTTAAAAAGGCTTACTAAATTCCATCTGTTTTAATGGCATCTGGGTTCAGGTCTATCAGCACAGGTTTTATTAACAAAGGCCAAATTTTGCAAAAGCAAGCACAGTTTGTCATATCCGACAGACCATCAAGACTTCAACAAAGTAAGGACACGTAGTTGGAATAAACAAGAATATAAGTAGCAAGTGCACGTTCCAAGAACATGTATAAAAATAGTGCTGTTCTGACAGAGACAGCATGTACCCATTTTCATCAGTAGTACCAAGGATCTGTTAAAAACCATCACCAGCAATAACTGAGCTTCTCAAGGAATATGGTCTATTAGACATCAGATACCAACCATTCTAGTGGAAAATAACATGCAGAAGACGACAGGCAGAATCATGCATTTCTCCACCCGCTGCTGGAGCATCTTCCCAAAACACAGATGACACACAGTCAGAAAGAATGGCTTCACATGAATGACATCCTACTGTGTAGAATACAATTCCACTGATAGTAAAACCTATCAGAAAACCATACTGATATTGTGAAATATTAATTTTGGAGAAAGGGAGAAATATTTTGACAAATGTCAGGACTTCCTGTTACTGCATTCCTACATGAAGTGTTTCTTTCTCTCCCTTCAAATTAGTTTGTTCTAAAAGGCTGCATTAGGTAGAGCAATATTTAAAACATTTAAACAGTCAAATTTGAAACAAAACAGCCTGATCCTGCTGGAATTAAGTATTTCATCTGATCTAAAAATACTGGGTTTGGGATTTTCTTCCACGTGAAATTTGACTACTTTGGAGCTCTGTTTCAAATCAGAAAACAATTTCCTGAGAATCCAAAAACCTCCACAAAATAGAGCTTCTGTCTACTAGTCAAACATATGTAAGCCTCAAGTTTTACAATACGAGTTTCAACATATGTCCTTACAAGAATATCCAGTATCATGTATTTCCTCATGTGAAACTTGAGAATCTTAACACATTAATTTCAAATGAAAACTTGCATTCAGTCTGAGCAGGATTTGAACTTGAAGCGTTTTTGCCTTGTTCTGCATCTCAGTCCCTGTTTTGTTAATGTACTTTGTGAATGATTGATACTTGATTGATTTGCATGTGTTTATAAATATGTATGTACAACTCGAAGTAGGAAAGCAGCAACACCATTACATCAGCCTCAACACCTGCACCATGTTGACTGAAGCAGAGAAGCCCGTCTATTGTTTCTCTTTCTTATTTACGTCCCAGACTTACAAACTCTTTACTTCTCTGCCAGTAACAGAAATCATGCTGACTCTATTTGACTTCTAATTTCCACTGTGACTGGAGAGGCAGGTCTTAAAGAAAAAAAAAAAAACAAAAAAAACCAAAAACCAAAGCAGTGAAAGTATCTAACAAGTATTCTTATAATTTTTATAATGACATTTGCCCCAAGTGCCTATTTGTGTAGAAAATGTTCAAATTGTTCCATTTTAAAAAGTCTACAGTCCTAAGGGAGCCTTTAGAGTTATATACAAAACATTTTCATGCAGATTGAGGGCATTAAGCACTTCATGCATGCAACAGGAAAAAAAAAAAAAAAAAAAAAGAGCTTGAAGAAATGTTTCAAAAAGAAAGCAGGAATATTTTAAGTCTGAGGCAGAGATCTTGTCCATCACACTCCCGGAGAAAACAAACTGAAAAGAAACCAAAAGGAAACAGCTGATAAACTACAGAACAGATCATTTCCAAAGACTTAGTCAGCATCTAACGTAAATGACTGTCACAATAATTCTTCTTCTAATCTAAAATGCAAACCTTAAAAAACACCTCGTTTTGCACCACAGAAGTTTACCACTCTTTATGCTAAGCTATGCATTTAGGCAGAACAGACAGTAAGGATCCAAGACAGCTGGAGCTGGGACAGACGCTCACCATGCATCACCCAGAAAACAGCGTTGCTTCAGCAAAGAGAAAATTCAGGCAGGAACCGAGACCAAGATTGCTAGCCATGACAGCAGCAGGGTAACGGCACAGCCTTCTAACAGTAGCGACAAAACCTGGTTTTAAAATGGATCTAGAGCCATTTGTGAAAAGGTTTAACAGTCACCTGCAGCAGCAGCAAGAGATGGGACTCGAAGACCCCAAATGCATGTGTCTTCAGATTCAGGCCCCTACCAAAAGGCAGCTGTGGGAACGGTGTTAGCTGGAGAAGCATCTGAATACCTGGAAGACAGGCTACAAAGGAGCAGGCATTAAGACAAACCCCTGCGGGGCAGCAGGACTGCTTTGGAAATGTTTATTTTTAATTTCAAATATTGATTCTGAAGCGATAAAGAGAAGCCTCAAGCAAAGGAACCAGAACAGCGATGTTGTCTAGAGCATGATTTCATCCTCCCCACCTCGCGAGCTGCCTATCAGCTCAGAAGGACACTGTCAAGCTTAGCAGCCCAGGCTTGCTGCTGGAAGAGCAGGATCCCACTGGAAGAATGTGGAGCTAGCAGGGTTTTTCAGGTCAGGCTGGGACCTGGTACAAGGCTGCAGATTAAGCAACTTGAGTAAGTGAGGCGGGAGTCTCAGAAGCAGACAATTTGCTCCTGGGAATAAGATTTGGAGTGCCTAACCAAGCATTTCTGTAAGAAGGGACTGCCAGTCCTCAGTTTGTTCCTACTTTGATGTTCAAGGGATCAGAAAGGGTAACCTTTCTGTAAGTGAACAAATCATACTAAGAAAACATTCTGTGTCACCAATTTCTAATGCATACAAAAATACTCTGGAAAAACAAGTTTTGGTTGCTGCATGGCAAAAACTCCAAAACTACTTTAAAGATCTGCTGTGGTTTTGCCCTAAAGCTCATCAACACTCAAAGCCCATGAAAAGCTGTCATTTTCTCACTGCTACTGAACTTATAAAATAGCAATAATAAACAAGCATTGTGAAAAGAGGATCTAACTGGTGGACAGGTTCTTGAAACCTGGACACCACATTCAGGCATTTGTCTGTCACCTCTGTGATCTTATGCCTGAGCTCTGTGGTCAAGAATACAGATGATTTGCAAGTCTTTCTACTGTCTCTTTTTGGAGCCCAGATCCTTAATAACATCATTTAATATTAATTATCTATTACCAAGATCTAAACGAGAAAGTCCTACGACATTCTTATTGCCTCTCACAAAGATGAGCACCTAACACCAGCTGTTTTAAATGGAAATTTAATGATGGATAGTGTCTCACAAAACAAGGTAGACATACCACTGGGAATGTCCCCGTGCCTCTTTTGTATTGGATGCATCATTCTTGTAACAGTCAGGGCTATTCATTAACCAGCTATTAGCTGAAAAAAATAAAATGTCCGTTAAAAAGCAGCACCAACTTTTTGAAAGTGCAGTAAACTAGGACACAGCTAAACTTTAAGAGGCAGAAAAGGATTTTAGCTAGAAACTTCATCCTGTACTTCTACTTTATCTAACTGGATCTCATACCTTGAAGAGATCTGCCATAAAAATCCAGGTAGATTGGGGGGGGGGATTATGATCTTTCAGGAATATCATGGATAAAGCCATGCAGCCTCTTCAGAAGAGAATCCCTCATCCTGGGAGTTAATTTTGTGCTGCCTTCTATTACAAACCCAAAGGATGCACACAAAACTGTATGGGTGAAAGTGATTTAAAATGTGTTTCTAATTATGCTTGAATTAGGAGCTGCTTGTGGAGTTATTCACACAAACTATTTCCGTTTGTTAAAGCCATTATCCTGATTCTCTGACTACTCCCCCTGCACCCCCTTAAAAAGCACAAAAAACCAATCAAAAACAACGCCAGAAGACAGAGAACAATTTAAATGTTTTGATGTGACAAACGCCAGACTCCAAAGCACATAAATGTGCTCAAACAATGCACTTAAAACTCTCATCCCAGTACCTTACCTCTTCAACTAAACCTCCTGAGCTCATTCAAAATGCAAGCACTTTAAACATACAAACATGGAAAGAACTTTCTAGCTCTTGTATGAAGATAATGAATCACAAAGTTAACTTCTTGCTTTCAAGATGACTCTCAATCATTGCTTCAGTGATTTTGCTTTCAGCCTCACCCTGTCCCGATCCTGGCGTGTTCTGCTCCAGAACACACACAGACATCAGAAAGGCTTTGCTTAAGATTCAGAAAGAAGATAAAAAGTACCGGTGATTAGAAGTGTACTCTATCCCGCCTGAAAGAATGGGGGGGAAGGGCTGATGGTGACGGGGGGAGCAAAAAAGCACACACGATATAATGAGAAAGAGGAAATACTCTTCCAGAATGAGGGAAGACAAAGAAAAGGTGGGGGGGCGGGAGACCTAAAGAGTTATGAAGAAGGGGAAAAAAAAAAAAAAAAAAAAAAAGAGAAACTGGCAGTTTTTAAATATGTCTACAGCATTAGGGAAATGGATGTAATTTTTTAAAATTTAAGCTAGAAGACAAAAAAAAGACTTAAAGGAGAAAGTGAGAGAGAGATGCCTATACTGAAGGGGTTCCCAGTAGATGCTGACACCATCTGTTATGAAGCCCTGGCATTTGAAGGGGAAGGTGTCTGGAAAATGCTTTTCCTCCAAAGAAAAACTGGACAACTCTATGATCTGGGGAGACCTATAAGCAAGCAAACAACATCAGCACAATGGTCCCACTTGCTACCCAGACCAAAGAGACAAAACTAACAGGCTCTTTACTTGACCACAAGAAATGAAGGGATGGCCCTTTGGGGATGAAGTCTGAAAACCACAGCAGAAACCCTAGGCTGGCCTGCACTGCTAAACAGGCTGAGCATCCCGAACAGATTTTCCAAGCATCTGTTTGAATACAGGACTGGGCTGCTGGCCTGGGGGATGGCAGAACTGGAAGTGGGGTGGAATCCACAGCCTCCAGATGTCGCTCAGCACTTCCAACCGCGGGGCAGCCTGGTGCAGAGAGGAAGGACTTCTGCCCAGGTTACTGCAGAAGTCAGAATACCTCCTAGGCAGCAGCTTCCTCACTTCATCCCCATGACCTGCTATCCAAAAGTTGATTCCTAAGAACTCTTCTCTGGGTTGGGTTTTTTGTTTGTTTGTTTTGAGGTGTTGGGGTTTTTTTTCTTTCTTGGTTCACTCTCCATTCTCGGAACGTAATTAAGGTTCAAAGTGAAGAAAGAAGGGGAACCAGCTCTGTGTCAGCTATTAGCTCAACATTCTGTTAATATCCACCTATAATCTCTCCCAGTCTAGGCATGTATCACCTGAGAACTCTTCATTAAGAAGAAGCTCAAGACAGTTTATGAGACCCCGGGTAGATTAATTTTCCAGTGGTTGCCTCCATGGGTTACCAATCTCCATTTCTTGTTACACATTCAGTTACACAGGCAACAAATAACGTCTCCTGTGAATACATAACCAGGTATTATACTTTACCTCCACGAACTCTATCCTCCTCACACCAGGGCCTGTATCCCCCACATGAGGAATATACGCTTAGTTAGAAATGAGAAGCCCCGTTCTCCCATGCAATAGGACATCCTTTATTTTACATATTTAAAGCACAATACAACTGAGTACAAGCAGCTAGAATGACCTCAAAAGTTTTATTAAGGTTCCCCCCCCCTTCCAGTTCTTTTGCTTGTTAAATCAGGTTAGTTTCACAGTCTATGGGTGTCAGTGCTCAGAAAAGAAAAGATCAGCAAGTTATAGTCACAGCTTTTAACGAGTTCTCAAAGTTCCTTAAAACCCCATAAAACAAGTATCACTTACGTCCCCATCACCTAGCACAGCGATCCACATTGAACGCGTGCCACAACAACATATGTACACCATTTCCCTTACAGCACTGCTCAGTCGTCAAGCTGACATGCAAGAATATGGTACCCCACATTTCCATTTTTTCCCTTTTCCCAGCCTCAGTGATGACAGGTAGCAGGTCTGTAACCTAGCCGTGTCTTGAACGTCCCCAAGGCAAACATTTCTGAGTCTAGCCTTGCAGGCGTCGCAGAGGACTTCACTAGCCACTGTGGTAAGACAGTTCTGGTTATTCTGGCAGCCACAGCGATCTGGAGGCAGGCAGGCAATTCCCAATTTTGCCTTTTGCTTTCCCAATGTGTTGGGAAAAGAGAGATTAGCATCAACCCACTAGAGAGTGGTCACCTAAATGGTAGAAAAATATACTACATCCTTACTGCCGACAGGACTATTCATTTCAGAATGGAGGGGCTCTCTTTATGTTCCCAATCTTCTCCATTTATATACATACTCTCTAACACACACATACAGGTTCTCATCGCCAGACAATGGCTGAATGACAGAACATTAGGAATCACTCCTATCTTTTTTTTCTTGTTGATATTTTTTAAAACAAAAAATCATTTCAGTTTATGCATCATTTATGGAGGTTGTTTTTAACTCAGCTGTTTTGCATGTAACTACAAGGATGGCTCTGCTGCAAAAAAGGGAATAAGAGCTCCCAAAGGATGATTTATTTCCCACTCCCCAAATTCCAAAGTGAAGTCTCTCTTGCAAACTATACTTAATAATCTGGATTCTTCTTTGCTGCATTATTATTTCATGGACAGAATTTACTGGCAGTATAAAATGTAGGAGAATATTTTACTCTGCATATATTTTGCATCTCCATCTCTTTTTGCATCTTACTTCTCTGAGCACATTATTTAGATCCTAAGGCTTCAAGGCATTTACAATCCTTTATTTTCTGTGCCCAGCACAATGGGCACCCCTTAAGCACAACTGCAATACAAATAAATAATTATGATAAGAACAAATCAGCATCTTCTTCAGCTGCACACCAGGCATGTGAACTTCGGTGAAGTCTCTGTGCTTGCAGAGCCAAGACCTGAATTCCTCCTGGTCATGGGCAGCTCTTTGTCAATAGAAAGGGAAAGCTGGGTTGGGTTGGGAGAGGAAGGGTCAAGTCCAAGACTTACCCAGCAGAGGTCAGGCTAAACCAAAATTTCACCATCATTACAGGTTCTAAGAAATTGTCTCCTTAGGTCCTCCACACTGTTTCTCCTCAGAATCAACCAAGAAGTATTTTTACAATGTGACAGATACCTACGAGTTACTGTGAGAAGCTATTTAAAACAGCAAAGGCTCAAGTTTGTTGGCCAAAATACTCGTGAGAAAGACTGAGATGAACATATCTGGCACCAAATATTTGAAGACCTCAATATTATCATTGGGCAAAAATGTATTAATTCAATGAAATAAGAATGAAAATCCATTGTGGCAATGTCAACAAAACATTGTACTTGATCTCCAAGAAAATTTCAACTGAAGAGACAAGAAGCATAGGAAATACTTGGAAAAATACGTATTCATATGAGTATTCATAATGACAAGTGTTCACAGGGAAATCACGAAGGGTCTCGGAGTTTGGGAGTCATCTGTCCACAGAACCAAAACAAAGGGATCACGTATGTGATTCAACCCATAGCACAAAAAGCAAAAGAAAGACAGAAAACACTTAAAGCAAGACTCATGGAGACAGAATAAAGTAAGCCTGCATAATGTGCTCATATGCATGACAAAGAATCTATACAGGCCCCCACAGCTTTCACTTAAAAATGTAAAAACACTACAAAAATCTAACAAAGCAAATGCAGACAGTGTTCAGTGCCACAGTACGCTGCATTGAAATGAACTAAATGCTACAGGACAAAACAAGCACAGGAAAGTTAAAGAAAGTGCAAAATCAAATATGTCTGTGGATTTGTGATAAATATATATATACATGCAAACATGCATTACTTGTTGAATGAACTTTTCTTCTACAGACAATACAAGCGTCAGGAGGAATGTTCGGAGCAGGTGAGAAAGACTTCAGCACAGGCAAGATGTTCAGTACCATTTCTTCTGACAGCTAATACTAGAATATTGCAGACAAAGCTAATTACGCCCTGAACATTGTTTAAATCAAGGGGTTTGACACATCATCCAATGCTACGTATGGCAAGCAGCAATACTGCATTTCACAGGGGAAGCCATCAGAGTTGTTACACAGCCACTACCTTAGGTATGTAAGGAAGCGAAGCACCTTAAGGCTGACTTAGGCAGAGTTGGAGGGCGCAGGGTTGTTTTGATTTATGTTTAAAATATATACATTTAAAATCCAGTGCACTTTTCTTGTTGCAGCACAGACATCTAGCACAGTAGATTATGCTCTGGTCTCCTCTCTTGCTGCCCACCCAGAGTACGCCAAGCCTAGCAAAGGCAACTTTGAATCCTCTTTGGGCTTCCCCGCCTTCCCCTGCTCTGTGGTTTCAGTAGGGTTTGATCACAACTGTCTCCCTGAAGCTCCACAGCATGAAGAAGTCTTATCCAGGAACACACCTTCTTTTTTCCCCAACAGTCTCCCTGCTTAGGGTTTGTGCACTGTTCTCTAAAGGCAGCCCTAAGATTGCCTTCCAGTCCCTGCACTGAGGGCAGTTTTCCCCCAGGCAGATCAGGGGCTTAAAGAGCTGCCCCTCTATTCCTCTTGCTCCACATTAAGGAGCCACATCCAGTTTAAATGTTCTCAATTACTATATTTAAAGCACAACTAAAACTGGCTTGCAACCTGCCTGTACTGATATTTACACTTTGATGGAGGGTTGCTTTCAAGTCTTGGCTGTGCAGACAGTTGAAAAGAAAAATACCCACTTCAAGGGAAATGTAACACAATAAAAAGTTCCAAAATCACTGCTGCATTATTATAGGGCACACAAATAGTCTTGTTCATATAACACATGCATGAATCTTTCAGCTCTGAGTAAGAAAGAAAAATGTGGCCATGTAAAAGATACTGCAGGGATGCCAGAAATGGTTCTTTTCTAAATGGGATCTACACCATACGCAGCTTCTTTAGCATGCAACTCCTGCAAGGACAGAAATGACTACATGCGAAATCCTAGAGACGTTAACTACAAACTGTTGTATTTATCAGTACAGCAACAGTTTCAACTGAAGATGAAACAATATACAAAATGCACTGTGGAACAACTAGTAAATACTACTGTTACCCTTTAAATACCTCTTCTGCAAAGCAAGAATCAATTACAGTGATGGCAAAAGCTGGGGCAGCCTCCCTCGTGACCTGGAAACCATCTACTAGAACTTGGGATGAAGTCAAAAGGCAGACGCAATTCATGACATGAAAACAAGGCAGACACCACCACTGCTCCTCCACACACAGCCCATTCATCTGGGCATCCAGCAGACAATTTTGCTTCTGTCTGGTATGCCAGCCACCCTAGTTCCATCTCCCGGATAGTGATTAATCACTCTTCAGTGCAGCAATTCATCCAAGGCAAACTTTGGAAACAGAAAGACACTGTGGGAATCTTACGCTTTACTTTTTAAGTGTTTTCCTCTACTGGTGAAACTGAAAGTAGTGAAGCCACATGGTATCACAAGATATTATTTCTTGCTGCTGAAAGATATCCAAGACCTTGTAGCAGAGAGAGGGAAAAAAAAATGAAACCAGCAAACCATTATGCATCTTCACATTAACTACTTATTTGCCACTGAATACTTATCGCATATATAGTTCAATGAAACTTTCTTCGATGGAAGTGAAACACTTTTCAAAACCAAAAATACACAACAAACACGTTGTACAAGCAACGCTGTGTTCTGCGACAATGTGTGCCAGTATCGCACACTTTGCCAACCATGGAGCCGCCTCCTTATATTCCGCTTTTCCAGTCCAGAATTCGTTGCACTGCTGCTTTCACCACTTTGTCTTCTTCCTCCAAGCTCTTCTTGACAGCCCTTGTTAAAAACTAGCCAAAATGTAAGCTTGGTTTAGATGGCCAAATTACCTCACTTGTATGAAGGCAATCACCAAGCCTGCCTCAGTAAATTGAATTTACAATAACAATAAAATAATGAGAACCATTCTCATGGGCACATCTGAAGTCTGGCGCTAGATATGAGATACAGCCCTGGCTCACTCTAGCACAGGTCCGCCTCAGGAGGCAAAATGCACCGGATTTGAGAACAGGTTTTTTCCCTTCTGCTTTGTTTATTCTTGATAATGTCACTACATACTTTCTTGGGTTATTCTATCAACTGGACACAAAATTGCACAAAAAAATGCGAACAATGATACAGAAGTATTATGTAATCAACAAAACCAGTATTTTTGCAATTAAAGCAAGAAATGGCATAAAATGGGCCCAGATTAACTAAACACACTTCTACGTAAGATCATTAATGACAAAAATGGGTGGTCCTTGAATTAGGGGTGCAATTTATTTTAGCATGGGCTTCACAAGCTTTTGCTTAAGGTCAGTGTGATTTGCATATACTATTCCCCAACTAAACTGACAATTTAATTTAAAAAGCATTGTTTGTGCACAAATATTCAACTCCACTTGAGAGAAATGGCTTGTATTTGCGGGGAAGAGGTTGGAATATAATCACCCGATCCCTTCCAATCTGAATTTTCCTATGATCTTGACCCTCCAGTACGTAGATATTCAATCAGATGCCAATTTGTACAGGCTACTGGGATGTCTGGAGGCAGGGTCTGGAATCGAAGACCTGCACACTCCTGTTGAAAATATGTATCAGTTCTCGTGCTAAACTTCTGATGCATGTCATGCAACAGTCAACAGCGATCAACGTGAAGTCTCAAATTTGCAAACTCTGACATACCTGTATCCTGTGACTCGTATGGTCACTTTGGATGCGTTAGCAACAGCACTTCAATTAACCAGAAGTGCAGAATCTGGGCCTTAATGCTATCAACTTGTGTATAGTTTGAACAGAATATAATGAAAACTCAACAGTCAAATCTAAGTAGAGTTCTTCCTATCTTTCCTAACACATCTTTAGATTTTGCTAATGATGCTATGGGTTTTGTGCGTGTTTGGGATTTTCTCCTTTGTTTTGCTGGCAGGACCAGGGAAGTCCCAGGGCTGAGACTGGTGGAGAGGCCGCGTTCCCAAGGACTGTACAATAGAGCAGTGTTTCCTAAAGTAGGTTATGTGAAGGATGAGCAGAAAGGCACAAGAGGGAGGGGTGACTGTGGAAAATATGGGTGATGTCATCCTTAGGATGAGCAGATCTTTGAAAATATATGGCAGCGATTTATTTTCCTAGTGGGAGCTACACTTCCAAAAGTTGGGAAAAATGCAGACCTATCCCAGTGTTTCCTTGTTTAACTGAATCCTTTTAACCAACTAGTTCTGGCAATGTGGACAACCTGGTTATAGATGGCCACGTGCTTAGCCTTTGTCTTAAGCCTATGCCCAGATGACCCATTTTGCACATTTCAACCAAGAATAAAGTGACCTCATTTTCAAAAGTGCTGAGCACCAGCTGTTCCTATTGTGTTCACAAGCTGCACTATAGGTTCCTATTTTCAAATTCTTGACCTCAAAAGAATTTTGAGGCAGCAGAGCGATTATATGTTCTTCCACTTGCCATATGCCTATTTATTTTAGTTCAAATATAAAAGTCTGACTAAACTACTTTAAAATCCTGAATGCTCTGAATTATAACAAGTACTCTTGCCACTGGAACGTAAGTGCAACATAAGTGAGACACGTGATATTTTAAAAAACAAATTGCACAGAAGAATGACTAGATTAAAAGTTAGAGTATTTCAACCTTAACTCTTAGTTTCTTTTTTCTTTTACTTCTTTTAATGAATGGCTTAAGAACAGGGGAAAGGTAGCATCCCATTTAACACTTGAATTTATATTTCTGGGATGAAGTTTCTTTGTTACCTGCTATATAAAGTTAGGTAAACAAATTCAAGATCATTTTACTACGGTTGTCAGCTAGTGACTTTTACACACAAACAGGCATTTGCCTCTAAATAGTTATAAACTGTTACTTCAACATAACACTGTCACCTTGGAAGCCAAAATATGACAATGGTCCTGCAAAAACATAAACACATTACCTTATCTCCCCCCCAACACTAAGGCTTCAGAGCAGCAGAAACAACCAACCAACTTACCCACAAATAACAAAAGAAGTCATGCTAACGATCAATGCACAATATTTGGGTTTCATTTTTAAATTAAGCTGGGTTTTTTAGCAAAAGGTAGCAAGAGAAACTCAAAATACATCCAATTTACTATGGCTTCTTGTTGCATCTTTACTGATAAAAAGTTCTGACTTGCATTAAACTTGGCCTGAATGCACCATACAGATCCCAATAAAACATCCTGACTAGGAGTGAGGGGAGTACCACTACTTTTGGGTGCCTGTAAATGTATCCAGATCGAGACAACATATATATACACACCATCTAATAATAAAAAAATTGAAAATATTCTCTCTCCACTTACAGTTTTTTAATATTCACAGTAAGTAACTTGAAGAGCAATCGCTTGTACCCCAAAATTCAATACGTCTTGATATCTTGCTTACGTTGATTAATCAGAGCTCTGTTTCAATTCCCTTGTAAAAACAAACCTGGTCTTGCTTTCCTGAAACCTTCAAAGCCTCGTACTTCAAGCTCTGCCAGAAGCCAGAGGAGGCGAGGGTGAAACAAAAGGCAGGAAGGTCTCAGGGTAAAAGTGAGGAGCAAAAATGTCTTGCTGCTGCACAGATGAGCTCTCACCTGAGATAACCAGAAGTAAAGCAGATGTGCTGGTAGCTCAGAGTCAGTGGCTTAATCTGGTTTTCTGAAATTCAGCTCATACTTGCTGACATTTTATAGGTCAAACTTCCTATACACGTCACTAGAAACTATCTGAAAGTTGCTGGCGAAGTGCACAGGAAGAAGTAAAAGCTTTATTTTGGAAATAACTCAGAATAGAGCCACTCACTGTCAGGACACTGACAGTCCTGAGATGTTTGAAGGTGTTTTAAAGGACACCTTAAGATATCAATAAAGGAAATAAATAAAAATGCACTCTCTCTCTCTCTCGGTGACACAATCTTTGAAATACAACTTGTTTCCTCGGTGTGAGGAAGGTTTGTCAGTGACATTTTGAGAAAAAACAGCTATAAATCCTGCAATAACACAGCTTATAAATCCCTTGTCATGTCAGTACTTTCGGCTTCAGGGTTCCTGAGCCACTTCTCCACTCTCACTTGTCTGGCTGCTCCTCTAAGCACCACAGCTCAGCTCCTTCCAGGCAGACTCAACTCCCCTTTGTAAAGGGGAGTTCTAAGTCCCAAGTTGTTTCTCTCAATATCCAGGGGCATGATCAAAATTTCTAAAAGGTCATATTGGACCTGAGGTCCACTTGACCAATGCCTGGAGAGGCAAGGCTAGAAAGGTAACAGAAATCACAACATGGAAGCTGGCAAAATACTGCGAGACATGGAAGATGTTAAGAGGCTATGGACCAGCACAGGCACCTAAATACCACTGAGTTGCTGGGTTCCCTGTTTCTTTGGCTACAAAGAAGTACCTGCTTCTTTGGCTTCACTGGTCCCAACAGAGAGTAATATTCAGGAATTCCGACACTGAACCTTCTACCTATTCCCAACTGCGATGTAGGCAGTGAAAGGGAAGAGCGACGAGAGTGAGAGGTAATGGAAGGGAAAAAAAAAAAGTTAACCTTTGATTAGTCAAGATGAGAAGCACAGGAATTTCAGGACTGTTAGATTTGAAATCAAAAAGAAACCACGTAAAAGCATGTGTGCTTACCATTAAGACCATAAAAAAACCCCACACCTCCACTTGTTCTGTACTGCTGATACTTTGAGAACCACCAGAGAGCACATCCCACCTTTGACCTCCAAAGCCAGGCCACATTATGGTCCGCTCTCCTGGTGAGCCACAGAGCGTTTGCTAACGTCACATAAAGAGCTGGCTGGTCTTGTCTGATGAACTATTCTAAGAAAAAGCTATAAATCCAATATTAATTTGTTCCCTAATGTCATTCCTCCACATAAACTATAGCTGCAAACACAGCGGAGATGTCATTGCAAACAAGAGATGATATTGTCTTCTATTATCACAGAAGTGAGGACAAGCAACATAAGATTCCAACTTTTGTGGTTCACACACTAAAAGAAGAAAATCTCTGCCATTTTAAACCATACAGCAGACATGAACTTCTTACTTGAACACAAGCTACAAAAGCAGGTTGTGCCTTTTGCTCTTCACTGAAGAAAAACCACGCAACGAACCCACAAGGACCAAGAAAGACCTAGGCATAACTGTGATTTCTAGATCTCTAAAAACAAGCCATGCCTCATTATATCCTTACTGCTGCTCTGAACTGGTTTCAGGCAGCTTTTACAAGTACACAACAGAGCAGGAGCCATGAGATATCCAACAAATTAGCTTACACTATTCTCATCCATTCGCAAATGCCTGGTCAGACAGGCTTGGTGGCAGGCCATCGGCTCCTTGTGCAAGGGGTCTTAGACGCCCACTACCCTGCCCCTGCCCATGGGAACAGCAACCCTGCTGTCATCAGAGCCCTTTGTGGCTGTGGAAGAGGTGACAAGAGGGAGGGCTTAGGATTTGCCCTCATATAATATAAATATTTCTATACAAAGGACTTCCAAAAAGTTGAGACACAAATGCTAAGAAGGTGGTATAAATGCAACTATGAACATCAGCTCTTTGCAATTAAACTCATTAGACTTTGGCCTTTTCCTTCTGACTACATTATTTTTGTGTCTTCAAAGATAAAAGTAGTCAGGCCAAAAAAAATACCCAAAACGCTCACACACAAAACCCAGCTGCTTAGCATATTTCATTACCACACTGACTTCAAAAATACTGAGCAATTTAAACCTGCCAGCCACTTGGCTTTAGCTAGAGATAAGTGCCTGAGATAAGAGAGGTATAATTGTTCAATGTAATACCATAGCATGTTTTATATAAACATTTGCTAACACTGCACTTCATATATTTTGTTTCAGAGTTGTGAAATGCTGCTGAATGTTCCAGCTTTATTTGTGGCCCATTCCTTTCATATTTACACATCCAGGTTCCCCTTGATGCTGAATTAAATAAATTATCTTACCCCAAAGTACCAATGGGGTAGTTATGCTTTGCCACAGAAAGCATAGCCTGCAGCTTTCCAGCAGGGGGGAATTGTTAAAAGAATTTTTTCGTGAAGAGCTCCAAAATTGGGATTAACAAGACAAACCTTTTGCATTTAATAAAATGCTTTGGGTTTACTTAACAGTAGTTTTTTCCATAATCTAACTATTAAGTAAATTAAATACTCTGAAGTTAGGGCCCCCATATATTTCTTGAAGACCTGTTTATAGACTTTTTTTTGGTCTGGTTTCATGATGGAACGCGTGGTGTGACACTACTATCTCTCTTAGCCCTGCATTATCAGTTCTTCCACATCGTAACTCTTGGACAGTATCAAACAAATCTGACAGGGGGGAAGAAGTCTCAAAGGTCTTATGTCCCCACAAGTTTTGGTGACCCATCACAAGGTCTACAGAGGAAAGACTGAAGCCAACACTCGGCCATACAAGGAGACATCAGAGTACCCCCAAGGGAGAGAAGCTCTATGAAAGAAAGCAATGAGAAAACACAGCTCACAAAAACTTCCTTAAATATCAGCCTCTGGTCCCACTCCCTGCCCCCAAACTACCGGTAAAATCAAATCAAGGGGAGGGACTGTCATATTGCAATAACAGCAAGGTGAAGCTCAGGATCAGCAGAGGGAAAGGTAAACTCTGTGGTGTCACACCATAGCATGTTTCAGCAAGGCATGACATCTTACCACAAAATCTGGCACCTTGCCCTGATTTTAGGATTACCTGCAAGTAATACTCGGCAATAACCGCTTTAGGCTCCAGTTCTGCTTCTCTCACCTACGTGCTTTTGACATAAGTGCCCCAGGGTCTTCTCCTTTGCCTCCACCTGAGCAGCAAGAGCCCTAGGTCCCCTTCTGCCCCTTGTGCAAGCAGGGGATCACCAGCCTGCATGCACACGCAAGACCAGACTGAGCTCACTGCTATCGCAGCAGTAATGCTGTTCATTTCAATGACACTACTGCAAAGGCACGGTATTACTCCATGTGAGTGTGAATATCTCCCTTTAAATCAAACAATTAGGAATAAACCAACACCACTAACGAACAGAGGACTAAAGAGTGCTGAATTTCATACTGCAAATGATGCTTGGTCTTCCCTGACCGTCATCAAGTGAAGTCCAATTTTGTTGCCTGGCTCTCCGTCTAGAGAAATTATTCCACTTTTGCCAAGAGTGGTCTTGCTTTTGCTCTCACACTACAATAAACTAGTAACAACTCAGTTAAAAATCAATAGAATTGCGCTGGCATACAAAGAAGAATCTGACCCCATGGTCTATCAGGTCATTTTCAATAATCCTACAATTAGAGAAGCCAAATTAAACATTTAACATTTGACCTTTGCTGTTGCTTCTAGATTAGCCACTACAGATTATAAGTACACCCTTTTTTCAAGAGTTCACAAAATAAAGGCTTTAGATCCTGTAAGGAACATCTGATATGTTCTTACTGTGCACTAGAACTTAAAATGCTGAATTTTTAAATATGTAATAGTAACTTTAGACTGTAAAATCATCTACTTTGGAGTTACTCTGATTAAGCACCCACTAGATGGTTAGATTAGATCACGGACTGGGGAGGACAAAAAACAAAAACAAACAAACAAACAAAAATCTCCTGTGAGAATCTTGGTGCTACAACAGTGGTTAACAACACTTCTGCAGATGAAACAAGAAGTGAATTCAAAGATTGCCCAGAGTGAATTCTTAATTTTTTTTAAACTGATGTCTATTATTAAAGTTTCATCACTTTTCTATCATTTTTACTGGTTTGCATCCTATCTTTTCTACCATTTGCATTGTTTTTCCAATGTTTATATTTTAGTCTTGCTAGGAAACACATCTGCAACATCAATTACAATTACTAACAGCATGCACATCTAAATTAAACACCTGCGGATGTACACAAAGCATAAACAAAATACACTCACGTTGGTATACAATATAGTCTCCTCAAATAGAATATATGAAATGAATGTGCTCTGATGCTGTATTAACAAGTAGAACATAAAAAAATTCAGCAGAAGGGGGGAGATTAAAGAGAGCAGTCTTAAAAAGAACATAAGTATAAGGTAAAATTATATTTAACCTGTATAAATATATTACACCACTCAACACGCACAGCAAAGTTATTTTGCAGATACACAGCAAAAGGATGATTCCCATGAGCATCACTGAAGGCGCGCACAGCATCCCTTGGGAGGGCTGGACCACAGGCGGTGCACACACAGAACATCAGGAAGAACCACCACACGCAGTCGTCTCCATCCACATTTACACAACACACCTGAAATCTGTTTCAGAAAACACATTTCTATGATGCTGGTCTACAAATTGACCGGGCTTGGGGACATAAGTTTGATGGATGCTTCAAGCAGCTCTGCGGAGATGATGGCGACCAAACAGGTATTCAGCTCTACACTGTGTCACCATTTTCAAAGGCAGCCTATTTGCCGAGCACATGGATGGGGTCAGTTCAGGCCCAGATGCAAAGCCAGATACGTGGATTTTGAAACCCGCGCAGCCCAATTTACCAGCCTTCACAGATGCTGAACATTCGGCTCCTGCAAAAACCAGCACTTTCACCCAACATGTCACAAGCTCAGGAAGCCATGCTGCAAAGTTATGGCCTTTAGCTATTAGCCGAACAATTACCTCCCAACCAAGATTAATCTTGTGAGCCAGCCAACGCTTCCAAAATAAGGAAAGGGATACCTTGAAGACGTGAAACATTGGGATCCACTTCTGCAGTATTTTCTCAGGACAACTCTGTCTTGAAACAGCAGTTCTGCCTGATTAATAAGTGGAAGACTTGGAAACGACTAACATCTTGGCACCAGATCCTGCTTGCAACCTGAATCAGGAGTTGACATTTTTGTAATGTCAAGAGTTGACATAACAAGAAACTCCTGCTTAATGCAAGCCTTTCATCTAGGCATGTGTCACCTTCGAGATGAGATGGCTCATGATGCCCAGGATTCAGGGGGGGGAGGAAAGGGAGGAACTAAGGGAATAAAACTAAGTGAAAGAAAGAATAAGTGGAATTACAGAAATAAGTAACAAATGCTTCATTCATGACTTCACAACCTATCTTATGTAAATAGAGAATGTGTGATGACGTGAATACTATTAATATCCCAGTTACAGGAATCTGGAATTTGTGTGTGTTGTATTTGGAAAGAGGGGATTGATGTTGCCTCTTGACCTAACAGCTGATCTGCTGCCCTTCCACCACCAAAAATACCAAGAGCCTCAAAACCTTCTTCACACGTGCGTATATTCCTCAATAGCAAGACATACTGCGAAACAGGACAGGATGAGACCTAACGCACGCAACTCGGGGCTGCCACAGGGCAGCTCCTTGTATACAAGGTGAGCAGTTGTCACTCCCCTAATATTCCCACAGGTACCACAGAGTATACCTGCAAGAGAAACCTGTCGAGGATTACTAAACAAACTGTATTGCCCGAAACAGCTGGAGGCAGGGAAGCATGCCAGGGAAGCACGCCAGGGAAGCACCACACGCACTTGCTCTCTTCTTCCTCTTCCCTGGGCACCGTTTGCGGTCATAGTTGGACACAGCAGAGTGGGCAAGACAGACCGGGGTCTTAACTGGCATGGCCACTCTTAGGTTCTCACTTGTGGTAAAAAAAGGAAAATTTTCCACGCTCCTTCCAGCTCTTGCTGGAAAACCGCCATCAAAACCTGTCATTGCATGGCAATGTACACCAGAGCAGTTTTTAGGATTTTTTTTCTCTTTGCTGGTCCCCCATAACAAAATAGCCCTCCCAGTGTTAGGCACAGCAGTCACATACACACATCCATTTAGGAGTACAAAACACAGGTCAAATGCTCTGATCTGAAAAGGTGAGTTTGAAGCTAATTTGCTACCAGAGACAAAATGACAGTTCCCAAGGGCAGCTGTGCCGCCAGACAATTTTGCCACACCTAGCATCGACAGAGCTTGGTGTGACACCAACTCATGAGTAAAACCCACCGACATCATTTTGCATGCTTTCTCATTTCTTGAAATACACCGTCCTATTCAACTGCCCCATTAACTAGTGAATGAATACGATGACACAGGCAGGTAAAACTTTTTTCCTCAACTTTTTTAACTTACCTTTTCATGATTTAACTCTAAATGCAAGCTACAGTGAAACACTTCATTTTATTTCAGCATGTTTCTTGAAGATGTGAAAAAGGGAACACTTAGGATAAAAAGGGATAACCATGAAAAGCTGAGCACGCTGGACTGCTGCGTGCCTATGGCTCTACTTGGAACAATCAGCACTGGGATGAAAACTGAATGAGATTATCATCAGGTAGGCAGAAAAAAAGTTGTATCAATTCTTAGCCTTTGAAATGAGCTCAGAGACACCCAAGTGAAGGAGCGATGGTCCTGATTTAAATCCAGCGAGCTTAAATTAAAATCTAAAGGTGAGCTGGGGAAGCGTACTTCTCGTGGCCAGGACGCAAGAACACAAGCCTGCTCTTGGCAGAACAGCAACTCTACCCACGACTCCTCTTTTTGTTTGCTGCCATCACACCCGCCCTTGTTTCTGGTATGCCTGCCCCAGTTTCTCTCGCTGTCCAATCTATGGCCCTTATTCAAAGGCAGGCTTCAATTAAAAGGGAGCATTACTCAGCAGTTACAGCTATGCCCTCCTCAGCCTTTCCAACGCCCTGATGTAGGCAAAGAACATGTGCAAGAGAGATGGGTACATGCACCATCCAGGGAAGCAGCACTGCTGGGAGTTAAGGTTTCCTACCTGAAGAGTCAAGCAAAAATTTGTGTGCTTTTCCCACTGAAGGACAGAATCGGACCCCTGGGGACTTAGCGTGCATTCTCATGTATAATCATTAGCACACACGCACAGAGCACATGTTTGCAACATATAAAATTTAATAGACTTACATAAACTATGCTTTACTGTGCTGCACAGGGCAATATGGCAGACCACATAGCTGATGAGAAGTTATTGCACGTGGCTCTAAAATAAACAATACCTTACATAGCTACTTCAGTCTTTTGTGAGAAGAGGTAGTTAAGAACGTGGTTTTTAAAATGAGGTTTCCAAAAGATGCCTTAATTTTACACTCATAGTTACTGGAGAATATTTCTGCAATTAAAATAATGATACGGACTGAACCCAAGACTGACTCAAAGGAAAACGCCTCGTGATTTTAGGGGGGAAAAAAAAAAAAAAAATTCTGCAAAATGTTTCATTTAGAGATGGCTATATCTCTTTCCAGAGAGATTCTAAAGAGTTGTTCAGAAACTGAGAGTTCATTAGAGCTGGCTGGAAAACCAGATCCATTCTTACGCAGACATCCCACACAAATATGATTTCAAAGTTTCACTCCTGAAATTCAATACCTATGAAAGGATGCTTGTCCCATACAGAAGCCCAAACGATTTGCACTGAGCCCTGTTCTCACAGTACTTCCATGCAATGATCCTGTTGACTAAGTGTATACATATATACCACTCCCCATAACTTCCCTAAGATTTTTCATAATTTCCATCACAAACCAATATAACATGTACAACTGTAAAACACTTGTATCTAAAGAGCAAGAAAGTAACTACATCCATCCGCAATGGAAGTAGAGACTAAAGACCTAGTAACATATTACATTCCCCAAAGATGGATTTCCTTTGTTCATAATTTTGGACTGGACTAGTGCAAAGGGAGGGAGTCAGCGTGTGGACAACCAGCAGCAAGCCGTGCTGCTCCCACCTGTGATCCCGCCTCTGCATCAGTAAACCTGCCCTGAAGTTCACACCAGAGGCTGAGGGTGAACTTTCCACAGCCAGGGGTATTTGCCCTCCGTCTCTCAACAGAGATGTGCTGCAGACATGCCCAATTTACACGTGGGGGTTGCAGCTGATTCAAACTTAATGTTAAAGCCAATAAACCTTTTCCTCTGAAGTTTTTGTTGCGTCTACTCACCCAGCCAGCCATGCAGCATTTACACCTAAAAGCACACAAATCTTAAGAAAACCTTGTAAAAAATAATCCTGTTTCACCCTGTTTAAAAAAATATTTAGTTTAAGGCTTACGTGTAGTAAAACAAGGTCACTGTATGATCCAAGAATGTAAATTCTCAGGAGAGCAGAATTTAGAACGAAGAATGGTACTTTGCTCTAAAACATTGTGAAAATTTAAGAGGCAAAGTTAAGTACCAGAATGAAATTTAGTACATCATCTTTACTGGCTTATAAGATAAATGGTCCAATTTACGGCATTTAAAACGTTATCACATATGGTCGGAAGTTCATCTTCTGAAACTAGGTCACAGGTCATCAACAGGAAATTCATAGGAAATTATGGAGGAAATTAAAAGAACACAAATGGGCAAGAAAACTAGTTTATATAATCTAGGTTCTCCCAGCACAGCTTCCTGTGTTATGATGAACTCAGCTTTCATACTGAACTTTGCCTTTTCCAGGCCACATTAAGTAAGTATTTCTGAATTGTCTATTATACTCTTCGGGCCTCAAAATGTTGAGGTCAAATTCACTACAAAGGGCTATTCATTTTTCTTCTTTAAACAATACAGCTGGGAAAGAAAATAGCAGCTGGAAAAGGTGTTTTGAGATCACTAAATGCAGACTTCTACTCACTAGCAGCACCTCAAAAACAGGTGTGCGAGATGCTTCATGGAGACACCTACCACACTGAGGACAGTACCCAAACTCAAGAAGAGATTCTCATATTGCTTCAGTTCCAGCATCCCAGCCAAACCGCAGCTGCGTTCTCCATCACGTTTGGGAAGATGACGGTTAGTGTCCAGGAGTTTGTTCTCCTCCAATATTAGACATACTTTTCAAAATAAAACCCCTGGTCAATAAGGCATAAGGAAGAGAGAGGGCTACAGCTCGTCTAGGCTATCTGGACAACTTTTGTAAAGAAAAACTGCTAAACAGAAGCAGTTACTGCTTAATCGGTTCAGCTGAAAGCTAAAACATGCAATGGACTGCCTAGCCACCAACACCTCTAATTGATCACAGAGAAACAAAAGTTAGGAGTAACTTTACAAGACAGATACAAAATGAAACACTTGCAAGATGCCTCTGCTGTCTCTCATCTTGCTACTTTCATTAAATAAAAAGACCTAGTATAAATACGATCAACTTCTCTTTCATTCTTTTTCACAATACCCGAAATCCATATGCAACGCACAGGCCATCCCTACCCTCAAGAATCACAGGCCCACATAAAAGTCCACAAATTAAAAGCAGTTCCTCAAACAAATTGTTCATTCTTCCTCTTCTGTCTTCTGCTTTCACACCCTATCAGACCCAATAAAACCATCGAGATTCGTTTTTTCAACACCACAACTTGAAATTTCTAATAAATTGTGCATTTGTAGTTATCTCCTGCAGATAGCATTTCCCACCGAAGTAACAAGAACCAGTCCTATACTTCAAAAATTATAGGAATCACATCATCTACGATTTGATGAAAAACAGAACTATCTTTGGATTGCGAGGAGCTGGCTGACAAGGTAGAAGTGATAACAGTACTGAATAACAATGATTCCGCATCATTTACTGCTGATATTATAAACAGGCTTTCTTTTTCAACTTGCAGGAAGGCAAGATGGAAAATTCTTATGAACACCAAGGCGTCCAAAGGTTGATCTGAACGCAGGATTTCACCTGCAGAACGAGGACTGCTCTGTTCACGCTGAATACACCTGGTTTTGGATGTTCACTCCTACCCACCATTACCAATTCAAGGCCTGGGTTGAGATAGGACCTTTTTTGTGATTGGCAATATTGCAGTACAAAATAAAGGAGACGGTTCTCCTACTGAACAGATTACGATCTAAGTGTAGGGAACTGCAGAAACAGTGAAAGTGCCCAGGAAAACAAAGGTGACCACTGACACAACCGGGAACACTCCCTCACCTCCTGACTTTCAAACCCAGGGATTTTAATCTCTCTTTGGAGGAAGGAAAAGAGAAACTTGCTATCCTTTTTATAACAAATTCGAGCCTGCTGAAAATCAAGTTTTCTTGTTTCGGTTACCTTTTGCAGACTGCTTAAAAGCTTCCAATAGAGCTCAGGGCTCTGTCTAAACTAGACTGCTCTACCCACTCCATCATGCTGCACACCCAAATATGCTTCCAGTAAAGCCAGGTCTTCCTTTTTTCTTTTTTTTCCCCTTCTCCTCCACAGTCTATTTGAGCAAGATAATTCCATCACCTATATGTCATCCAAGAGTGAGATACAAAACAGCATCAGCAGAGCAGCCAAGCCAATAAATGTGCTGAAAAAAGCAAGCCAGTAGCTATAAACAACTTTCATACCCCCCTCATAGCTATAGACAGTCACTTGGGAGCAATAAATGCTGGTTTGGGAGAGTTTTGCAGCTTCAATAGTCAAGCATTTTCCCTAGGAGTACTCTGGTTGCCATTGGCCTTGACACCAAAAATTACTGCAAGGACAAGTACAGAAGCGCACAGTTTCCTGAGACTCTTAGAGAAGCTTTTAACCCTCGTTTCTGCTTCCTGTCCTCGTATTTAATCTACCTAGAAAAAAAGACATATAACTGAAAGTGTTCTGGTTAAGTTCAGGCATTCAGGTCTCAATTTCAATGGTTAGTACTCCTTTTCCTTTTTCTGGTGAAAATTAAACCCAAAGTTTAGGCAGAATTGCATGAAGTACTCATTAGATACTTACAAAGGGCAACCCGTATTTCTAGGCACAGATTTACATCCACTCCACCAAAACCGCCAAATATCCAGTTTTGATAATGTAATGGTAGCTTTATCATTTAAAATAATGTAATGTATCATGCTTCTCAAGGAAGAAAACCCATGATTAATATTGTATTATTTAGCAGTTCTCACACGAGTTCTAAATTAGCTGACAATTTCTGATCATGGCTTTAGTATTGTCTGGCCTCTTCCAACCAGGTAAAAGCATGCTCAGGAGGAGCCAAGAGTAATTGTAGCTAAAAATTTTTTTTAGCACTGCTTTACTTGAATCATGGCCCAGATTTTAGGTGATGGGATGTTGATTCGGTTTTAATGCTGTTCACAGAGACATTCTACAAACTGCTACAGGTTATGAAGCAGAGTCATGCTAAAGCAGCTCCCCAGAACACTGAAAAGAAACGCTCAATTTTTGGAGGACTTCCACAAATTGCTTAGCAAAATATCATCTTTTGTCTTCATACCTGATTGTACTTACACCTCTTTAAACTGTGCAAAGAATGTTACAAAGACAGTAGTTTACTCCGGGATGAACTCTCCTGCATACAAATGAAGGCCTATTGTTGCTCACAACTGAGCAGGTCACTGGGCTAAACCAAGGTGATCTGCAAAATCCTCACATTTCAGCCTCCTCCAGCAAGTAATGCATTTTCCAAACATGTGGCTGCTATTCAATTCCAAAATGGCAAGATATTCAACACCCTTCAGATTTATCAAATGTTGCCAACAAAGACAGAGTACAACTTCTACACCTGTGAAAGACTGGGAGCTATTTGTGATGAATCAGTACTGTGTTTGTTCTGAACCCTTATCTAGTCTTGAAAGAGGAGCTTCCTGTATCTTCAGTAGGCTATCATGATGTCTAGTGTCCATATAACAAATTACTTCAATCACAGGACTACTGGAAAACACACCTAGAAATATACTCAGATTCAGACTGGCACCTCTGCGCAAACGCCAATGAGAGGACACCCTTTGGTGACCTGATCCTGGAGCACCTCTGTGCACTTCAACCTAGCTGAAGGTCCAAGCAAACCAGTAGAGAGAAGATGGGGACTTGGAATGCAAGCACCGACAGGGGCTGGGGAGGAAAAAATAACCTGAAACTTAGCCCTGCAAGGATGAGTGTTTTGAATTGAGATAGAAGCACAAACACGTCTAGGTAAGATAGGCACACACACAGGCTTCTGTTTCTGTCTTATATTCATTCCTCTTAGATTTTACTTCTAATGCCATGAACAAAAAAGCCACTCTGGATCCCCTTGCTCAGAGGTCACAGCAGCCAGGAAGAACAGGCACTCAAATGCAGTTTGGTCAGCTGAACGCACAAGTAGTACACAGGACGCCATCCACAGCTTGGCCTAAAAGTGAAGTCACGGATATGCAGAAAATATCTTGGTATTTGGTGAGAAAGGACCAGGTGTGGAGACAGTGGCGTAACACACAGGCATGGGCACAGCGCGGTATGTGAGTTAATACTGCACAGGCAACTGCAGGAGTGAAAACTAGGGTTCTACAGAAGACTGCCTTTTGTATTCTTTTAGGCAAGAAACCGGGGGGGGGAAACGAAATGAGCTAGAAACTGTGCAAAAATGACTGGTCCATGAACTTGGACCAAGTTTGTGTCTGAAGACAGAGCACACTTCGACTCTCTTCCCAGATCATGATGCAGTGAAATTTCCCATTTCTCTGTCAAGGTAAGCGGATGCTCCAGAGGCCTAAAGGGACAGGAAGGCACAGAGGGCCCGGAGCAGCTTCCCAAGCCATAAAGCAAGCATAGCCCCTGAAGCAACTGAACAGAGTGACCCACTTGGGGTTCACCAGGTCAGCACAGGCTGAAGCGAAGGAGATGGAGCAGAGGCCAAGAGGCAACACTAGCCCTGATAGCCACTGACACCTACACGCTCTCAGTTTTTACTATCCCATTAACGGGTCTAGTCTAAGACAGCCTAAAACTACTCAGAATTCAGGGAGGCAAAGAGATCACATCACCGTTAAGCAGATGAATTAGAAGGTGTTTCTTAATACCGCACTGAGAGAAAAAGAAGGTGATGCAATACTGATTATTCCATTAAATATTAATTACAATACGGCTACTTTCAAGCTAGAACATATTCCTTTAGATAACTGAATTAAGGGACAGAAGAATTGAATGAGGTTCAAGGCTTTGTGTGTATCTGTCATTTCTCAATTACATTAAACTGAGTTCCTTGGATCATGCATGGTTATCTCCAAATATTAATTTTTATCAGAGTTAGAAGTTCAAGCTTAAAAAAAAAAAAAAAAAGAAAAATATACAGGACTCTCAAATTTGTTCAAATGACTCCCAAGATGCTTCTTACTGCTAAAAGAGGCTGAAGAGGCAGTCCTAGACCTTCCATCAAACATCCCACAAACAGACAATGAGGGTACCTTTTCCTCCTACAAATTTTAATTTGCTCACAGATACCATCAGTTGGATAGCAGTGTTACGTACTTCTCTCCTTTCTCTTCTGCTTCAACTCGGTAATCAAACTCCAGTAACAGTAGGGCAACAACCGAGACTGAATTTTACCCTTCAACTTTGGAGCACTGAAACCTCTGCAAGGAAATTTTATAGCAAAGAGCAATAAAGTAAATGCAAACTTTTCGGAAGGTAACCTTCAAATAAACATGGTCTGGAATTAGTTTTTACCATTGTAGAAAGCTCTTCAGACATTCCTTCATGCTGTGTGTGCTAGACTGTTACCCTACACCACCCCCCATCTCAAACTGACACATTACCTCCAACACCCAAGATCTTCAATTAAAATAGCTCAAGAAAGGCTGCAGAAAAAAGTATTTCTTTCCAGAGTGCTACTCAGTTCTGGTAACATTTAACGGCTGGGTCAACCACAGGGTGCAGTTCCTCTCTCCGCTAAAACAAAATCCAGGATTTAGCTTTGTTATTTAGGAAGGAAAAAAAAAAAAAAAAAAAGGCAAGAAACTTCCAACATTTCAAAAGCTATACATATTATTTTGTGTGACTTTTCGGAGCCCTCCTAAGCTTCAGTAAGTTTTATCCTGCTTGGCAGTTTCAAACGATTTCTTTATTTTCCCTTCAATTAAGCAGCAATCTATCAAAAACTTCAAGTATATTTCCCCTTTTTCAGTAACATGTATGAATTTTATTGGATTCAAACTTTTCAACATCTCTTTTCACACAAGGTCAAAGCTCTACATTGTTGTAGTTTTCTTTTTCAGTGTTTTTTCTCCAAGTCAGTCCTCCACTGGGAAATTAATATTCTGCATGAACAATGAACTCCTTGCACGGCCTTTGAACCTAGTGGTTGCTAGGAGGTCTAAAGAAACCCTGGAGTACAGCCGATTTAATAGCACGTATCGAGAGATTATTCAGCAGTAAAAATGTGTGATTTTCTAAATTCCTTGCTTTTTTCCTTCCTTACTTCCATCTCCCTTCATCTGTCAAACAGTTTTTAAATTTTGGATTAATTGCATCTGCATCAATTTTCTACAATTACAGGCAGTTTGTTCCCAAAGTATTGAAAATGTGACTGCCAGCCACCAATGCTGTTTCTAATCAAGCAAATATTAAACTAGTCCTTACTCAGTTTTACTGAAAAGACTGCTTAAAATTGGGTATGCTCCACCACTCTAGCATGAGGTTTGCACTTCCATTATAAACAGGCTTCTGCTTAGAGACTGTCTTTTCCCCAAATAAAACACCACGGCGTTGACTGCAACACCATTACTCAGTATTCCTCTGTGCTGAAAGAAATGTACGTATACACGATTCTCCATGCATCATTCAGGCATACTCAAATATTAATGTTTCAAGCTTTTTAGCATCTTACTGAAGGCCGTTTGCCTGTCTGCTTTTTCATATTTCCCTAAGCAGAGTGATTCAGGCAAAACCCCAAGCTTTCTTTCCCACCCTCCACCCCCATCCCAAACAATGAGGCATTTAATTAAAAGAGAACCACAACAATGCTAATGGTGATGAGGTTAAATGGTTGGATAAACAGAATGCAGCCCTCTGAGAAGGCCATGTGTTTCAGGACACTTTCTCCCCTACAACATTCTGGGTGACAAAGAATGTATTTGTATTCCTGATCCCCACAACTTTTACGCCAGAGGACTTCCTATAGATTTCCTGTGAGGAAGAGAGTTTCCTTCAAAGAGCGAGAAGTGTTTAATACAGTAGCCATTCCTCCCAAAACTAATATTTGGAGAGGCAGTGGACAAGGATCCTTTAAAAATAAATGAATGTGGAAATTATCCATCAAGAGAGAACAATTGCATTTCCAGCTAAAAGCCTACTAAGTTATTGTTGATTGTTTAAAAAAAACAAACATACATTTGCTGATTTTAATTTTCAATGTATTATCCCTCCAACAACTTTAGCAAATTACTCAAACTAAACATGACATTCGTCCTTCTTCAATTATTGGAGTTGAAATCAATGCACTGTATATTCATAAACACGGTATTCTGGTGGTCTGGAGATTACTTTAAAACATTTATAGCAGATTATGCCCCCCCTGCAATGACACAAGTATCTGCCAAAAAATGCAGGGTGACACATCTAATTCTGCAGACCGCTGGTGTTTGAGCGCCTGGTTGGATTGTACCACTCTTGCCAAGATAAAGCTTTTACAGAGCCAGACTGCTTCCCTGAAGAATTAAAAACAAGCAAAAAACCACACTGCTTGGCACAAAATGTTCACGTGAGCTCCTTCTCTTTTAAATACGGGCTTCCACACTGAAAGAAAGGCCTTAAAGTACCGATTTCAACAGAACTGACACAGCCTATCTTACAGTGGGAATATCAGGACATTCACGCAGAACAACGACAATCTTCGCAGTACAGGCAGATTTGGCTTTCCAGCTGCTTTCAGGTCCTGCAGCACCAACAAAACAAAACAACCCCTCCACCACCACCACCATTCTCCTCTTCAGCTGTTGAAGCATAAATTATCCTTGTCATTTCCTCTCAATATGTGGCTTCCCAGGAAAGGGAAAAATCAGAGCAGCTATTGCCAAAATAGCACAATATTCTTACACAGGCAGATTTTTCAATAAAATGCATATCATTTCCCTTGTGCTCGGGCGTTAGAGAAGGAACAGTCACGAGAGATTTTTAAAACATGAGAAACCAATCCTGACTGAAGAAATATGTTTATTAGGGCCAGAGATAGGAAAGTGAGCATATAACTGACAACTACAATCTTTGGCTCAACCTTTGCAGCAGAAATGGGGGGGACGGGGGACGGGGCTGGAAACGTTTTCAGTAATGCATAATAAATACCTTCATTTTCTCCCTCTCCCTCTGTTCCTCCTTTAAAGGAATCTGCCTACTTAACCTAAATTGAGTCTCAGAGGGAAAACGTGCCTTCATGATAAATGGGAATTTGCCATCATAGTAATGAAATGTTATGTCCAATCATCACAATAAGCAAGCAGCAGAACAACAAAGGAGGTTTCCAGGATTTTCTGCCCCCGGCCCCCTCCCCATCAGCGTTTTCCCAAGTCTTCTTCGGGTGTTTATGAAATGTCTGAATTCCCAGGCCATTAAGATGCATTTCAGGATGGGAGCAGCTTCCATTAACAGCACTGAGGCTTTCTGGAATCGCACCAGCACTCCGTTGGAGCCCAAGCCTCTCCCCGCTACCTGCCTTTCCCTGCGCTGTTTTTTGTTTTGCTTGCGCTCTGTCTTTCCCCGTGCACAAACATGTTGGTGCAGTGTCCATCATCTCCCCACGGCCTCCCTTGAAAGCGATCGAGAGACGGATATGCATGCACACGTGTATTCCCCCACATACACAGGTCTGGTCTCCTTCTACACCTCAAATAACGAATGCAAATGTGTTTACAGTCATTTTCACCAAAGCGTGCTTTGCCATTGCAGAAACATGCAGCTGAAACCCGGAGAGCCTGCAACAAGGCGAGAGCCTTTGCCATCACAGGTGATCCTTTTCCTTTCGAAAATGGGAAAAGACGAAAGCCCGATGAGTTAACTGGAGTTAACCGCATTAAAAAGGGAACGTGCGGGGCAGCAGCAAATATCCACCACATGCTTTTACGCACAAAAGGAGCAAAGGGCTCCACGCTCTGCGCACCCGGTCCTTTTTATCTGCCCTTCCACGACAGAGAGACGTGACCGCTTCTTTCGCGCATTTATTGCGCTCGACTAATAAACACCATATTGCGAGGGCCCCGCTGTGAATCTCGCAGAGGTACAAAATGGTGGATGTATCCTTTTTTTTTTTTTTTTGCATTATTCATAGCAAGTTGCGCTCCCGGCCGCAGGCTCCCCTCCGTTCCCGCCGACACCGCCTCCCCGCAGCCACGCGCGCATCCCGCACCCGCCTCGCGGGACGGCTCCCTCGCGCCCGCGAACTACGGGACAAACCTGATGTCATGTAGCCCCGTGATGCCTGCGAAATAAAAGCCGGTGGGAAGTGTTTGTGCAGCCGGTAGTCCTTCTCGCTGCGGGACCTCATGCGGTCCGAGGCCCGGTCGGAGAAGTCGGAGCTCGGCCAGGCCCGCCGCAAGGTCGTACTCCGCGTCTTCTTCATCCTGGGGACGCCCGCGCCTACTCCTCCCGCCGCAGCCGGGGCCAGGCCTCGCCCGGCATCAGCCTAGCGCCGGCCCCGCCGGGCCGCAGCCCGCCCGCAGCCCGCCCGCATCGCGCCGCCGCCTCCTCTAGGGCGCCCGCCGCGCGTCCCTTCCTTTTTTTTTCCTCTTCCCCGCCTCGAACGATCCGGTTCTACACTCGCCCCACAATGCATTACACTTCATTTGCAATCGGCCCGGCTTGCGGCTCCCAGATTCGCGTGGAGGAAAGGCACGCGGTGTGGCTTCTCGGGCAAAAAAACGGGGGGGGGGAGGGGGGGGCGGGGGACCGGAGAGGGGGGCTGGGGACGAGGGACGCGGGAGCTCGGGGGCCCGAACAATGGCCCGATTCAGCCCGGCCGCGCTTCGCCAACTGCGAGCCGCCGCACAAAAGGCCCAAACAAACGAGGAAAAACCCGCGGCCGCCGCTTGCGACCCCGACCGCGGCGCGCCCGGCGCTGGGGAGGCAGGCGGCAGCTGCCGGCACGGCGGGAGGAGCGGCGGGAGGAGGAGGAGGAGGGAGAGGAGGGGGGGAGGAGGAGGAGGAGGAGGAGGAGGAGGAGGGGGGGGGGAGGGCCCGCAGGCGCCTCTCCCGCCCGCGGGACCGGCGGAAGCAGCCGCGACCCCCCCGCCGCCGCCGCCCCCCTCAGGCCCGCGGCGCCCGGGCGGCCGGCAGCGGCCCGCGGCCCCCGGCAGCGTCGCGCCTCGCCATGGCCGCCCCCGACCCTCGCCCGCCTCTCCCCGGGGCTCGCCCGCTGCCGGCTCCGCGCTAGGGGCGGGGGGCGAGGCCACCGGGGAGCCCGCTGGCCGCACCCCCCGCCTGCCCGGCCCGCCCGCCGCCCGCTCTCCGCCCCGCCGCGCTGCAAGCCGCTGCTGCTGGAGCGCCGGGCGCCGCGCCGCCGCCCGGGCTCATGCTAGTCCTGGCGCGGCCTGCGCGTCCCGCCGGGCTCCGCGCTCCCCCGTGCGGCGCCGGCCGGCGCTCGGGCCGGCTCGCAGGCACCCGCGTACAAAGCGCCCTGCGCCGCGGGGGGCCCGGCCCCCTCCCGCTCCGCCTCCTTTCCCTCCCTCCTTCCTTCCTTCCCGCGGCGGCTCCGGCGGGGGAGCGCCGGGCCGGGCCGGGCCGGGGGGAGGCGGGCGCCGAGCGCGGTGCGCAGCGCCGGGCACCCCGCAGCGCCGGGCCCCGGGCGCCGCCCGCGGCAGCCAGCGGGAAAGGGGCAGGGGCGCGCGCCGCCCGGAGCGGCGGGAAGGAGCGGAGCGGAGGGGCAGGGCAGGGCGGCCATGGCGGCGAGGCCGCCCGGGCCTCCTCTCCCGGCCGCTTCGGGCCCCGCTCCCGCCTCGGGGCGAACGGGTGCAGCGGAGGGAACGGGGCCGGGAGAGATCTGTGTCCCCGGGGCACCCCTGCGTGGAGCCGGCGGGGTTCACCCGCGCGTCTTCCCTCAGCAGCGCCTTGTTTCCCCCTCGAAGGGCCGCCGCTTCCCGGCCCTCCCCAAGAGGGCCTGGTCCGTCGCGCCACCACGTTGACGAAACATTGCGCCCCACAAGGATATCCAGGGCAGCCGGGCTACCCACCTCGCCGGCGGGAAGGAGGTCGCCCACCCTCTCACCCCAGCGGCGTGCGCATCTGCGCCCACGGCGCCATCTTGAACTGGGCCAGGGCCCCCGGGAAGCAGGATTTTAGGAACTCCTGTTAACCAAAACTGGGCGAAGGGACTCGGTTTCTCCTCCGTGAGACAGCTTTCAGCACGCCTGGCGTCAGGTGGTGCCAGCGTTGCCAGAGGAGGCAACTGCAATGCAGGGATTTGAAAATGTTGCCAATAAATTACTTATATTTACATTTTTATAATTATTTAACATTTCTTACAGTGGGTTGCGTCACATTTCTAAGAACATGGAAAATCAGAGGACTGTAATTTTGTGAAGTAATTGAAAATTTTCAGTAGTGATGAACCAGTAAAAGGATGACCGCCAGTGAATGACTTGAACATCAAAGCCAATAGACCTTGAGATGTCATCCCTTTGCTGCCTCGCTGTACAGCTTTGGGTTAATCGTTTCAGTACCCACCTCAGCTCGCCCAGCTCTGCCACTGTAGGCACAACACGCACCGAAGAATCTTTAAGGGTTTCATTTGCAGCCATCTCTTTCACACAAGTAGAAATTACGTGAATGAAACCCAGCAAGGATGTTGAAAATTAAATACTATGGGGTCTTCTCATTCAGCCTCATCTCCTTCCAACTGTGTGAAAACATCAGGAACGACTTGTTTCCATTGGTACTTTGCATACCGGTAGCAACAGCAAAAAGATGAGCAAAAAAAAATGGCCTAGAGCTCCACTAATAAAAATGTAAGATATTTTCCATCATGCAACTTACTCATCTAGCAATTTACTCATCAGCCTACGCAAAGCTTATAATAGAGCATGTTTTCACCCTCAGACCAGAAAAACCGTAAGGAGAACTTCTAGAATCGTTCAGCTTTTCTCATCGAAGGCTGAGGTTGGGATAGATTGGTTAGCACGACCTAGCCAAGTCAAACCTAAAAAACCTACCCATTTTACCCGGTGTAAAAGCAAATTAAAGTCTATCCAGGAGCATAAACTCATTCCACTGTCTGAAAGTTGAACAAACGATGGCTGCATTTCCAGCTGTCAAGAAGTGGTTGAATATAACTGGCCAGCTAACTTTAACCTACATCTGAATTAAACTCAACCTTTCTTGTAGTCTAGACACAGCCCTAGATATCAATCTGTTCCATTAAAAAAGACATGAGAACAAGAGGCATAATCTGAGACAAGAGACAAATAGGAATAAGCAATGAGGAGGAAAAATGAGGTCATGAAGTAGAAAGACAGAACAAAGCAGGGTGGGGGGGAACAAACAAGACCACAGCGATCCTTACGCTGGCTTTCTGCATAATTACTCCCAACTAAAAATATTCGAGTCTAGTTTCAGAGTTAGTCTAACAGGTATCAGATCAAAAACCAGGGGATAGCTCTGCAACTGTCAGATAAAGCACACGTATCCCAATTCTTTCTGAGCAATTTGCTGTGCACTAATGAACTGGTGACAGCACACAGAAGTCTTTCAAGTAGTTTTAATCGATTTAATTGTGCACTTGCAGGAATTGTCATGAGAGCAATACAGTACATAGGATTAACATGTGGTATCTTCTACTTATTGATTGTAGGAATCAGACGGGTTTATAGTTTTGAGCACAGGTAACAAGATGTGTTTTCACTGTGTGATAATTTTGAGTGAATACGAATTTGCTGCTACAACTATGAAAAATTTTTTCATATTAAAATGGGGGGGTGGGGGTGGAAGAGAAATAAGCAACCCATCTAGAAAAGTCAGCTTTCCCTTCCCAAATGTGGGGAGATTTGCTTAAAAGCAATTTTGGAGGCCTCCTCTCAATAATCAGACATTATTCCTTGGTCAGCTAAAACTCCTTATATTCGGTCTTCTCACAGTTATCTTTTTTGGTTTCAGCTGAAAGTTTTCTGACATGGTATCTGAAAGAGTTCTCCTCTTTGAAGAGAGGAATTCAGAGCAAGTTTCCTCCTGCTCTTGCATTGTTTGAAGTGTTGTTACTGGGATGAATGAAAAATATAATTACAGACCAAGTTTAAGTTTTGGCTGTTTTATTTGGAAAAAGAGCTAGAACTGTAAGTGTAATTGATTTTTTGCTTTGGTGGCCAAACTGAAATAAAATAATTTTCTTCCTATGAACTGAAAGCTAAAATTTGAGGGCTTTAAAAAAAAAAAAAAAAAAAAAAAAAAACACGCTTTATTCTTAGACATTTTAAATTACTTTTTTCTTTAAATAAAGAAAGATAAATGTCTGGATTCATATGGCAATGTTAGAGCAGGGTAGGGAAAGAAGACTTCCCAGCTACAAACGGCTGTCTTGCTTGGTGAACAATAGCAGACTACCATTACAAGCACGGTTTGAAATAAATAAAAATACGCTGTTTAATCCAACAGTTCCAACAGGGGTGAGGAGGACCTATTTTCTTTGGCTGAAACCACTGGGCAATTCTGCTTTAATGTACAAATATTTTTGCCTACCTGTGACACACTGGAAAAGTTTTGCCTAATTCGAAAAAGAAGTGTGGAAATAGTCTCATAGAGCTTGCTAAGAATAAGGGAAAATATTTTTTCCAAGCAGGAACTGAACTGAAGGGAATCTGATCACTTGCTATCAGTGATGAAGAGGAAAAGGAGATGGTTTCAAAACTTTTTGCCTTTTTCTTTTAATTGACCTCCGGCTGTTTTTTTAAACAAGGGAAAGCATTGACTCAAGCTTTTCATTCAGGATCAGATAAGCATTTGTTTTTATCATTTGGTATTTGAAGTCCAACAGGTACCGTCCCTTTCTTGAATTACTAGAGGGAGAGGTGAGGCTTGGAGGAAGAGACTGTACAGAACTTGGGAAAAAAGTCTGACCTAAACCGAAAATGGCCTTCCTGCCTCCCTCCTGGCCTAACAGTACCTTATCAGGAACTGGCAGCCTAAGTGTAGACATTTCAAAGGCACTGATTTAACATTATGAATTTTAAAAAAAACAAGGCCTAAGTACATTTAAGACATCGCAAAGGATTCTTACGTGTTCAAGCTTTTCATCACAACCCTACTTCAGTCCAAGTTCATAGGGAGCCTGAAGGCTTTTGGAGAAGCAATTCAAAATGTTAGCTTCTGAAAACCTTCTGTGTTATCTTCTAAAAAGTGAAAAAACAAATATTACTAAGGATATCTATTGCATTTGATCTTCATAAATGCTCACTTATTAGTTGCTAAGCAGGTCCGTTCCCATTTTATTGATGGCAAAAAGAAAAGGACATAACTGGCCCAGAAGAGCATCGGAAATCAGTGACAAATACACTGTTAAAACTCAAGGGTCCCAGCTTCCATTTCACAGGCTTATTTTTCTTCAGTTGAAAAACAGTAATTACATAGCAAGGTACCACCTGGTGATCTGTGTGTGTATATATATATATTTCTCTGCATGTGTGTGTGCATGCGTGCTTGTGCACATGTGCATACATGGTAATTGCTCTCATGTACTGTGGTATTTCAAGTTTCAGTCAGGGCTACTTCTTTTTTCCTCCCCGTGACAAACAAGTTTCCATAGGGGAGAGCAGCAGGCTTCAGTAGCAGGGGGGGCTGGTGCACCGCCTCAGCTTGACTGGCTTGTGGACTGACTGCATGAGGTTTGCAAATGAAATAAGCATGCAAGGCAAACACTAAAATAAAAACGGCAAAATAATAGGACACGCGAGGAGGAAAGCAATCCCCCTCTTCACTAAGACAAGCTACGCCTCTAAAATCATCGTCTCTCACACTATGCATTGAAAGCCTGGGCTCTCCCTTACCCTGTCACTACCTCGCCTGTTGCACACAGTCACCTGGCCGCCTTGCAGGGAGGACATCAAAAGGGCTTTGCTTATTACTGTCAGCTGAGCTGGTGTCTGACGAGCACCCAACACCACCAGAAGAACCAACACTGTCGAGGTGCCGAGTGCTCGGCACAAAACCATGTGGCTTCACTCTCTGCAGGGGTACGATAAGGGCCCTTTCCCGGTCCCTAGCGTCGGAAGCAAAGACTACGAATAGCATTGGTATTACTGGGACACACTTTGCCCTAATGAAGGCCACAGTCACCGACAGCCAGGTAAAACAGGGAGCAGAGGGTCATTTTGTGGCCTATGAGAAGAAAACCATCAAATTCTGTAACTTTTTAAAAGGTGGAGATGGGATGCTGCAAGATGCTGGGAAGGAAATGCAGGGCCTATGAAAGTGGGAGAGGGAGAGCAGAGAGGAATAAATAGAAAATAAAGAGGGGAAAAAAGCCTGTAATAGAAGCAGTTGAACAGCAGTAAAGCAGAGGAGGGGGAAGGAAAGTTGAGTGTGAGAAGAGCTGGAAAAAATGTAATTAAGAACTGGGGAAAAACACCAAACTCGGGTATAACATCACAGGCCTTGGCGATACGTAGTTTTATTAGATCTACAGCTCTGCATAATAGCCTTCCTGAGAAAATACATTACCTGCATTTCTAATATTAAATCCATGAAGGGGGAAAATTGTCCACTGCATAAACTCACCATTTTCATGCATGGATTCTTGTGTCTCTGTATGAACAAATGTGCAGAACTCAGAGTCTAAAAAAGATGGTTTTGTGCAATCCCTTACTGGTTAAGGAGGTCTGGCAACAGGCTGCAACTGTCCTTGGCTGTAGGAAGTACTAGTTTTCCCTTCCAGGTCTTTGTAATCAGATACACTGGCAAGAGCAAACCAGAAAACTCATGATGCAGCACATCCTCTTTCACAGCAGCCCGTAGATTTCTGACACTAACACTATTAATTGGTCACCTCTCACTAGTACTTGTTGTTACTCAAATATGCAAGAGAAGCCAAGTACTTGTAATCTATGCTTGTGGTCCAGGTCACAAAATAAGGCAGTCGCTCTTAATGGATTTCTTGGCGAGGAAGAAGTTGGGCTTGCTCAGACAACCCTCTTTCCTTGGGAGAATTTGAGAAATTCCACCAAAAAGAAAGAAAAAAATCCCAAGGTCAGAGGTGCAAGTGAAAAAACTTCCAAATATAAAAAAAGGAAAATGTTTCAGAGCTTATCACAAGCAAGACTTCGGCCTAACTCCAGAATGCTATCAGGTTGTGTTATACTACGGTAGTAATCCTGGCTTAATTACAGCACCTCTTAAACCAGTTTCGGATCATATTTCTCTCACTGTTATGCCTTGGGAATGTGTGATGACAGGAATGCAGTACTGCTGCTGCACACATGCTGTAGCTCACCGATTCATTTTTCTGTGTGCTGGCTTATGCGCTGTGGTATTTATTTTAACTTGCATGACTTTTAAGAAAAACCTGCCTCCGTTATGAGAAGAAAGGCTCCCCTGTTTTTTTCATGCCAGGCCTTGTGATTGAATTTGTGCTTCCTCTGCACAGAAGACAATTGATGCAGAAGGGTTTTAAATCTGGGTACCCCAGACTACCTAAAAACGTGCAGCATACCAAAAGGAACACAGGCCGTAGGATACAGCCTTCACTTTGACGCATGCTTTTCCTCTCCTATTATCACTGACTCAAAGCGGGTTAGTTAAAACGGATGGAAGCTGGGCTTGTAACTCCTCAGCATACAAAACTAACCGGAGTGGGAGGCAAGCCGTGAATCCTGCACAGATTTTCACACAGTCAAGCATTTATTAAACCTCTCACATATACTAGAATTCAAAAACTTGGGAGAAGTGGAGTTACAGCAACTCAATTCATTCACTGGCTGCTCTTCCAAAGGATATAGTAGTAAAAGATGTGCCAAAAATGTTGGCCTCAACTTTCTTGTTTTCCACTGGTGTCACATATCATTAGTACTCTGGTATTTAAGTAACATACTGATATATGGGGGCCAGCTGTACTGTAAGTTGGAAAGGCAGCCTATCCTTCTGCTTTGGGAGTTGCAAAAATAGAGAGCAACAAATAAGTATCCAATATAAAGCCTACCAGCAGTAAAAGCCATTACAGATTATGTTTTTAAAGACTAATTCACACATCTCTGCGCCTCTTCCCATTCCTCCACAGAGCCTGCGTTTCTGCTTTATGTTCCCGTAACACCTCATGGGACTGCAAACACAGCACCTGGCATGAGCAGGCCTCGGGCTCTGGTGAAGCTCCCGGGTGCTAAAGCAACACAAACAACGAGCAGGTTCTGCATGTCAGGGAGAAGTACCTTTACAGGAAAAATCCATCGAGAAAGAAAAGCGAGCCATTGGCTATAGCAAGTAGGCACTGTTTTGCATGTTGCATGGCTATTATTTATCAGCATATTAGTTTTAAACTCTAAATTCTTGTCTAGAAGAATTACTTGCCATACATAAAACTGAACAAAGCACCACAGGCATGTTTGCAAACGGGACAATAAACATGTTTGATGGGCAGTCCTAAAAACCGAAGCAGCATACCAAGGGAACTAAATCCCAGCAGCTGCTATAACTCCACAGAGAATTTGCTGAACAACCCAGGACTAAGCTCCCTCTCAAAATTCTTGCTTATACAGCTGTGCAATATAGTGAGTATATTTTACAGATGTATATATATAGTATGTATAACAGGCAGAGATCTTAAAAACCTTAGAAAAGTTGGGAAGCCTGAAAATAGGTTGCTCCACCCTTTGTAAACAACCTCTTGTCATGAATTTACTTCCAAATGTGCATGAAGCTCTGCCTATATTAAACAGGCTGTCAAAACAGTGGTTTAGCGCTGAAAATTTATGGTTCCCACCCATCAGTTTGAAAAGAATGCAAGCAAGAGACAAACCCAAGAGTGAAAAAGCACTGATTCATCACCTCACAGAAAATTAATTCAATTACTTCTTGGATATTTTATTATAATCTTAGATTCAGAGGCTGTCTCATTGGCGTATGCTAGTATTTGGGCAGGAAAGAACTCCAGAGAGGCATCATAACCAAAGCAGAATTTGGGTGACTCAACACATGGCTGACCCAAAGGGTTCTGGAAAATCAATGCAAAACTATCAGCCTGCATGTTCTCTGGACAAGGTGTTGCAGGGTCAGTTTGTTCCCATGTACTCTTTAGTCACTGGTTTTCAGTGGGACCCTGGAGCTTCTCTGTTCTCTTCTGACGCCGCGGCAGCACCCGTCAGAAGGAAGACTCCACTCCTGGGACAGCTGCCCTGCCTATTCCTGGTTACCACAGCTTGTTGCCACCCTCCGCTGGGCTTTTGAAGCTCTGACATTACCCACCTGTGTGCACCCAGAGACAATTTCCCATTGCCCTGTTCAGATGAAGGTTTATTTATGCAGGCACCACTTGCACTTGCCTCTCTGTAGAAGCTGTTCTGAGCATTTCTCCTGAGTGCAGAGATTTTTGTATTCTAGTAGAAGAACAAGAAAAAACATTTTATAGCACCGGGTCTCAAACTTCTCCCATCACCTTGTATGAAAGTTAAATTCTTCAGCTGGGGACTAGTCCAAAAAAATAATTTTTGCCTTACTAAGCGATGCCCTACGTAACAGTGCAATCTGTTAAAGCAAATGTACCAACCACAGGGAGCTCTGCTACTTTTTTCTATAGATCTTTCTATATTACTGGGTGGCTGTCAGTTGCTTTGTTATTAATTCGTTTGTTTTTAAATATGAAAAGGCACTTAAATCCAGCAGGGCACTGTTACCTCCCAGATTTTCTGAAGATCAGTGCAAGATCTTTAACTCCTCTGTGCGGCTAAGAAGAAGGAGCAGCACCCAAAGCCTGACCTTAGCGAAATGCTTCTAACACAGCACTTCAGTGTCACACTGGATGTAAGAGCAGTCTCTGGTGTGAATTTTTCAGCCCACAACTTTCCTACCACAGTCAAGGCTGAGAACAACTGAAACATGTAGATGTTATGAAGGAAAACGTCCCTTATTACAAAGGAATATCATTGCAATAGTGAAATGGAAATAGTGAAATTAAGAAAAGCAAACCAAAATCAAATTAGAAAAATAAAGAAAACATCTCCTTTCTAGTTCTGTAAAGCATACTCCTCACTCCCACCACAAAAGCGTACTTACATCCTTTAAAGCATGTGAATGGCACTGGCATAGGATAAGGTTTCTTTCAAAATGCTTTTCATATTATAATGAATTTTTGTGAGGCATACAGAACCACTTATATTTAATGCTTCTGGAAATCTAAAAAGATCTTTTTCAAAAGAAGCAAACATCTTAACTGAGACAATTTATATGAAAGTGAAATTTCCTAGCATTAGAATTCTATTTGAAAAAATCATGTACAAAATGAAGAGCTAGGAAGTCTTTAGTCTTCATTAAAACTGATCACTATTGAGCCTGAACTCAATACCTTCACAAGCCAACTGTGGTAAAACTTACTAGTTATGATGCACATCTCAGAAACTCTTGCAAGGAGTCACCATGTTTCCATACCTAAAAATTTCAAGTGCTCTTTACCCCCAGCTATTCCAGGAATCAAGACAAATTTTTCTTAGGTTCTAACAGAAAGTAAAGGAAACTCCATATGCAAGTGCTCAGTGACTTGCCTTTAATCTTTTTCTTGATGGGGAAGATGTTTGGTAACCTTTCCATCTCCCAGACAGTGTAAGGTAGATCAGGCAATCTGCCTTCACAACTGGCAGATTTCAGATTTTTCAGAGCATGATGCCAATGTCAAATGTTTTTTTTTTCTTCCTTCCTCTCCAAAGATGGATCTTACTATTATCCCAGATGATGGAACCAAGACAAAATAAACACAGACATCTAGGACTGAAACAATGATAGACTATCCGAGAAAGCATTTCAGTGCCCTCAGTTGTCCAAGGAGTAAAAAGTTATAAAAACAAGTACTTCTTTTTATTGCCCACATCCTCGTGTCATTGCTGCAGTACTTAAAAAAACACAAACCCTATGGATTTCATAGAATCATAGAATGGTTTGGGTTGGAAGGGACCTTAAAGATCATCTGGTTCCGGCCTCCTGCCATGGGCAGGGACACCTTCCACTAGATCAGGTTGCTCAAAGCCTCATCCAAACTGGCCTTGAACGCTTCCAGGGATGGGGCATCCACACCTTCTCTGGGCAACCTGTTCCAGTGCTTCACCACCCTCATAGTAAAGAATTTCTTCCTTACACCTAATCTAAATCTACCTTCTTTCAGTTTAAGGCCATTACCCCTTGTCCTATTGCTACATGACCTTGTAAAAAGTCCCTCTCCAGCTTTCTTGTAGGCCCCCTTCAGGTACTGGAAGGCTGCTATAAGGTCTCCCAGGAGCCTTCTCTTCTCCAGGCTGAACAACCCCAACTCTCTCAGCCTGTCTTCATCGGAGAGGTGCTCCAGCCCTCTGATCATCTTCGTGGCCCTCCTCTGGACTCGCTCCACCAGGTCCATGTCCTTCTTATGCTGGGGGCCCCAGAGCTGAACGCAGTCCTCCAGGTGGAGTCTCATGAGAGTGGAGTAGAGGGGCAGAATCACCTCCCTCAACCTGCTGGTCACGCTTCTTTTGATGCAGCCCAGGATACGGTTGGCTTTCTGGGCTGCAAGCACACATTGCCGGGTCATGTTGAGCTTCTCATCAACCAAAACGCCCAAGTCCTTCTCCTCAGGACTGCTCTCAATCCATTCTCCACCCAGCCTGTATTTGTGCTTGGGATTGCCCCGACCCATGTGCAGGACCTTGCACTTGGCCTTGTTGAACTTTATGAGGTTCGCACGGGCCCACCTCTCAAGCCTGTCAAGGTCCCTCTGGATGGCATCCCTTCCCTCCAGCGTGTTGACCGCACCACACAGCTTGGTGTCATCGGCACACCTGCTGAGGGTGCACTCAATCCCGCTGTCCATGTCACCGACAAAGATGTTAAACAGTGCCGGTCCCAATACCGACCCCTGAGGAATGCCACTTGTCACTGGTCTCCACTTGGACGTCGAGCCATTGACTGCAACTCTTTTGAGTGTGACCATCCAGCCAATTCCTTATCCACCAAGTGGTCCATCCATCAAATCCGTGTCTCTCCAATTTAGAGACAAGGATGTTGTGCAGGACAGCATAAAATGCTTTGCATAAGTCCAGGTAGATGACATGAGTTACTCTTCCCTTATCCACCAATGCTGTAACCCCATCGTAGAAGGCCACCAAGTTTGTCAGGCATGATTTGCCCTTAGTGAAGCCATGCTGGCTGTGTCACCAATCACCTCCTTATTTTCCATGTGCCTCAGCATAGTTTCCAGCAGGATCTCCTGCATGATCTTGCTGGGCACAGAGGTGAGACTGACTGGCCTGTAGTTCCCCAGATCTTCCTTTTTTCCCGTGTTAAAAATGGGGGCTGTGTTTCCCCTTTTCCAGTCAGTGGGAACTTCACCGGACTGCCATGACTTCTCAAATATGATGGATAGTGGCCAGGCAACTTCATCTGCCAGTTCCCTCAGGACCCGCAGATGCCTCTCATCAGGTCCCATGGACTTGTGCACCTTCAGGTTCCTTAGACGGTCTCAAACCTGACCTTCTCCTACAGTGGGCGGTTCTTCATTCTCCCAGTCCCTGCCTTTGCCTTCTGCGGCTTGCACGGTGTGGCTTGAGCACTTGCTGGTGAAGACTGAGGCAACAAAGTCGTTGAGTACCTCAGCCTTCTCTGTATCCTGGGTAACCAGGTCTCCCAGAGAGGGCCCACATTTTCCCCAGTCTTCTTTTTTTCACAGACGTACCTATAGAAGCTTTTCTTGTTGCCCTTGACGTCCCTGGCCAGATTTAATCCTGTCAGGGCTTTAGCTTTCCTAACCTGACCCCTGGCTGCTCGGACAATTTCTCTGTATTCCTCCCGGGCTACCTGTCCTTGCTTCCACCCTCTGTAGGCGCCACATAGCTATGGCACTGTGTGTGTACCCACCACATAGTAATTACTGAAATAACATAGTAATTACTGAAATAACAAAGAATTGGAAAAAAGTATTTCCAAAGCCTGATGCTATTACTGAGCTGCCAATGAAAAAATTCTCACTAACACCCCTTAAGTCTATCCTCCTGCACTCCTAATCTGAACACAAAAGGTAGGGCTTAAATACCCTCCCACCCCCCACCCCGGGATTAAAGCCGCCTGCAGTTTTCAGCTTCAGGCCAGCAATGACAATACTTTAAATCCTTGGCTACTGGTTTCATGAAGACACAGCCTACAGACAGTTCCCCAAAGTTCTTTGAAATGTTAAATACAAAACAGGAGGAGGTCATAAAGGAAATATTCCTTATAAAAGGAATGGATAGCACATGCAGGCTTTTCAAATACATTTCTCAGTTGCTTTGCTTTCAGCCACCATATTCTCAATCCTGCATTGTCTGAAGCTTTTGAAATAAAATTCAGGAATGAAATGAAGCACACAAATTAGTGCTGTAAACAGCTGCCAATATATGCATGTGTTACCTTTTAGCTTTCATAAATCTCTCCAATGTATATTGTATCCTACTTCTTACTTGGAAAGACTAATTATTTACCTAATAAATGGTCCTACAGCAATTTTCAAAAACCCAGCCACTTAAAAGTAACATATAGGTTTTACTGCATCATCTTCCATAGCATCTGCCCAACTATTTCAATAGAAGCCAGTGTGGTTCCCTGCTGCACTGGAAATCCAGCTATCTTTCTGCCAAGAGCCTTCCAGTGCACACAAAAGGAACGAGGATTGTGAGACCTGTTTTATCCCCTCTTATCCCATAAACTAACAAGCCTTTTCTCCACTGCAATTTTTCTCAACAAATACACGTAATTATGAAGGAGGATGGGATTTTCAAGGTCGGTAAAAAAAAATATATCAGTTTAGCGTACCAGCTTTGCCAAGAAGTACTGTCAGCTTAAACTATGAGATGTAGTTGCTTGCAGGGTAGGGGAGCAGGCAAACACAACGGTGCCCTGCCACCGACATAGGCCCCAGCTGGAAATGATGAGCTTTGTGGTTCAAAACTGTTGGTAGCTGGTCAAGTTTTCCTGTCCACTTGCATTCCCCTGGCGGTAAACAGGGTGGTAGGAGTTTTATTTCTGGCCCTTGCCCCACCCTGAACACTCAATGCCTCCCTCATTTGGGTATCTTAAACTCAACGAAAAATGAGTTTTACATTGATTTTGAAGAACTTGTGTTTGGTTTGCTCGTCTCGTAAGGTCTCGCGAGCCCAGTCCATACTAGCTTCTGGCTAGAAGCTCCACCAGACATCCACAGAAACATCCCTGTCCAGATTTACAGATTGTGTAGTTGAGGAGGAACATAACCAGTTGCCACAGTGATGTCTGCAGTCTGAGGAGGCTTTGGACTTCAGTCTCATGAAAGGTACCAAGAGTTGAAAACCCCTTTAATTAGATGAAGTGGTTAATGGAAGCAAGTGCTCCAGCCAGCAGCAAATGCATGGTTAAATCACTGGTGATCCTGAAGAACCAGGCTACTGCAGTTTGAAGTTATTCAAGCTGTTTAATGTTGGGTTATTTGCAAACTAGTGTAGCCCAGCCCACGGAATCTGCCATTGCTGTGACTACATGCATGTTTGACAAGCTGCTGTCCTCTGCTTCTAGACATAAGTATATTATTTGGGTACCTTCACAGGAGGGAAAGCCTGTTCGCAGAAATGTTCCAGCTACAGAAAAGGACTGAAAGGTTATAGCAAGCTCAGGAACGTCACATGCTTTTGGCAAGGTGGGATGGAGGAGGATGAAATGCAAAGGAGGGTAAGCAGAATTATTGTTCCTCGATGATTAAACAAGCACAGAAACTATGATTACAGATCACAGACGTCTTTTATAACATGCCAAAGTAGCACACATAAGAACACGCCTCGATAATTCACTCACACAGGCAGTACTGGCTCTCCATAATTTGAGAGAAGACGGGGGTCTTCTGAAACAGAGGCCCTGCCTTGACCCCCTGCCTTAGGCCAGTGAAGCGGTACAAAGACTTTGAAGTATGCTGGAGAATAGGCACTGCAGGACATAGCCCTGACAGGCAAAAATGCTCCTTGTATTCAATCCTCACTCTTCATGGCAGGAATCAACGCAAGATACATAGTGATCTCTCCCTGTCTCTTGGACTCCTTACCCCTATAAAACAAGCAAGAACAAACTCCAGGTAGTTGTAACCTGCACCTAGGCTTCAGCAAAGTGTGCAGCTAAAAAAGCATCCCTAGAGGAACCCTAGAAGGCAGGTAGTTTATTGTTAGAAGAGATGAGGTCCACAGAATTTCCTAGGAGTCAGAAACAATGATTCACAGACACAGTTCAGGCTTGCCTTGACTCACACTGCTTGCAATATCAACTACAGCCAGTCAGCCTGGTTTGTCCAAGGAAAAAAAAAAAAAAAAATCAGTATGAAACAAAACTACTAGTACGCTCTGTCCTCAACTAAAGTAACCAACCACCCATTAGTTGCAAAAGAATGTTGATGATTCAATATTAATATATTTTTCAAAAATCACGTATTTCTGATGAGTAAGACTTCTTGTCAATTTTAATGAGACATGTACCACTAACATTATAAAAGTATGACTTTTTTTCATAACTGTATGCTATCAACTCATTTAAATATTTAGTTCTACTTCTTGTTTCGGTGTAACCAGTTAGAGAAGTTTCCAACACATTTTACTTTTTCCCTATTTACAGAAAAAAAAAACCAAACCAAACAAGAACACTGATCTCAGCAGACAACTACAATAACGCAGATTCCTCTTTTAGCAAGCTGAGATGTTGAGCAGGCCACTTCGAAAGTGGCAAGATCTTGATTCAGAGGGTGCCCAAACATATTCCTATTTATCTGTACCACTACAGAAAACTGCATTCTCCCTGATTGCTGTGCCTTGAAAATCAATGCAAAGCCTGGCAATTTCAGAACAAAGATCAAGAGAAGACATGGCTAGAAACACAAATTTCACCGTATCCATCATCTAATAGCAATATTCCACCACCCCCGGAACAATTAGGTAAGAAGTTCAAACCTTCTAACTCATAAAATAATGTTTAATAGAAGAGACCTGAGCTTACCAACTGTGAGAAAATCCAGTGGTCAAAGCCAAGAACAAATTCAGAAAACGTTCGGACTATCTTTGCCCTCTCAAAGGAAAAAAAGGTGACATTACACACCTTGAATGCAAAGAATTTCACAAGTCCTTTCCAAAACAGGATGCATAGCTTTAGAGTCGGTTAAGGAGATGTATCCAGCAATGTGAATACAAATTACTACAGGTACTACAAGCAGGAACATCTCCCAGGTGATGGAGGCAAGTTATCGAGTACTGAATGCTCCTAAAGAAACTTAATTATGTTTAACCATGTTTGAACCTATTCCTGCACAAGCTAGGGTTCCACATTTACCAAAAAGGGGAATTACTAGTTTTAGATTAAAAATAAGTAAGTCCAGTAACAAAACAGTTATTCTGACAAACTGGAGAAATCATGTTCATAATTCATGTATGAGTTCATGGTTTGCTTGACTTTTTTGGAAGTCAACTTTTTCTTGGATATCATGATTTTCATGGTCAGAAACAAAACGTAATCACCCATCATTCCCGAGGATGACTGCAACAACTGAATTGTCTGAAGATGGCAAGCTGAAGCTCTCTGTGATACATTTTTTGTATCCAAAAAGCAGGCAAGGAAAACAATGTCGCAGAGAGAAGCAGATGGCCAATGAGTTATCACTCTCGGTCTGATGACTTATGTGGGCTGAACTTGTTTATTTACTCACATATTTGCGCAAAAGAAACTTTCCTTATGTTAGCGGCAGCTATATTATGTATATATTATATACACAGTACATGCTGCTACCTACACACAACATCAAGGGATCAAGTACATACCCTCAAATTACCACGTCTCCTCCTGCAACGACAAAAGTCACAGTTGACCCTTCCCAGCGCCAGGGAGGTAAGTGACTGGTATGTCTAACACCGCGGCTCAAGAAGGGGTTAGAAGAGGATTACAGCTGCCCTGCTCACTAGCTTGGAGACAGGAGAGAAGTAGCTCAGGTCCTCCAGGGCAGGGAAGTGAGGCTGTAATTACCAGCTCTACCCTTCACACTCTCCAGGAACTGCTACCTCTGCCTGTTCACTACCTCTTGTTGATGCAACCCCCTGTGCTAACCCTGTGTGATGCATGATGACACCACTGTCATATGGTTGGGAAGGAAAAAGCACCGTTTGTGTGTCAGCGAGTGCTGTCATATGAACCATTCTTGAAAATACAGATTCTTCTTAGATCATCTCACCCCCTCTTTAGGATTGTTCTCATTATCTTCTCCTTAATTGCTCTCATTATCTTCTGGGCATAGAAAAATAATGCAGCCGTTCGAAGCACATAAAATCCAATTATGTATAAATACAGTGTTGGGAAAAGAATTAAAATATTTCAGCTGACAAATTAGCTGCTGAAAATCAGGAAAGAAAGGTCACTGTGTGACCATCTAACCCCCTGAAAATCACCAGAAAGTATTTTCTGTCTGCAGTTACAGTAATGCTACTGCCCTCAACTACAGTTAACGACCAGCCTTACAATTGTAAAGGCTATTGGCAACCACCTCCTAGCCCGTGTTTTCTGGACAAAGAGCTTTCACATTATTTTACCACTAGCAGAAGTTTCACTGTGTTCTTGTACTGCAACTAAAGCGAGTAAAGGATTAAAAGTAGTCAGTGTAATCTTACGTACTGGCACGAGTCCTGAAAGTAGAGCAAGACATTTTTCGGCAGATTCTTTGAATTACCAGGTGTAAATGCGATGCAGGACGTGCTTATCAGCACCCTCACAGACCGGTATGTGTTGAAAAGATCCCCGCAGGATGGCTGCATGGGTCAGCCCGTTACAGATCAGATCCTCTTCACGTTCATAGGTATATTACCACGGGGATGGACAGGGGAGCCTCTCTGAATAAACTACTGAGCTCCAAACAACTCCTCTTGCAACAGCTACCCCTGCAGTCCCAAGGACTTCATCAGGACCGTGGGTACAACAGATCCCACAACAGCAGTCTGGAGACTGAAGCCCAAACGAAAGAAGCGGGTACGGCGCGGGAAAGCGGGGCTCCGAGCAGGAACGCTCACATCTGACCTGTCCACATCTGGTGCCAGGCAGCCCGGCGCTCTACCTGGTGCAGCATCTGAGCCTTCCTGCCAGCGTAGAGAAGTCTACCCCCATCCGTCCACCCACTCCCTGGTGTAGGAAGTGTTACACAGACAGACTCATGAACACCATCTGCTTAACTGTAGCGTTTGACTCCCTCCCTCCGGCGTGTAATAGTCTGAGATGGTCTAAGTGCACTAATACAATCCTACATTTTCCATTTCTATATGTAGTGAAGAAAAAACAAAGTCAAAATGTACTTTTCATCTCCCAAAACATTGCTCTTAGTTTTCTAAATGAATTTACTTGCACTGTTTCTTTAAAAAAAAGGGAAAAAGAAATTCTGTGGGAGCATGAAGTTTAACTAGAAGAAACTCTTATTTCTATAAAAATTAACAGGCATAAATATGCGCAACACTGACATCTGTACAGGAACGTAAAGTCTACAGAGGAAAACTTTTTTTTCGTGGCATTTTATTCATTCTACTATGAAAAAAGAACACTAGATTTCATCCATTAATGCAAATACAATGAAAACTTTAATCCAGACCAGGAAAAAAACCCTTTCTTTTTAAACTTGTGAAATCACTAGCCATCTTTTTCCTATTCACATCCACATTTTAAAATGAAAAGAAAAAAAGGGAAAAAAAGTTTCCAAGTACTTGGGTTGTCAGGTCAGAGGGGTTTATTAATCCCACACGACAGTATGGTCTATTAATGATAGAATATATTACTTACAGCACTTCTGTGGCTTGGAATACAAGTAACTGAAATAGCCTTCCAGCGCTCTGGGAGATAGGACAGCTAGTTAGACAGAGGCACACAATCTAGTACTTTCCATTTTTAAAAGCTGTCCAGTGATTTCACTTGCCTCATCTTTCATAGTGAAGAGGATGATGGTTTTGAATTTATTTTTCACAGAAGTCCAAAGTCCCACAAGGGCAAATGTGGCCACTTGGCTCTCACTGGGCTTCAGCATCCCAGAAAAAAACAAGGAGAAAATCAGTTCCCAGCAGGCTCCGACCGAGAGTCCTAAAAGGGGAACACTTCAGTGCACCACTTGCTCTCCAGAGCACCCCAGGGAGCTCGCCCAGCACCACGCAGGGAGCAGAGCTAGGAACAGAACTTGCATCTCCTAGTGCCAACCCTGCATCCTAACAAGAGATCAAAAAGATGTTCCCCATGCACATATTATCTGTGGGCCATATGTCAGCTTTCCCTAAACTGACAAGCATAGACACAAGGACAGGGTAGCTTTTGAGACACACAGATAGAAACGATCCCAATCTTTCATTTATCTTTAATGCTCAACTATCATCTGTACAATGTCGCCTGAAAAAAAGTAATTTAAAGGATTTTTTTTTTTTTTTGCTCAACCTTATGATAAAACAGTTTTGTTTGACGTGGGGAAGAACGGCACAGGGGAAAAAGAACATACTTTTAACGTAGCAGTGATTTAAGGTAGGAAGAAGAACAGAGACTGCTCACAGGGCTCATTACTGCACCAAAACCTTTCACCTGTAAGAGGAAGCCCCACCAGCCCCAGGCTCATGCTTGCGATCAGCTTACATCTGAAAACTCACCCTGCCCCGCCTCAGCCCAGTTCCCAGCAGGCATGCCGGCCTGCCTCTAGACCATCCCACCAGTCCCACCACCGGCACTTTCTGCTCAGAGCTAGAAAGAAGGGGAAGGCGGAAGGATTTGAAATACTGATGCTTATCTGAAACCATATACCCAAATAAGCAAAAGGGCCAACTCCAAGCAAAGAGGTTGTTTCTGATTCTCATAAGACACAGCAGTTGCCAAACTAAGAAAACTATTAAACTGTTAAATGAAACACAAAATGATGACACAGTTTGACACTGACTGAGTATTTGCATGTGGACAGGACTGGCTTGTTTGGGATGATTAAAGCAATGTAGATCAAACCTTGGAGCATGCACTTCTGAGCGCTCTCCCAAGCCTGGGCAGGCCGGCCAGCCGCAGCAAAACCCAGCCAAGGGAAAAGCTGTTCCTCCAGAGGCTGGCAAAAACACAGCATGCAACCCCGCCAGAAGCCAGTGCCTGCACGCTCCAGGCATCCACAGCATCTTGGTACCCCCTGGCCTTTCCACACCCTGCTCTGCTCCTGGCTCTCCCTGGCAGGCGCGGGGAAGAGGAGCCCTGCTCGGGCAGGGGAACGTCCCACCAGCAGGCTGGTGCACCTCATTTTCCTGCGCAAAGCCCTGCATGAGCCGCAGCCGCCATGAGATGGGCTCCGCCTGCTCGATAAAACCCGTCGGTGCAGGGTGAGGAAGATGACACTGCGACTAAATGAAAGATTCCCTTCAAAGACGTCAAGCCATACCTTTGATGCCGGCGATACTCTGCTGCATGGAGATGCAGCAAGTGCAGGACGTGCAGCCGAAATTCCCTGCTGGGACTGGCTGCCTTTCTGCTAGAGGACAAGACTGGACTTACTACTGTAGCCACAGGACTCCTGTAACGAACACACATTAATTTAGTCCAGAATTCTACGTTTTGGTCATTCGAATAGCAGATAGCATTTGTAACCTGCTCAAATACCTTGACTCTCAGGATAAGACATTAAAGAAAGCAACTATTCAACTTACTATTCTAACAGCCTGCAAATGGGTGATCTATTTGTGGAACCGACAGAATATGGGAGGTCAGGGGGAGGAAATATTAATATCGCAATTATTCAGTTCATACCATTTTAGTAAGCTATTCAACAAAAAAAAAAAAAGAGACGGTAGCATTTGAAAACATTTAGAGAAACACATTCTTAAGTGAGGCTTGAAAGCTATCTGAATAAATACAGCAGAAATCTTCCACGGGCGTGGGTTTATAACTATGATTTATATTCTGATAGCCAAGCAATGAATGCAGTTTGTCAGGCACCTGAAACTGCTTTACATTTATGATTCATTTACACAAGAACTGCTTTCAACAGCTTCGCTTTTTTTAATTTGAATTATAAGACCATTAAAAGAGAAGAAAGGCTCCAGCAATCCCCAATACACATCTAGCGCAATGTTCAGCCTCCTAAAGACACCAGTGGTGCACAGCCAGGGAAGAATAAGGCGGCGTTCATACCTCCCACTAATAATCTCTCTCCCCCCATTTTCAGCTCAAGGGATTTGCTGTGCCTGCTGTGATTGCTCTATCGAGTAGTCTCCATGAGACCTCTCTGCCAAAGGCTTGCCCAGTCTTCCCGTCAGCCTACATAAACTTCTTGCACCCACAGCATCGTCCAGCCAGAAGTCCTGCAGGTTACTCCCTCTGGCATGACGAATCACCTCCTCTTTCTTTTCAACCCAGTTCCCTTCACTTTTATTTCCCCCCAAAATCATTTCGGCCATGACAAGCAGTACCTGGATGAGCAACAACTTGAAAGTGTATCACATGATGCATTATGGCTAGAAGCTGAAGCATCATGTCATTGCACTTTATGATTATGTCGTCTTTATAGACTAGCACAGATTTATACAACATTATTGACCTTGCCTGATTTGATGGGCTACTGGCTACTGGGCACTTCAAACAGTTTTATTTTTTGAGGACAGCATCGCTCTCAATATAGAAAGAATTCAGCAGTGGCATTATTGAATACTGGAATTTATAACCGAGGTTGCATGCACAAACGTGCATGACAAAGGCTGACCACAGTATGCTTTCTTCAGAGAAGAAACGGTTCACCTCCTCATCTCTTACCGTGAAGAATGTTTTCATCCCTGATGTGTTGCATTTAAATATAATGAACTCTTGCCTTATTTTAATTTATTTTTGAACCAGGCAAGTTGAATGTACTGAAGAGATGGTAGCAATATAAACTACTTTTTGGTGTAGGGTTATGAAACTTGTAATGAACCATCCCACACAGTTTTTATATCAGACAGCTTCCAGAAAAGTTATTTTAGATAATTTTTCTGTTGAAAAGTGGTTATGGCATTGTGCAAAATATCCTGCCTGTAGAAATCATCAAAATACTTCAGTCTCCAGTCTTGCAGTGGTTGCTCTACGTTGGCAAACTCTTCAAACTCTAACCCTGTTTTTCTAGGAGTTCACCTACATCATCATTGCAGGACGAGGGATCGGTCTAGGTCTTCCCCAGTTTCATCACGATTGTGCCTGGAAACTTATGAGGAGTCGTAGTGACAGATGAGTGCAGATGAACTAAGAAAATCAGTATAACATTGGATTTTTTTCCAAAACACGTAAAACCACTGACAGACTGCCCTTGGATGGGCCATCTCTCTAGATTTTATGAAGACACAATGGAAAGAATCTGACAAAGGCACACAAAAAAGTACTAAACAGTAACTGAGACACACAAGAAGTATTCTTAAGGCAGCTCTCTGGGTAATGAAGAAAAAAAATGCAGAATTTTGCTGTACTTTAAAAGCTAAGCACCACATAGTGCCCTCTGCTGCATACAGAGGTAATAGGCAAAGCACCACTGAACAATGACATCATTTGATATTAAACACCACGATATGTTGTAGGTATGACAAATATTTATTTCCTTAATTACTCTTGTTTTCTAAACATACTAATAAATTATGCAAACATCTTCAGTACCAGCTTAGAGCAGATCTTTTTTACACAGTCTCTTCCCATCTACTCTCCTGCGTTCTGTCTGCGAGCAAGCTGTCAGCCCACCTCCCACATCTACGCGGTGGGAAATTCACGCTGAGTGAACCGAGACGCTGGGCGGCTGGGTGGGGGGAACGTACAGCACCCTCAGCATGAGGTTTAATCACGAGACACTCATGATGGCTAAACAGCTCGGTGGGACATGGTCTGCACGCTGCCCTCGCCGCTCCTCCTAAACTCAAGTGAGCTGGGAGCGCCCTTCTCTCCCTGCTCTCAACTAAAAGAAACAAAACAAAGACAAACAAACATAAGGGAAGGTCAAACCTCTGATGTAATTTTCAACTTCCAAATAAATGTGCATTAGCAGTCTGTAAAAGGTCCTTCACGCACAACATGAAAGAGGTAAATGCAGACTGGGGGAGCCGCGAGCCTGAAGAGGATTTATTGATTGTCAGACAGAACCGAGGAGGTCTCCTAATGTGGAATACAAATATTTAATCTGATTCTGAAATCTTATCTGCTGCCTTTAAGAAGATTAACAGAAATTCTTTTGCAGCAGACTACGAATTCTGATCCATTTCATGAACCAGGAATATTTTCAAGAAGCAAGGCTTGTGCATTTTAACTAGTTTATTAGCATTCTACTCAAAATCAAATTCAACAAAGTTGATCAAGATTAAAGCCTGTTCAAGGAAGTTAGGTCATTGAAAAAATGTTATTTGCATGCATACATGTTGCATGAAACAGGCATGTCACACGCACGCACGCACAGACGTGAAAGCGTACGGTATCTTATTTTACATGAGACATGAAACATTCAAGGTCTCTACACGGTTCTTGAACAAAAAACTGGCATGAAGATGTTATGGTAGAAAACTTCTTGCTGAAAAAAAAAGTTTTCCCAAACTGATAATCTCTGCTGTAGCCTGGAATGAAAGGAGATATTCTGGAGAAGAGGGAAGAATTCATACATACGTCCTTTTTTCTGTCTCACATAAGACTGAGTACGAGGCAGACAGCTAATATCATCGCTGTGCTTGGTTCTACCCTATGAATCTACATAACTGGCCAAGTTTCAGGCTTTGCCTTCACTTCTTCTTTACATAAAGTGGCAAGGAAAGGGAAGTACAGCCAGCTGGCTTGCTGCGGCCGGCCTCCCTCCCCCGGAGGAAAGCGAGGGAGCCGTCCTTCCCATTTCTTTCATTTCTGCCCATAAGCTAAGCTGGCAATGTGCCAGATAGCCCAGTCCTAAGTTTTCCATATGTTTTTCACTAGAAATCCGTGGGCTCCAGTATGGTCTATCTGAAGTAAGAAGAGCGAGGTAGGCACTATGGCGGGGGAGAGGGAAAGCCTCTGCCGTCTCTTCTTCCTCATGCGAGTCCCCCGTGGCAATCCAAAGCGAGATGAGCTGCTTGGGGCTCTGCTCCACAGTCACGACCTGCCCCAGCCGGCTCGTCCTGCAGCCCTGCTGAACACACAGCATCTCTGCTGGGCTACAGGGATAAAGCACAGTGATGCCAAATATCCATTTAAAGCAGGGCTGAGAAGCATCACACATCAAGCAACCCTCAAGCATTTGGCAGGTCTACTTTAGATCCGTGTTGGCTGGTTGAATTCAGCTTGTTCCGGTTTAAAACGAGCTAACCTGCATTTCAGCACTAAGTAGGGCTTCAGCTGGGAGCGGTCAGCACAATGAAACCAACCCAGAAGCACATACACCGATGCTCCTGCTTTTTTCTCAATAGTTAATGCATGATGAAGCTAGCAGGCATCAGCTGAACATTATCTCTGCGCTATTAGCCCCAGGGCTTTTACCTGAGATGTAAAAATAAGTCAAATAACCTTGCATTTGTCATGAACAAAGAATACGTATGCAGTTGCAGCACCTCACCTAACTCAGTCTGAGCCTTTCATCTAGACAAGACCTTGATCCAAGGGCAACCCAAATCAGTCCTCAAGTACAGTGCTGCGTGGGCTTCTGCTTGCTACCCGACCAGGTAATGTCATGCACCACTCGTATGTGCGAATGCCTGCATCTTTCCTGTAGCTGACGAAAAATTTTAATTATATTTTCATGATTAAAAAGTCCAGAGGACATTGCTCTTTGAAAGCTCTATGTTAATTCTTTATACTACCTAGAGCAGAAATACCTCTCTTTGAGACAGAACAGTACAGGATCACAAAGATGCGGGCCCATTGCCTCCCAAGCTCACGGGAACCCCACGCACCAGGACCATCCTCCTCAGCAGGGCACAACGAGTACTTCACACCCATTATTTTTGCACATAATAACTGCAGTCACAAAACAGGTCTCCCCTACAGCAAAAAGAAAGTGTTTAACAAGGATCTTTGCATAATTTCAGGTAAAGCATGTTAGTTTCCTGCTCTCCCCATATCTTCTTACGAAGATATCCAGTTGGTGAGATGTATGAACACCTGAGGCAATGCAATAATGTCACAAGGGCATTGCCACAGGACACCCTTCCCAGTATAACAGCCCCAAGTCAAGTGGCCCTCACCGTATTTTCCCCCATACACCTACTGTGTAGCTCATATGAAGCAGAAGTCCTGGGGAAAAACACGGTATGTGGTCATATATTCTCTCCTGCTCTCAGCTGTAAAATGACAACAGCAACACATCCTTTCCTAAAGGGCTTCTGTGATCACAGAGGCAGAAAACCATCATATACGTTCCGGTAGGGAGATTGCAAGGTCCAAACATACCCCAAAGAGTCTTTGTCCATCATAACCCAGACGCAGGAAAGCATGAAAACTTAATGTTGTACCAGAAATTATAAATCCACCGTTTCTTTAGCTGCGAGCGCTTGCCTTCAGAGCTTTTAACTTTAGGGTTTAGCACATAAATTCCTAAGGTGTCTTAAGGAAAACAGAAAGGCTGCTAATTACATGCATACGCACGCACATGCGCTATATGTGTACAACCCTAAATATCTGCTTTCTTACATTGCAGAAAGCCATTATTCCAGAGCGTGCTACCCTGATGGGCCTCACTACTGAAGGCTAATCTCGTGTTGCCTCCACCGCCGCTGCCACCAAGAGTACTTTGTGCCCAGTATGCAGACTTTAAAAGTTATTCTTCTTTTTTCATCTTAAGCCAAAACACTAATTTTCTGTGCAACGTATTCAGTAATATATATGCAGAATACTTGTTGGCACCAGCAACTACTACATGACACTCATCAAAAACCTAAACTATACCAAAATAATCTTCAGATTAGACATGTTACATTGGACGTTGGCTGTTGAACATGATCCTGAGCTTCAGCACACGTGTTCTCCTCTTGAGCAACACCAGACGATAGGGAAAGGCTGTGGTTACTCTGGGAGGAAGCAGGAACACGAGAGAGCTGCATCCCCAGCACTAAACGCAAGCCCTGGAGGGTGCTCCTGCGCAACTCCCAGCTGGAAGATGAGAGACTTTTTATCACCTGGTGCCCTTCGGCAAGGTCCTTGGGGCATATGCTGGGTGCTGGGAAGCTCTCCTGTGTCTCACAATTCCCTCGGCAATCCCAGAGCTGTTCTGGCTGCTGCTGCTTTGAAGGCTGTGTGGTCAGACGGAGTACATATTTTCTGGCACACCTAAAGTTTTCTCAAGGGCTGTAGGCCATGGTAAGAAAATTTTCACTTTCTAGCTCTCTCTTGGTCAAAGCGGAACTTCCCGAGTCAAAGAACAGATGCTCCCCTAAGCCAAAGGCAAGTTATATGCTGCTGCAAACAAAACCAGTTTTAGAGTTCCTCTCCCCCACCCCGTGCTTTCCCAAAAAAAAGGGGGGACAAAAAAATCCTTCATAACGCAGCGCATTTGGTAGCCTAAATATGGGTGTTACCCGATTCCCCACTGACGCAAAGAGGTCAGAATTTGAGAAGATGAGAAAATGACTTAAGCTTCCATAAGAAAAATCGACCTGGAACAACTAACCTGAGAACAGCACCAAGACGATGTCCCAGAAAGCTCGTTTCCGAGACAAGTTTATACTGGGAAAAGCTTAGCAGTTCAGGACTGCCGAGAGTACGTTCTCACATTTACACCTGACACAATGAATTCATTTGGACAGGCAATATTCTCAGAAGCCATCTGAAAAAACAACTGCTTTTTGCTGCCGTGTTCTTACCCCATTTCCTAACCTCCTTATACAGATGCTAGGAGTAACACGCCACCACATCCAGTATTATTGGCATCTGCCTCCAGTACAGAGAAAGGAAAACTTCGTTACGCACTTGCAAAACCATTGAGGTCCTTTGAGAAACATCCTCGTCTTCCAGGATGCTGCCTGCTTCTCACACTGATACCTAATTACCATGCACCACTCCTGATCGTCTTTACAGGTTTTTGGTGCACTCAAAAATGCTTTCTTCAACTATAATCAGTGTTTTTAACACTTTTTTTTCCTTAAATGTGAGAAGTAAAACACCATACTGTGTTCTGTCCTTCAATAAAATTGCCTACACAGCTACTTTTGACCTATGAGTGCTTGTTCTCCCTCCCAATTTTCTCTACAAACCCACACACACAAGACAAACTTAGATTACATGACTTTTTTTTTCTCGATTAGCCGTCTGCTGGACCTGCATTAGTGCAGATAAACACGAACACATGAAAAAGTTACAAAGAGAAGAAAGAGAGGCGTATAAATGGGCTTTCACTAACCTTTTGCCAGGGTGGGGAAGGTGAAATGGCCTGTGAAGGTCAAGCCAAAGGGGACCAAACCAGGCAGCAAATTTGCTCCCGTCGGCTGGTGAGCAAGTGAGCAAGCAGGGAGCGCTGGTGGCTGGGAGGGAAGGAGGAGCGTACCAGGGCAGATGAGTGGTTAGAGAATAAGCAGCTAGGAATTGCAAATAACTGTACGCCATCTGGGAAGTGGAGAGGAAGAGATATCTTCTGCCAAACTGCCCTGAACTGTCAAACATCTGCATTTTTCACTCTGCAAGGGTCTCTGTCCCCCCTCCTCTGCCAGCCTTCCCTGTGTGCCAGCAGAAGGCTTCTCCGCAGCACCTGCAGACCCCGGCTTTTGGCTGGGAACACCAGCACAGTTAGCAGGAAAGCGCGGGGAGCTGGCGTGTGTGCACACACCTGGAAAGGAGTGCTTGAGAGCCAAAATCACTCCTGGGCCCTACTCATTCCTGGAAACCTTCCTCCGCAGGGAGTGCTCTCTGCACCAGCTTCAAGTCTTTTTATGGTCAAGGTAGCTGCAATGTTGCCAAAATGCAGAGATTGCCGAAGCTGCTTTGATGGCCTGAGAAGGTCTCCAAAAGCCTGAAGCAAGGCAGACGTGATTAGTCTCTATAATAAAATTTGCAAATACTCCTCTGGTGAGGAAAAGCCAGCAAACAAGAAACAAACCACAACCGCTGACCTACACCTTTGCTACCCAATTTTCTGTTAGAACATACCTCTGATGACTGTAACACCCTAAAACTTGTAATTATGAAGCTGAATGCATTTTCATCGTGGATGGATGGTCGCGGGTAAAGTAACTTTTAAAAGCAAGACTAGGAACCTTTCACAACCAGAATATCAGATGTCATTTGAAAACCCAAGAGGGCTCAGATCCAAGCCCAAAAGATTCAAACCTGATCGAGATCACGCTGAAGCCAAAACAGCAAAGACCTTAATTTTCCAGTCATCTGGAAAATCATCTCTTTCTCATATAGGAGAAGAGATTGTGGGGGTTGCCACTGGGGATAACAAACTCCTCCTAGTTCTCAAAACATTTCTGGTTTAATATAATTGAAATCTTTTGAGAATAATCAGCTATTATTTATAGAATTTTTGACCAAAATCTTGCAGGACACGCTCACAAGATTTCAATGTCACTGAAGCACATTAATCACAGTCTAAACCCCAGCCCACATGAAAATAATAACTCCTCATACCACCTTTGAGTAAAATTAATAGCCTTTACAACACTCCATCCTATTTTGAGTAGTCGTCTTGTTCACGTTTCCACTCATAGAAGTAATACTTAATCCTCTTCTTCAGCAGACTTTCTGTCTTGTTTTCTGTAATCATCATTTACCTCAAAATGTACTACAGGGGAACAGGTCATAGCATCACCACGCCTCACTGCCTTCTCCAGCAGCGTCCTCTGCCCTGCACTGGACGTGAGTCCTTGCTTAGTGGTTAGCGTTAAGCTTTCATGTTAGTGACTAGCCTATAGCTCTGATAGTCTTTGGTGCCTTGCCCAGGTTTAGCAAATAATTACGCCTTTAGTGTTTCTGCTTTAGTTGATCCTAAGACTCGACTTCTTTTCTCCTAGCAGAAACGCAAATACATATTAAAGTAAAATGCATCTTTTCCATTACAAGTTCCAGTTGTGCAATCTTCTACCAGTTGGTTCCACTTATTTCTGTTTCCTGGGCTCTTTGTAGCTGACATTTCTCTTTAGACACCTACAGTTCTACAGCACAGGAACACCAAATTTATTTCTACACCCCTCTCAGACCACTTTTTGATGGCAGAAACGTTACACACAGTCTGGCACACCTGATTCTGCAGCACAAATATTCTGTGGATATTAAGGAGGACTTTGCTTTCCAGTCCAGCTAAACCAACCTTTAAAGGAGTAAAGGGAAGGGGGAAAAAAAAGTAAAGAAAAAAAAAAAGAGGAATAGTTCTATATCATAATTGCATACTTATAAATAGCATGTTTTCCATGCGTGTCAGATATCAAATAGCTTAATGACAACTGATAACTGGCTGATTTCTGCAAGCTGCCATCAGCTGCTATTTTCAAGAGAACACGAGCTATTCCTAATACTGCAGTACAACTCCACTTAGTTGTGTAGGAAGCTTACATTTTTCAACCAGATGGCAGGTATATACTATTTTAACCAAAATCCTGTTTTAAGAACAGCGGTTGATATAATGACAGTGCTTGACAAGCCAAGAGGCATACGAAAGTAGATAACTACATAATACCATTTAGTATTGCCCTTTAAAAAAATAACATACTTATGAACGGCAACAGATGGGCCAGGCAATCAGGCTGCATGACCTCATTTACTGGGGGGGAAAAAAAGTGTTTTGTTTGTTTTTTTAATTAAACTTCAGCCTTTATTTCCAAAATATACTTTGTAAAACTTGGATGTGATTTTTCTCATGCATGTATCAAGCCAAAAAGCCTCTGCTCCCTGAGTCAAGCAGGGACAGAGCTGTTCGGCTGCATTACAGTGTGATTAATCCACACAACTGCAGTAACACCCAACGGGGGGAAAAAGCCACCTCTAGAATACAGGGTTTGATAGGATACAAATAACCTGTTGTTAAAGATCTCTGTCATTAGAGCAATGTCTACCAATTATCAAATGAATTATTTACACTGGCATTTCTGTTGCAGCAGAAGACATTATCCTGTTCTATTTTGCTGCCATCTCCTAAATGGCAAGAGCAAACAGTAGCTGTGAAATCCATTTTACATCTCGCAGAAGCAAAATAACTCAGCATTTTTCAGAATTGCCTTAGTCTGAACATGTTTTCTCTTCTTTCCCCGCCCCAGTAACAAACACCAGCTCCTTTTCAGATCTGACCCCCTGCAGCCTCATAGCGCAGGACGTGGTTTGCCCCTCCATACTTACATTACATCTGGGGTCCTATCTTCAAATACGAATGGAGAATCAAGAGGAGAAGTAGACTCTGGGTGACTGAGCTGCACAAGCGAAACACGCCAGGTGATCACTGCAGCTTCTCCTCTCTTCTGGGTCAGAGACTTCCCTTGTATTCAAAGCTAATTCGAGGGGAGAAGATCCGACGTCCTACCAGTCAAACACACTGAGCCTTTGGATCCTCTAAAGCCCTACCAAAGCATTTAGGAGTAGCTGTCTATGTATTTACTTTTGGGTTTTTTTTGGATGTATGCCTATGCGAGAAGGAAGCAAACTCTCTTTAAATTTCACACCCATTCACACTGCATTTTTTTCAGGGTGTTGCTAAAAGAAAAAAAAAAAAAATCCCAAGCTAGTTCAGCTCCAAATGGCCAACCACACAATCATTTATTTTCCTCTGGTTATACTGACTGGGTTATTTTCCCACACGCTCCTGATGTGGTGAATGACTTGTCTGAGCAAGCAAGATAATGCTTTAGGCAGCAGATTAGAAAATGCGAATGCACAGGGAGTCCAATAGGCACGTCCTGGGCTGCGTCCTCCCCGGCGAGGCTTGGCTTTCCATCCCCAGCTGAGGCTTCGGGAGGTGCCCGCCTCTCTGAAGGCTTACACTGGGGATCTCGGGCACCGAGTGAGGTGCTACAACGTCCCCATGTCCCAACCCTGTGCCCGAAGGCAAGCAGTAAGAATGACTTCTGCCGAGGGCTCAGCCCTGCTATTAATTGCAGTGACAGCTACCATGTCACCAACCCAGGGCAGACTATTTCAGCCAGGACAGAGGTACAGCTTACCAGGGAGAAAGGAGGACAGCCTGGGAGCACCAGAGTCCCTACTCCATCACTTAGATGGCAAAAAGGTCAGGGAAAACCAGGGACAGAAGGGGTTGGACTGGTTCTCATCCCCCCCCCCGATCAGCAGAATGGCCTTGCTTGCCCCACACCTACCCCCAGAAGAGGACAAAGCAGGTCCTCACCCCTCCCACCCCCCTCCCCATGGCAGGGAGCACCATGTAGGAGAAGCGTCCCAGGCTCGTGGTGTCATCGCTTACACTATCTCCTACACAAAAAGAGTCTCAGGAACATCTACAGAGTGAGGGAATGACTGCACGTATTTACCTCTGACCACCTCTGACTGCTCGAAGCGCCAGGCGGTAATGAACTGCAAATTACCAAGAGTGCCCTGGAACAGGTTTCCCAGCAGGGCTGTGCTGTCCACGTCCCTGGAAGCTTTCAAAGACCTGACTGGATCAAGCCCTGAGCAACCTGGCCTCATCTCACAGCTGGCTCTGGCCCGAGCAGGAGGCTGGACCAGAGACCTCCTGAGGTCCCTTCCCACCTGACTTCTCCTGGGATCCTCTTCTGTTAGACCTTCTCATTCATTTCTGGCTTCCTTCTCCCAGGTCGTCTGGTGTTCTACCACTTCAAACCAACATGCTGCTGACCATTTACTATCCAGGCCAGCAAGCCCTCACAAGCCCAGCACCCTCACAAGGATTTTAGGGCCAATTCACTACAAAGGCACAGCGAGGTACCCTCCTCCAGCTGGGAAGGTCTCTGGACCAAGGTTCTCCGAACGGCCCTTACTGAAGAGCTCCTAACACATACAAGGCTGGGAGTCAAGAAGTGCAGAGATAAACAATGTCTCAGCTATAAAGAAGGATTTTCTAGATTTCTGTAAGCTTTTACTGCTCAGTTTACTTTTTTAGCATTGAAAGAAAATCTCTATGGATCTAGCAAGAATAAAGACATCACTTCTTTAGTATTTAGAATAACTGAAAATTTGTGTCACATTGCAATCTTAACTGGAATCAGGAGTGAATTTTTGCAAGCGGCAATAATGAAACAATGCTGAGAAGGAGCACCCTGACACCTCTTTTCACAGGCTCTTCACTTGAAATTGCAATTAGAGTCATCTAGGTACGAAGACAATTCTGACATTAAAAAAAAAAAAAGTTGTTGCAATAAAAGAAAACTGTTTTCAGTTTGCGGGGAGACCCTGAATCACAGGTATGCCTGAACCACAGAGTACAGTCCGGCGGCTGGCAGGATGGGTATGTCAGCTGCACTGCACCGTCCTCCCCAGGCTTCTGGCTCATGCGGTACTCGAGAACACAGCCGAGATGCCCGGGACCACATCCCACTGCACAGCAGCGCAGAGTGGCTTGATATCTCCTCCTGGGCAGGAGCACGGTTAGGGGCGATGGTGAGGTAGGAACAAAAGCTAGTCCTGCTACAAAGACATCCCAAGGGTTGCAGCATCTCACAACGCCAAGTCAATCTGGCGTCCTTCCATCTGATTCATGCCCACGTACCAACGCAGCTGGTGCACGGCTGTGCAGGGAGGGAAGCCATGTTTTTCCCCTAAGGGAAAGCTTGATTCATGCTAAAAGGTATACCAGTCTGGATCTCAGAAGAGGTATCTGCCCGTTCTCGCTGGCACAAAGGTTATTTATCTCCTTCCCAGCGCCCAACCCAATAGCCTCGGCAGTTTGGGCACATCACGCCTGAGCAGCAGCAGTCCCACAAAGGGCAGAGGGATTTACGGACAGAGCGATGTACCTCAGATGTTCAAAGTCCCCAGATCCCATTTAAAGTTCCCCAGCAGGAGAGGAAAGGGAAGAAGAGAAGAAGAAGAAATAAATTTAAAAAAATAAAATAAAATAGATGTGTTCACAGAAACCTGAAACACAGACAGACAGTAGCCCTGTTATCATTGCTGCAGCTCATTTAAAGACTGTACTTTTCCACACTGCAGTCACATTTCCAGTGCCTTTGCAGACCTACCTGGAGGGACCGAATAATTTGCATCTATCTTTTCCCAACATTCCACATATTATTTGCATTTATCGTGAAAGGGTGGAGAATAATAGTGCTTAGTGCAAGAAATAAATACATTTAAAAAACAAATCAGTCAGCGCTGCCAGTCAGACAGATGCAAAAGTTGACAAAATACAGCCTTTCATTATTTTTTCATTCCAACCAATGCACAAAATACATGAAATATAAAAGAGTGCCTCACACAGATTTTTTCCAGCTGAATGGAGCTTTGACAGTCAAGAACACTGCATTTTTCACATAATAAAATGTGATTTTCCATCAATTGTACCAGTAATGAAAACGTAGCATACAGCACAATCCCTTGAAAGCCAAGAAGTGGAAGCCAAGGGTGAGGCTGGAAGTTGCAAAACCGTCAGCCTCAAGGGAAGAGAAGCTGGCGATAGAGGAGAACTGGTCCTCTGCCATTCATTTACTTTTCTACCAATGTCCCCCCCAAAAAGGGCTCCCCCTCCTCCCGTTCCTGGTGTTCAATGGGAGGGGCAGCCAGAGCAAAACCATCCATCTGGTTCCCATCACAGGAAAGACTGCCTAGGCTAGCTCCTGCCAAAGCCTGTCATTAGCAATCAGCATGAGAGAGAGCACGAGAAAACACAGCACAGCTAAGACAACAAACCTAATACCTTTAATACACTAATCATAACAACAGTACTCAATTTTGTTCTTTATAAAAATATCACGGGAGTCAGATGGGTCATCCCAGTAGCCTCATTTTATCAGAGAAATTAATGTAACAGGCAACGCAAATGTTATTTTCTTCTGCCACAGTATATCCATCAGCACCTATTAGAAGCATCTACAGGAGTGAAATATGGCAAGGAAGAAGGATGAGTTGATTAAGTGGTGCAAAACCTTGCTACTCATTAATATACTTTGTCTCCTTTTAGCTACAGCGTAATAGACATGGCATTTAAATCCTGATGCAGCGGCTATAATCCAAGATCTAGTATTTTATGAAAGCTTGGAGAGATGACCATCAAACTGCCCATGTTCTCTTGCCACAGAAGTTCAACACAACCCTTCCCACCTCCCCTAGCCTTGCCAGCCAGGTAGAGTAATGCCAGTATTTCCACAGTTTCCACAATAAACTGCCCTTCTTGCATATCATCCTTTAAGATCTATTTTATCACTCTTTCATTTCAGGTGACCAGGAAAAAAACCCAACAAACCCCAAAACCACGTCCAAGTGGTCTACAGCAGTACCTCCCAGGGCTGCTGCCATGGGGAGTGAAGACCTGCAGGGGTATTCGGACCTCGTACTGCTGGATGCTGCAGGCAGATGAAAGCAGCGCCGCCAGCTGGACTTTTCAGCCGCTCCCCCCCCCGGAATATAATCAAACACACCCCTAATTACTGAATAAGAGTGTCTGTTAATTACCTATCCAAAGTAATTAAATCTGACTGGGGTCAAAAGTGATCTGCCAGTAGGGGCAGAGAGAGGCAGCAAGCTCTAATCCTTTGCTGTTTTCCGAAGGTGCCTCAAGCCAGGCCCCGCAGGAGCTCATTCTCCTCCCCGCAGGCAACGCAGGCTCCTTGTTTGGGGCGTTCGTCCAGCTCCCTACGAGCTGCATTTTCCCCCATCACTTTGACAAGAGCTGCCCCTGCTCCACTCGCTCAACCCCGCTGTCCTGGAAGAGCGCATCGGAGCAGGTGAACACTTGGGGATCTCCAGGAGAGCAACCGGAGATCAGCTCCGCGTCACGATGACTGCCTTGGGCTCCCTGCACCAGAGTAACAGCGACATCATGACCGACACTCGCACAAAGCTGACGGGTTTCTTTTTAAAGACCTCCCCTCCCTCCAGTCCCCTGTACCGGGGGGCAGGGGACAGAGATGAGAAATGGGGAAGAAACCTCCTTGGGGAAGAATTACCATGTCTCTGCCTAAGGGTGACATGGCATCAACTCCCTCGGGACTGTCCCCGTGCACATCACTGTCACCTGGCTTGCTTCTCTCAAGCTTCCTCCTTTTGTTAGGTTATTCCCACGCAGATCTAATAATATCCTGAACAGATGAGTGAATATGAATAACAGCTCTTTTTTCCTCCTTTCAGGAAACTATTTCCCCATTTGTTTCTCTCATCTCCCTGCTGCGGTGTTTAGCTCCAAATGTTGGGGAAAGCATCTTCTAGGAATCGCTTGCCCTGGGCTATTCTGTGGGCTGCTCAGAAGTGAAATCTCATCGTTTATACCCAACATTCCCAGGACCAAAGGGAAGCACAGCTAGAGACAGAGATGAAAAGGGAGGGGAGATTTTCTTTGTCTCATTCTCTCTTGCACGTTTTGCTGTGTTTATTATCCTAGTGCTTTAGAAAGTAAACATCACTGGGAGATCAGGGCTGAGCCCCAGCCCAAGCCTGCTCCGACCTGCTGCCAGATAATCAATGAGAAACTTCTCACAATGTCTTTTCCCCCCACACACTTTGTGAGACAGGGACATTTGTGTCTCAACCCGCTATGCTGAAGCCAACACAAGCCTCCAAAGGGTCAGACGGGCATTGGTGCCACCGGGGTGGGACCACAGGAGAGGGCAAGGAGGCAGCGTTGCTGCAGGAACCTGGCCAACGTCAGTCCTTATCCCCGACCCGGCTGCGCTCCATCACACCTCCTGCCCTTCATTCCTGCTGTCCTGGCTTGACACCGCACGCTCACCTGCTGGTTGGTAACAGGCTGCGTGCCAGTTTGACTCCTTCAGGTTGCTCGCTGGATCCCGGGGATCGTTCCCCCTCCCAGGAACGAGGTGCACAACCGTGGGACACAAGGAGGAACCAGCCACAGGGCGCTGCATGTCCGAGAGAGCTGGAGAGCAGGACGAGATGGAGAATGAGGACAGACAGCTCTGTGAAAAGCCGGAGGAGCAGCTTTGAAGGAAGAGATGTAGTAGAAACAGCAGTTGGCTCCTAAGAAAGGAAAAGGAACAAAAAAGGCTGTGGAAGAGCAACCCAGCTGCTGAAGACCAAGCAGTTAGGATGGGGGAAGAAGCAACCAGGCTACTGCTGATGGATGAGAGTTCAATTTCTCTCCTAGATCTCACAGCATAAGGACAAGATGGAAAAGGGCGTGTCAAAACAATCAGGAGACAGAGCTAGTAGAAATATATCTTTCTTTTATCCCTTAAAAGTCATGGAACAAGAAGGCTTTGCTTCCCTTTCACCATTCCTCTCATCTCTGAAACATTTTTCCTGCTGTTTTTCCACTCTGTACACTTTTACTTTAAGATAGCAGAAGATACTGTGTATAGGAAGCCAGCCTGTTGTTTAGACACAGTCATTCAAACCTAAACAATATAAAGAGGGAAAAAAGTGGAGGAGAAGAGACAGGCAGATGGTGGTGAGCTGTGCAGACAGGCATTGCAGCCCGAGTGTTATTGCAACATGCTGAAGCATGGTTTGCCAGAACTTCTAACTCCCTAGTTTTTACAAGCTTAAAAATGCAAATACAAAGTCTGACAGCGAGGCTGAAAGTTGGGAGCTCAAGTTTCAGCTCAAAACTACATTCCTAGTGCTGTCGTACTTGAGATTGTAAAAATTATGCATGTATATTGAAAAATCTGATTTGGTGTGTCTCTAAACTTAAAAAAAAAAAAAAAACACCAACAATTTTGGAGAGGTGAAAAAGGGAGGAACATTATAAAATGTGCTTTTCATCAGTTGATCACGTACAGTTGTTTTGAAGTGATTATCTATATATCATTTTTGCAACAGTGTTCGCCCAAAATTCAATAAAGCTTCTAAATGTGAAGGAGTACCTCAATCCTGTTGGGTTACCCTACATTTGAAAACCAGCTTCGGATAGTTTTTAAATGCATGATGCTTGTTACTATATATACTATATACAGTATACTTAACAGGATAGTGCCCAACAACTGTAAAGATATATCCAGGGATAGTCACGTTAGAAAAAAAAAGTATTTCCCTTCCCTTTCACTTGAAATTATTGCAAGCCCTGCTGGGGCAGGCTGCAAGGAGAGGGCAAGCGCCCAGCGATGCCGAGCATCCAGGCTCCGCTCCCTGCGCCCTCCCCAGAGCTCAGCTGCCATCCCTGCCTCTCAGACCACGCCAGGGCAGCCCAGCTGTGATGAACTGTCTTCATTAATGGTGAACTTCTTTGTTTTGATGAGGTAAATGGGTGACTACGTTTGCCCCCTAAGTGGGCCATAAATCACCAAGGCATTTAGCCACTTAGCTTAGCGCTGTCAAACACACTTTGCAACGGCCAAACACAACCCGTATGATAAATCTACACAGCTGAAGCTTTCAGACCACCAGTAATTTCTGCCTTAAAATCCTCACGGCTGAGAAGAAAGGTAGGAGAGATGGGGCAAAAAAAAAGGAAGAAAACAGGGAATAAAGGAATAGAAGTACTAGTGACGTAAAGGGGCACAGATTTCCTGGAGAACGTGACAAGCCGAGGCAGAGTAAAATCATCTGGAGCTAAAAAGGCAGAGGTAATGTTTTCAAATGAGACTTTGTGCAACCTGCGCTGTGTGTCAGCAGAAAGTGCGGGCTCGCTGGGGAGCCCGGGCCGGCGGGGCGGGCAGAGGAGGAGCCCGGGGCCACGGTGCGGGCGGGCGGGGAGCCGGGGCCGGCGGTGCGGGCCGGCGGGGAGCCCGGGGCGGCACCGTCCCCGCCATGGCCGCGCCTGGAGGGGCCCCTAGCGGCACCCGCCGCCGCGGCAAGGGGCTCGCACCCCCACAGCCCCACCTCGCCCCGCTCCTGCCGTTGAGGCAGCATGGCTCCCAGCCCTCACCTCCCCTGCACCGAAACGCCACGGTGCTGCGAGCTGTCGCTGCGGGCTGTGCGAACCCCCTGTGCCGCCGGTGGCCACCCACGCGGGGAACGTATTCGCCAGGTCCCCGCGCGCTCCGCGGGCTTCGCTTTCCAGAACCGGCCCCCGGAGCTGGTGAAAACGCGGCTGCAAAACCCGTCGGTGCCGGTGAGGACGTAGATCAACCCCTGGCTGCCACCCGAGCTGCCGACACCGGCCCCGGGACCGCTGGACACCAGCTTTCTTCCACAGCCCGCTCGCCAAGGGCTTGCCATGCCCCCGCCGCCCCGCAGGGATGGCCCAAACCCTGGAAGAGACACCCCAACAACTGGAGGGCCAGCATGCTTGGGCTGGGCCAGCAGGCTCCAGCCAGCACGGAAGACTTTATTTTTATCTTATTTTTTTCTTCCAGTTCCCTGCGATGAAACCTGGATTTGCAACATGACCTCGGTCAAGTCATAAGCCTGTGAATGTTCACCCATGAATTTGGAAAAGGGGGATAACGGCGAGGCTGAAGGCTAGGACGACTTCAGGGCTGTATTTGCTGCATCGCAGATAACCACCCCGCTCGCCCTCCCGGTGCTCCCCCACGGGGCTGCAATTAGGCAGGCAGCAGTCAGTGGCTTAGGGAAACATTTGGTGCAACAGAATTTCCCACTGACGCTAGCAAAATCACGGTGGAGTCCCTTTTTTACTCCCATTTAGAAGTGGAATACCAAAGGGAGTGCAAGCTCAGGCCGCACTGCATTTCGCTCACCTCCAAAGCCCATGTCTATGAGTAACGTCGCTGAATAAGGCCGTTCAGGTGGGAAGGGACCTTGGGAAGTCTCCGGCCTCCCGCTCAAAGCAGGGGCAACCCTGACTTCACGTGAGGTTGCGCAGGGCTTGGTCCAGCTGGGCCTTGAAAACCTCTGAGGACAGAGCTCCTAGAGCCCCTCTGGGCAATTGGTCAATGCTTGATTATCCTCACGGAGATTTTCTTTTTTTAATATTTTTGTCAGAAAATCCCATTTCATTTTGCAACCATTGTCCCTTGGAGCCTGGCTCCATCTTTTCATTAACTTCCCCATAGGCAGGGGCAGGCTGCTGCCAGGTGCCCCCCAAAGCCATCTCCTCTCCATGCTGTACAAGCCCCTGCCCCTCAGCCTCTTCTGTAGCACATGCTCCAGGCCCCTGGCCTTCAGATAACCCAGTAATTTGACTGTTCTATGTGATGCGCTATGCATATTTTATAGAAAATAACACAAATGCTAAAACACATGTGAAGCCACAGGTCAAAGATGGGACAGTTCTCTAACAAAACAGCAGCAAACTTACCAGCTATGCATTTGTTCAAAGGAAAGGCAGACAGCAGAGATCATCTATAGTTTAAAAAAGGGGCAAGCCTCCTTCAAGGCAGCAGAGGGAACCTACTTCCCATTTTTCACATGCCTCACTGTGGAATACACATGAATATACTTAACTGCTTGAAAACTTAATGCCTTCAATATGAGTCATGCTCTGAAATGCTAGCGTGCTTTATACTAAACGAGTCCTCTGATTCACATACCAAACAGGATTATAATGACCATGTGATGCAGGTAAATTATTTGGAGCAAGACAGGTGTCATATTAGAAAAATACACGCTGTGGTCCAAGAGACTGTGTTCAGTGCCTAGGACTTGGGGAAAACTAGAAGAATGATTAGCACCTTCGTATACGTGGATGGGAATGGCAATAATTAAATATTACAAGGCCCGGTGAAGGAAGCACAGGAGGCACATCTGGCCAGCCTGGGAGGTTACTCTGGCAGCAGCCCTCCTCCTCTGCTACGGCCACAAGCCACATCCTTGGGCAGAGCTGCTAAGAAGCACCAGCCGGAGCGAGCACTGCACCCAAGCCCAGCTCATGTGCACGTTCAGGTGCCTTGGCAAGTCACTGCTGTGCAAGTAGGAAATTCAGCCTCTGTGCAAAATGACCTCAGCACACCCAGGCAGTTGACACTGTCACGAGCTGCCACCCAAATGTAGGCACACACAGCACCCTGGCTCAGGGACACCGAACAGAACTCACAGATTCAGCTGCCTTTCTGCAATCCGGGAAGGTGACACCAAAACCACCCAGCCAGACTGGTTAGCTGGCTATTTCGCTCCTCCACGTCGGAATCAGGATTTGCTCCCTGAGCAAGCTGGAAAGATGAGTCGTCACCATGACAGAGCTGCATCAAGACATGATGAAATCACCGGCGAGGCTCCCATTGACCTCAGGTAAACTCAACCGCACACCGCAACAGGCTCCAAGGAAACTTAACAAAGACAAAAATTAATACCACTACTATTTTGGATGCAAAAAAAGGTATTTCTTGTTCTTTTTCCTTACATTTCTGGGGACATCATTGGAAGCTTATCTTCAACTAGTGGCTAATCACTTCTTTTTTTCCCATTGGTTATGTTTCGAAGGGAAAAGCATCACACTAATTCAGAACAAGGAGGTATCAGAATGGTCAGCGGGCTGTGCAGAGTCTCTGTGAGCTACAAAGCTATTAACCCGGAAGACACGCATCTTTCTTCTTTCAGCTGTGATCGATTGCTATTTTTCAAACTAACCAACACAGAAAAAATCTCCATTACCTCTCAGCATGCCAACGCATACTCGAACTGCTCCGACACGTTACGCTGGAATTAAAACAAAGAGTTATTTCTGGTTTATTTCCTTGCTAACGTGGTGACTGTTTTAGGATCCTTTGCTGAGAGCTAATAAAGTTAACATCAAAAGCAGTTGTGTCCTGGGCCACAGCAATGCCAGGGATCAGGTGGAAGCTGCAGGGCTGAGCAGCACAGCACCCTGTGCCCAGCACCGACATGCCGTTCAAAGCATGGACGAAATACTATAGATTCTGTACTAACCAGAAGTGAATTAAAACTGTTGATACATTTAGGGGGTTGCTTAATGAACAAGATAGGCTTCCCCAGGTTTCAAAGGCTGCTTGTTAGCTACTTTCTGCTTGGCTACCCAGTGGGCTGTATAGCGATTAATAGCTGCGCCTATTGGCAGCAGGTCACTGCTAAACGGGTGTTAACCACTGCCTATCTCTCTCTGTTCCCGAGACCCTGACGGGAGAATTCAGCTAAGCATAAAGCAAGGTTACAAACAGGGAGCGTGTGAGATGGGTGCTGACCTGGGACTGGGGGAGTGAGCTGCAGTGCTGGGGAGCAGCAGGGAGCCCTCCTCCCTCCGGCTCCAGGGGTCTCTACAGCCCAGCGCTGCACAGGGTGGACGGCAAATACACCTCACTGATCCTCTGCCACCCTTGCAGCTCTGCGCATCTTGGGGTGCTTTGGGAAGGAGGGCGCGAGGCACCGATGCCCTGCCATCCTTGGAGGGAATGAGCAAGAGGTAATGAATCCAGCGTCAAGGGCAGCAGCAGGGCTGGGGTGAGTAAAGATGAGTCCCACGCTGTGTGCAAGAGGCTACCAAAAGGCTTTGAGAACAACACACTGCACCATGGCAGGGAGAGGGACTGGACACGAACGCCATGGGATCGAGACTCTCGCCAGCTCGAGCACGTTCCCAGCACGAGAGGCGTCGCAGCACCCCGCCGGAGCTGGGACCCAGCTACAAAGGGCTGGCAACCAGGGTGCTAATTCATAATGCATCCGTAAACACCTTTATTTTTCTGGAGCTACATCAAGGTCTGGAAGCAGAAAAAACAGTTACTCCAAACCAAAACTTGGCACGGTGGCCCCACTTGTGATTATTTAGGAGCCAACACATTCCCAGGACAGTTAATAGCACCATGCTCTGCTTAGAAAGGAGAATTCCCCAGAAACAAAAGTGGAATAAACAGAGAGGCAGCAGTACCACCAAAACACCGAAGGTACAGTTAGAGAGGATTGCAAACGGGTCGGGGGTCAATGACACACAGCTTTTGCAAGGCCCACCAAAGCACGGGCTTAGAGGAGACGACAGGCACAGCCTGAGAGGCAGCTCGTTCTGTCTGCGCAGCAGCCGTGAGGCTTCAGGTGGAGGCTTTGCCCAGCCTGGGAAATAACCCTTTCAGGAAAAGGCAGGCACATTTGGGATAGAGTCCAAGAAGCAAGCACGAAGAGCCAAAAGACATTTGGAAACATGCTCTATAGGTAAAAGCTCAGAAGATTAAGAGAAGGTTACAGAGGTGGCAAATACATCCTGAGAATATACAGTCTTGAGACCAGATAACTGTACAAAAAGGACAGTCATCAGTTGTTCTACTGCACGAAGAAAAACAAACCCCTACTCTACACCTAATAAGTTTTGAGGGTATTATGAAAAAAATCTGACTGCATGGAGAGTGAAGGCCTGGCAGAGGATTTGTTGACGGGTTGTGAAATCACCCTCATCAGAGGTTTTGAAGATAAACATCTATCCTTCTTGGGGGCAGGGAGATGGATGAGAAGATATCTTGAAGTCCCTTCTGGCCCTGAATTTCTAAAAGTACTCCAGTTCCACTGGTATGCCCTTTCTTGTCAGTAGGCTCTGATTATTAGCCTTAAAAAAAAAAAGAAAAAATCTTGTCCTTCATTTAGTTCTGTGACGCCGATTCTTTTTTTCCCCCCTTCTTTTTTCATTATTTTATTGAGTCTTTAGACCATACCTCTGTATCAAACCTCAGTGAACAGAACTTCTCGTGTTCACACATATAATGAGCATGGTGGATACAGAAAACATCAGCCCTGCCAGCTTTATAACAAAATACATTGAATTACTCCATGGCAGCATACCCTTGCGTCTTGCACAATACCCGCAGATACTGGCTTATCAAAAACAGAGAATTGCACTGAGCAGCGGAAAGAAAGTCAGAGGTGAGGCGCAGCAGTGGATAATCGAAAGATTTAAAACAAGTATGTGATAGTCAGATCTGTTTCCAGAGGTAAAGGAATTTCCTGTTTCCAGAACTGACTATTTAAAGAAAATCCTGACAACAGAGGGTTTGGGGTTGGGTTTTTTTTTCTAATAATGCCAAATAAAATAAATTAATAAGGCCAGTGTTCCTGAGCACATTCTTTGGAGAGGAGTGGCTGCTCGTTTGCGAGCCGTGCAGATCACCACGCCGCCGGGTGCCTCGGTGGCCGGGCTCAGCCGCAGCACCCAGCGATGGAGGAGGAGGAGGAGGAAGGCTTAGCAAGCAGCTGCAGCCTCTGCACCAGGGCTCTGCCATCAGCCTCTTCTTTCAGCCCATGCCATAAATACCGAGGTCAATCCAGACTGGCTAGTAGGTACATGGGAACAGCAAAGAGGCCCTACAGCCAGCTCCAAATCTCAGCTGCTGCAATTACTTGGCAAAATACCTGAAGACTTCTTTTCTCCAAGCATGAAGCTGGGTGTTTTTCATTCCAGCTGTTTTTACAGATTAGTCAGTCAAGGAGGGGAGGGGGAAAAAAAAAAAAAAAAAAAAAAAAAAAGAAATGCTAGATTGCTCACTTGTGGAGTATTTCTGTCAGGTTGTCATTTTACTAGTTTTCATCTCCGCTCCAGGGCAGTTCAAACAGGTAAAAAAAAAAAAAAAAAGAAAGAAAAAAAAGAAAAGAAAAGAAAGGAGGGGATCTCTTCAGTTCACAATAGCAGTTGAAGTATGCAAACTGCTTTAGTGTAACATTTAGCAAGGCACTACAGAGAGAGAACCGTTTGCTCACTTTCAAAGCAACTGAAAGGTCCAGCCCTGCCGATAACTGCAGGAGAGCTCTGACCTCCTCGCTATAAAAATAAAGTTTGAAATTGAAAGTACACCTGTGTTGTACACTGTGCAGTTTGAAAACTTGAATGTTTCATAAATTTTACATAGTTAGAATTGTTTCTGTTTGGTTTTTTGGTGTTTGTTTGTTTGTTTGTTTTAAGAAAAAGAAAAGTTAGATTTGCAGGTTTTCAGCACTGAAGAAGTGAAATTTTGTCCAGGTTGGTCCTGAGGAAGAAAAAGCTGCACGGCTGTTTGTACTGTATTGCAGCAGGATTTCATAGTGATTTGCAAAGGAAAACCAAACCGACTGGGTTGCAGAGGGGTTAGCTGGGCCCAGGACTTTCACGCAGGAGATCACGAAGGTAGAGGGAAGCTGGTGCTACTTTTGTGATGGGACAGAGCTAGCACCACTCTGCTCAGCTCACACGTGCACAGGCTTGCGGCTAGGGACCCTTCCAGGGTGGTAGAAGAAACAATACACAATAAGGTATTTCTAGTGATGGAAGCAAGGCAGCCGTGACCAGCCTTCTCATTCCTGCCCTCCAGGGGCCTGCTTTGTTCTTCCATACCTAAAACAACACGGGGCTCATAGCGGCACAGTCCTAGCCTTCATCTTGATCAAGGAGCCTTAAGCAAAAATTGTTAGTGCTCTGCAATCGTCCTGATCTAGAGGTAGCAAGCAGGGCCTGAGAAGTTCCACCAGTCTTCATAACACAAGAGTTTCCTGATGCTCCTCTTATTCCTGACCCCACAGCAACACACAGGCCTACCCATCTGCCAGCTACGCAAAGCACGTTTAAGCAACCACAGATCTTGGGGAGAGGGAGGTGGACAGGATTGCCACTCACTACCCTTCAGCTCCCTTGCATCACTCCCATGACTAAGGGAACCGGAAAGATTTGTTATGGGGAAACATGAGGGGTGTCCAAACCCAAACAGGGGAGCAGGAGGCAAAGACAAATGGGTGGAGGAGAGGGGCTAACGCTTTCTCTAGCTACCACTTCACGTGATGCAGGGCTACACATAGTGCTGGTTTGGCAATGGTCTCTTTGGATTGGAGGAATATTCAAAAAATGTTGCTTCAGATTTTTGCAACACCCAAATGAAACGCTGTTTTGTTATTGATATTATCTCGGCTGCGAAATATGTGGGGCATTTGAGTTAATGCACAGACAAGTGTCAAAGGGATTGAAAGACCAGATTTCCTGCCATTTTGCACAGAGAAACAGCTGCTGAATGGAAACACGCCTGCTCACCCCAGCTGCCAAAACCCAAACTGCCTATAGCAAAAACCTGGTCCATTTTCCGGGACACTTTTTCCGCCTGTTTCCTGGTAGGTGAGGACATCCAGCAGTGGCAGGGAAACAGCGGCATTTAAGGGTCATGGTGATAGCGCTATCCATACAATTCAGTGCAAAATTACTGTACTCCATCTCCACTCCCACGGTGGATGCTTTTATCCCATCACGCTCCTGGTTTGGTTTTCTGCACACCAACGAAACCTGTTCTCAGCATGAGCGGTCAGCAAGGGACGGCCTTACTGGGGCCAGCAACAAGGAGGGCTCACGTGAAGATCAGCAAAATGGCGTTGTGGCAACACCAGCTTGCCAAGCCTGCCCAGAGGTGGCCCATCCATGTGATGGTCAACCCAAGCAGCTGCCCCAGGCAGCCCCGAACAAGGAAGCTCCTGGGTTGAGGTGAAACCCTCTTTCTAATATCCTCCACAGCCCAACGCTTCTTCTGGGCTGCACTTTCAGAGAGGGCCAGGCACAACCAGGTTCAGGAGACCCCGGAAGGTCTGCAAGAACTTTTCACAGCAGCATTTGAGTTTCTTTCCACAATTTAAGAGAACTTCTTGCAGCCAGGAGCTACCACAGGGCTTGGCCAGAGTTGTAAAGACATTGTGTCCATCCGACCACACGGGAGTTGCAAACATTATTGCATGCGATTCACAGAGACTACGGTGTTTGCCATGATGCCGTTGGACTCCCAGTGTGCAACCACGGCAGCACTCCCAGGATCTCAGGGCCTGACAAGGCAGTGAGCCTGGGACCCGTTCAAACAGCTCCAAACCATTACAGGTGCTAAAAGGCAAATTCTCACCTCCTTGCTCACTCTCCCCGTAGAGGAATACCAAGCCAGCCACGTCGAGCCCCTGACAGCATCGCCGAGAGCCACACGAGACGTTTCCCACTGGAAAAGGACCAAAGCCGCCTCCTGAACAAGCGTCCCTCAGAAACAGAGCAGACATTGAAACAAGCTTGCAGAATCATGCCCAAAAGTCAGGATAATACATCACAAGTAGCAGTAAGTTATTCAGCTATCTGAAGCACCAAGACCTCCAAGACCTGCAGTCATTCAGGAAGTCTGCAAGAAGGCAAAATTAGCTCTGATTTCAAAAGCAGCAGAACAAGTGCAAGCTTGACAGCAAGTACTCTGCAGCTCCTGACCTTTGGAAAATACTGGAAAAAGTATTAAGCAGGGGAAAAAATAAAAGAAATTAAAAAAAAAAAAAAAAAAACAGTACATGCCTAGACTGCCTCTACCCTACCATTTCACAGCTAAGCACTTCCCAACATACATCTCCCATGAGGTGGAGGTGGCTGGCAAGGCCAAGAAAGGAGGGCTCCCGAGGCCAGCGGTAATGACCTAAGTGACATGACTAATGAGAGCAGGAATCAATAAGCCTCACTTGCACGCTCACCGCCATCACTGCCAACACCAGCGGGAAGCATCTGCCAAGAAAAATCTGGTCTAGACGACAGCAAGGCATGGAGCTGCCTACCAGCTGGGGATGCAGCGACCGAGGCTTTCAGTTCCATTTCTCGCTTACTCCACCAGACTACGACACCTTGCTTCATTGGGAGAAACATATGCAGAGGAACCAGACATGATATTTTCTTTTCAACATCAAAATAATAGAAGGGAGCAAGTCTGTCCACTTCCTTGGCATATAAACTGTGTCCCACACAACGCAAATGAGGACATCAGGTATTAAATTGAGGGATTGCTGAATGGGAGTTTTTAAGTCTGGGATGCTGCAGGGTTTTCCTCCCTCACCATGTAGAACTAATGGCCTGGATCCTGCATATTTCTGGCTTTCTGCACCGTGATTTTATGCTACAGAGACTTCAGTCTGAATTAGTAAGACAGCTTGCATATCAAGAAAATATTTAACAAATATTTTAAAACAAGTTCTGGGCTTGGGTTTTAAGCATAACTGAAAAAAAAAAAAATCACTGTGTGTAGGCTAGGTGTTTGAAAAAATTATTGCAAGATATTCCAACACCATTCCTGCAAAAACTTTGTTATTATCATGAATTACTTGGTGCACAAATCATTCTCCAAACCTAGGCATCTCCAGCCCATACACGTTGGCAGAATCTAGATCAAAGTTATTCAGGCCATTCAGATAAACAAGCAATTGCTTATCGTGTCAAAACCAAGTACAGGGTCACCTTCCCCCTGTTCTTTTACAGCTAAAACAATTTCATTATATGTACTTGAATTTTTAAGTGCTGTTGAGATACCATTTACATTTAATAACTTCCATTTCACACAGAGGCCATGGAGGACAGTCAGCTAGAAGAGACAACAGCAGTGATACAGGGAGGGAGGAGGGAAGAAGGTGGCTTACACATGCAGAAAAGAAAATATCATCAGCATCATGTCCACACAACAGGAAAGCAAAACAGCAATGAAACTGGAGAAGGAGAAAAGGGGGGGAGGGGGGCGGGGGGAAGCAAATAATATGTCAGGTAGGTCACATTAGGCAGGAAAATGGCTAGCCTGAAACTAGCTCTCAGACATCAGGAACACTCTGATACTGAGATTCTTTTTCAGACCACATCGATGAATTTATATTTCGCCTACCCAAGACAGAAATCAGGGCTCTCCATTTTATCTGAAGGACATAACTTTGTTACTGGAAGATACCACTGTTGGCATAAACTGGATAAGCACAATGAAATCCAATAAAAGATGCAAGGCAACAGGACAAAAACATGGAAGAGAAAGTGAAGATTTCATCAGCTGCTGGATGGCAAAGCACCTTAGGGCTTTTGAAAGTTAGGGGCACTCTGAACTATTTATACTAAATATTCATTTTACCTGTCTGCACTCTCATGTTTATATCTATGCAAACCTTTTGGACCACTATCAGCTCACCAAACTTTTCCTGGAGTAATGTGCAACTCTGCAATTGGATTTCTCCTTGAATAAAAATTACGTGACTTTGAAGATCAGCTCCAAACCCCTTAAAATGACCTCACTGATTGCCTGCTGCTTTCAGGCCAAGCAGCCTTAGAGTCATGAGACTGAGGAATCCCTAATAACAACAGGTCTTGCATCTTGCAACTGTCTCCTCCTACATGCAGTTTCTACAGTGAGCCAAGGACACACCATATCCTCCTTAAATCCAAGGCATAAGCCTTTGCCTATAGGCTGGGTACAGTTGGTGTAACGCTATAGCACAGTACAACTCTTTGTACAATCGCTCCATGTTACATTTTTTCTAAGTTACTGGTTCATTTGCAGGGTTTAAACATTTACTTTTAAATGGAAGGATTTAAAATATCTAGTATACATACAGTATCTGTACCTATCCTCAGAAGATCACGACACATCTGGATAGCACGCACATTACTATCAGCGCTCCAGGGGTCAGTTTAGCCTGCCTCCAAAATTTCAAAGTCCCTTCCAAAGCAGATTCCTCCCACGTTAAGTTTAATCCTGTAAAAAGCAGTAAAGACACGCTATACTTGTTCACAGAGAGTGTCTTAGGACCCCAAATCTGAAGGGTCATTCATCAGCCATTCCTTAGGGAAAGAGAAATTACTATTCCCATTGCTCCCGTACCACCCAGGGAAATGGGGACTCCAATATGCCTTGACCCAACCCCACAAAGCAACTTCTCGGGGCTGGCAGATGTGGATTTCGCCACATACCTATGACAACAGTTTACATGGATTAGCTGGTTTGACTCATTTCTACTCTTTTGAAATATGAATACAGCTTCAAATTATCTAGGAAGCAGCAATGTATTCAGGCTTCCTGGTCAGAAGAGGAAAATTTTGCTTTATTCAGGTTCGAAGCATGCTTTCTCTCCCGTAAGTTTTCATTCCCTTCTCACCACCTTCACCCTTTGAAGTGGCCGGCTGGCTAATGCCAGGTGTATTTGCCAGCATTGTAGGTCACAGCCCAGCTGGGCAGGCTAGCACCACTGCCCGGGCGCTGCCCAGACAGACGTGGGAAGCCCAGGTTTCCCAATCATGGGTGTTCCCACTGCATGGTCAGACAAATTGAGTACAAGCAATAGGCCCAGTAATTAAATAGCAAGCTCATATTTGGTACTTTTAACCTGTATGCTCCAAACACATTAAAAAAGAAGTGTATTATTCTTGCCGTTTGCAGTACGGGAAACTGAGGCATGGAGAAATGAATTTCCCTACTGGGTTCACATAGTGGATTGAAACAAAGCTTGGGAGGGGACCTGTTAGCACAAGTTTGAACCTAAATAGCAAAGAAAATGAAGTTGTTATCTGCATTCCATCAACTGCTGTACCATATGGTTAGACGTGGGCACGGGTCCAAGCTAAGCACCTAAACAACTCCTTCAGCTCTAATGCAGCAAACAAAACCCAAAACTCGCATCTTCATATTAATCGGAGTAATCCTTTAAGCTTTGCCTGCATTTCTGCTGACACTATGTTATGAGGATCCATGCTGAAAATTTAACCAAGGGTAAACCCAGCAGATGAGCACAGTCTCTAACACTACATATACCTGATGCCATCTTCCCAAACCTCTCAGCTTCCAAGAGGATATTTTTTTTTATATATATGACTACAGGCTCTTTCCATTCCTGGTAAGACGGTATTTTAAAGTATGCTTTTACAAAGCTCTTGCTAAGAGCACCTTGGTTCCTGATTACATCTCCGGCACATGTCAGGAAGATACTAATTACTCTTTAGCAAAATCAGAGATTCTGAGATTTAATAATTCAGTGTCTGCGATACAAGAACTAGCAAGTCTTTTATTATTAAATATTGTACAGCTTACCATATAGGAAAAAAAAAAAAAAAAAAAAGAAAACCAGCTATAAACTGTCTTTATTTCCTTTGAAACCTCTTTGTTCTGCTGCCCCACTGCTTGAAGTATGCGACCTCATGAACACCAAGCTCTCGTGAAGTAGGCAGAATGAACCGGGGGATGAAGGACAGGAGAGGGAAGCCTTCACTTGGCTGCCCCGTGCTGACGGGTTGGATATGCAGAGATCTTTTGTATGTTTAAAATGACACCTTCTTGGGTGTCTCCTCTCAAACCTAGGATCAGCTCATTCTGGATTGCAAACTCTGCCCTTGGAGACCTGCCAGAGGGCCTCCAAGGAGAAGCAGGGAGAAAGCAGAGGGTGATACCACGATTGCTCCAAAGACTCTGAAATCAGACAAGTGCGCCCAAGCCAGAGTGAATGACACAACGCTACTTCATGCCACAACGCTACTTCATGCCACACATCCAGGGGCTTTTCCTCCTCTGTATTTTAAGGGTTCAAGCATTTAACCCAAGAAACAGCGGCGAGCGAGCTTGTTCAGACAGAACAAACTGAAAGCCAGTCAGGTCAGCCTGTTCGCTGTGCATTTAGTAGGGGGGGAAAGCAGGTACATTGACAAAAGGCTGTTTCTCCAAGAAAGCCTACTTCCTTTTTATGCCCTCCATAAATTCACAGACACCCCTGCAATTAACTTCCAAAGTGCTTTTTTTTCTTTCTTACAAAGGTCAGTATAAGAATTTAACCCCACTGACAGGCAATGTCACGCTAGGGATGAGTTCACCAGAGTTGTTAATGTGCTCTTCCCAGGACAGACTGAAACGTGAAAGCACCCTTGCCCAGAAGAGTGCCTGCCTGCCTTAGACCACAGGAGAACTAAGGGAACAACAAAAACTGGGCAGTTACTGCGAGGCTGGGTGCTGACGGGGGGTGGGAGATGTTGAAGAAAAGAGATCTCCACGCAAAGATTATAAAGGCGTTCAGAGAAGGCAACCACCGACGGTATTTCCATATGGCAAAAGTCAGGCCCAGCCAACCCAGAAAGACGCTGCAGACACGCACGAGTGAGTCCTTCCTCGCCAGCTTGATGGGGAAGCGTAACGTGGGGGACAATACCTGGCTCAGTAGATGGGAGGAAAATTAGGCAGAGCCCGGAGCGGCTGAAGAAGTCCTGCCAAGAGGCAGCGACAGCAAAGGTCCAGCGCAGGTGATCCGATGGTTGCAGAGGCTAAAGAGACCTGGGGGAATAGGGATGCTGTATATGTACGCGTGTGCGTGCGTGCCTGCGTCAGGTAAGCCAGGAGGAAGGAGGTCTCGGCGATGACGGCGAGAGGTAATTACAGCCTGCAAAGGTCTGAGCTCGTAAAGACTGAATTAGATTTCCTCGAAAGTTTGTAGCCAAAGATTGTGCACGTAGTACAGACGCATGGGATGAGCAAGAGGCAGAGACTGAATAACTACTCACTACGTGCCCAAATGGGGTGGGACTGGCAAAAATCATGGAGGGATTAAGAAAGGGTGTCTGGGAGGGAGGAGAAGGAGATGGTTCATACCACCGGTAAGCTACGCAGAGAGGAACGTCACGAGAAAGGCAAGGGAAGGCTAAACGGAAAGAGATGAACAAGGGAGAAAAGGCAAGCAATATGGAAACGGTAGCTGAGACCCTGGCGCAGGCTGGTGTACAGCAGGCAAGGGGCCTGACTAATAACAAAGCCAACAGGAACGTGCGGGACAGCCCAGAAACGGGGAGGCAAGAACTGAACCAAGGAGGTGCCAGCAGGACAGCCAGAGAGGCCAAAGACGATCAGGGGATGGGAAAAGAGGAGAGTCAAAAGCAAAGCAGCCAAACGTGGATGGTGAAAGGTACTGACCTGACCAAGAAAGGGTCTTGAGACAGAAAAGATGTGACGGTAAATCAGAGTTCAATAAGAAAAGTTTTCTTATGCCCAGGAGAGAGAACATAGGGAAGACGGAGCAAAACAACCGCAAACTTTTCTATAGTGTTAATACCAGAACCCCAAACAGAGGTAGCCCACAGGCACAAGAGATCAGGAGTTTATATAGGTGTTTTGCCTTCTGCCTGACCCTGAAAGACTTTAAACTAATCATACACATTTTGCAGGGTACATTCAAACTCTGCTCGCCTTCCCACCTCTCTGCAGAGGAAAACCAAAGCCTGCCCAGATCCCTTTTACTTCATTATTTCCTTTCTCGTTGCATCACGAGGCTGAACCAGTGCAGCGATGAGATCCCTGTTTACTTCTGTACGCCGTGTAGGGTGCAGTCCAGCCAGAACAACGACCACAGTTGTTTCCTACAATTATTAACACGTTTCACACCCTTTCCTCTGGGTTATGAGAAGCAGCACCCCTTCCTTGACAACAGCTACAGCCAGTTTCCTTCCTCACCCGAGACCTGCAGATGTTCAGCACCTTTCTGGGTTTGTCACTACTGTCCCAGCTCCCTTCCCCCTCATTAAAGAAATGGGGTTTTGTTTTCTACCAGAAACAACTCAGTCCACAATTTCATTTGAAGAAAAGAATTCACTCGGCACTTGTTAAAATAATTTGTAGAAACACTTCAAAAATCTCATTTACACCATTCTTGCCCCGTTCAGAGGCAAACTTTGGTTCTTTAAATCACTACTAATTTCTGGCAGAAGGCCACATCTTGCCCATCACAAGTAAACACTAGGCTGGGTGTTTTTCTGTGAAGCAAAGGGCATGGTTCTCCTGCATGCCTTTGGCAAGCAAGACTTTGGTTTAGCTTCCTCGTCACTTTAGGATGCTACAACATTTACTACTCCCTTGATGACACTGCCAGTTACTTTTAAAAGGATGGCCATTTTACCCCTACAAATAAATTTCCATCATTTCAAATGCACTAATTTAGACAGAAGGGATTTCCCAACCTCTTAATGCGATTTTGCGCTTTCTTAGCGTCCTCTATCCATAGATCTTCCAGGGAAGTATAAACAAGGGTGCCAGAGAGCACCAACCATTTACAAGAGCTCTCCATCAATGTCCCTGTCAAATTCACTCCAAGGGAAAGCCATAATAATAGAAGGGCCCACAACAAAGATTTCAACTTTATTTCATTCTGTAAATAGAAGAGGTTGAAACAAAGACACGGTTCATTTCCCTGAGGCCTGAAGAGCTTACAAGGTCACAGCTAACAAGGAAAGCTTTGGTTTGTGTGGGATCCTAAGACAAAACACCTCGAACCAAACAGACGCAGTTTGCAGGTCACATTTAAACTCCACACACTCTCTCACCTCTCTGTAGGGGAAAATAAATAGTTTTGTAAGAGGAAAATGCTTTATCTCAGTTAGACAGAAACACACCGTACATTGACGGGGGCGGTTTGAGGAAAGCTGTGCAGAAGTCTGCACCAAGTGGCAAAAAACCTCTTCACATTAACAGTGTAAATTGGACGTTCAGGGACCAGAAATCTCCTTGTTCAGTATAAAGGTAGTCTGAAAGCTAGAAGACACTTACAGGCACCGTCTTTGCCAGCCACTTCCCATCCACAGGCCCAAACACATCCCACCCTGGATCCAACTCCAGCTCCAGCTTCCTGACCCACCTCCTCTCACTCCCTTCCAGGTAACACGCTTTCAATTATAACTGAGATAAAATACCTAAACGGCCACTAGCAGGCTAATAATGACAACACACCTACGTGCCTAATTTCAGAAGATTACATCAAGCATTCCTTGTCGAGCTGAAACTGCTCACGCGACTGTGGGGGGGAAGACGGCAGTGAGCTCAGCTCTTAACCAAAAGTTGTGTATTTTGCAGAAGAGAAAAAGCAGGCGGAGGAAGGTCCTGTATCACCTTTAAATGAGGTCAGGGGAGCAAAATATGGCTATTTCTTAGCCTTCTTTACCTGTCAGATAGGTCTAAAACACAGCCCAGCTTGACAGCAGCACTTAACCATCCTGCATTCTTCACCGAGATAATTACACCCGTAATAGCTGAACCTCTGCTCTGCACTGCGTCAAAGGGGTTTACCTTTTGAAACATAAACTCAAGAAATGGCTTAGAGCAAAATGAGTTAGATTTTACTAGTCAGCCAGCAAGATGCACATATCTTCGTTTCCACGAGTCAACAAAGCTAGACAAAGACAGAAACAAGAGAGAGGGTAAAAGCAGTATGTTTCTATACATTGGTGCAAGTGAAGATGCACTTTGCTAGACTGCTGCCCTGTAATAAAAAAAAATTATAATATAAAAGCTATAAAAAAATAAAAACTATAAATAAAAGCAAACATAAAGGCCCTATTTTATAAAACTCTGCCACTATTTCAGAAGCAGAGGGCAAGTACCCATAATGCCAACAGAACCGCGTGGGGATAAATTCTCCAAAAGGTGCACAAGTACTTGGCAGAGCAACCCTATGCCATGGCAAGGAAAGCCACTGGATTCCATGCTAAAACACTGTACCTCATCTGAGCTTTTCAATGGGGAAGAATAGTTTGGAGGGAAAGGAGCCCACTGATACACTGGGAACCCAGAATCCAGTGATAAAACCCAGCTCCTCAAGAAGCCACTCCTTGCCTACTCTATTCAAGTTTTGACCATTAAATACTCTAAATTCAAAATTACATTAAACTTACAGATTATTTCTAAACCTTCAAGGCACAGGGTCTTTTCGACATACTGCTTACGTGAAGGCCAAAGCACTGAAACCTCAGCCACATCGGGGCATACGGTCACCGCCACACCACAATATACACACATACGTGTACCAGACCCAGAGGATGACTTACATCGGCTTCCCCCTCCAAATTTATGTATATCCCAACTGCTCCTTTCATTTTCACTATTTCTGTCCAATTCCTTTCTTTCCATTCTCTCCTCCCTCTGTTCTCCATAGCACTGAGTTGACACTAGACAAGTCCCATACAGAGATGCTGTCTCTCTGCCACTGATCTGGCTGGCTGGACCAGCTGGATCACGCAAAGGACTAAGCTCTGACATTACGATTTGCTTCTGAAAGTTTTAGTTTTCTAAGCTCAAAGGCCTGATTCGCTTGCTTGCAGTTACGGCATAAATCCTCCTTAATATGCAATCCTACTTTGCTTTTGCAGGTATCAGTGCAATTAATGCTTTGCCAAAAATCTGGTTTTGTGCATAGTTCAGCAGACCGAAGCGTAAGGCAGCAGTTATCCCAAAGCACCCCCTTTGATATAAAAGCCTTCTCCTAGGACACAGCATTTCAGAAAGTGCATTGCCGCTGTAGGAACTGGCCTGGCTGAGCCACACAAGCAGGCACGAGAAAAGAAACAAGGGTGTGATTTTGCGAATAGCACTCAACAACGCTGAAGCCACCACAGCAAGGAAAAGCTATTGCAAAGGACTAATTATTCAAAAATTTCTTCCTTCTCCTCAGCCTGCCACACCAACATCGGCGTGCCTTGTTCCTAACATCGTCATCAGCCTGCCTTGCACACAAGCACGCCAGCCAACGGCGCAGCCCTAACACGCTCAGCTTCCCCTCACTACCCCGACGAATTGCCAACACCCCGTGTGGGCTGGACCTTACGCCCCGACCTGCGGGAGCGAGCCCTTCCTCCATCCCCACCGCTCCTGGCGTTTCTGCCGTGTTAAGGACGTGCATGGCTCGGCTGTTTGTTTTCTTTAGGGCTAGCAAAGCAAAGCAGTTCTTGGGGACACCCCATAATAGCTCGTGTCAACGCAAGGTAAGTCGCGGGAGCACGCTGCTAAGCTCTTCATTCAGCTTGTTGCATCCTGTGAAACCACCCCTTGAGCAGACCTGTGCAGAGGAAGGTTTCCAAGTAACTACTTCTCAAACTACCACATAAGACGGTGTAAGAAAGGCCTCTCTCAAGTGAGCATCTTGCTTCTTGGTGTTCCCCACGTTACTTACAGAGGGCCCAGCTACTGCTGTCCTTCCTACTACCTGTTACGTATAGCCCAATACAAACCAAAATTGGGAATTCAGTTCTCATTGGCTGACCCAACCTTAGGACATGATACCAACAGAAAGCGAGCCCACTACGACTGTCTCATGCGATGTTATTTGCCACGCTGAATTATTCCACCAGGAACATTAAAAAAACAAACCCCAAAACCCCGTAACCAACAATTAGAAATGAGCAAAAATCCTAAATGAGAGCCTGTGTTCCACAAGAGCTCAGCAGGTATATTGTTACTTGTCAAATAGCTTCACATTGCACAGGTAGCATTCAATTCTTATTTTCTTTTATTGGAGGTATTAATGGACTATGTTATCTTTGTTCTGCTGGTGCTATTCAAAAGAGGTGACAAAAGAATTCTTCCCACCTCCCCAGATTACATGTTATCCCAAATGTTCGTGCTTCATGGTCACGCTATGAAAAATATTCACTTGAGTAATCACACCGAAGCCATTATAACTATCCCCGCGAAGAAACATTTAATCTCCTCTTCAAGCATTTGCAGAGATCAGGACCTGACAGCCACTAATGTGCTGTACTCAGTTCCAAGCTCAGCATTTTTAAGTAAAACAGTCCATTTTTAAATTAATACTGGAGTAAATACCTCCTTTTGTAATGAGCCCCTGACACCAAGAACCCCTGGCTTCACACAGATCCTTGCAACTCTATAATAAGCTCTTGGGAGGTCCCCAGGTTTTCTTTCAGCGACAGGGGAAATTCCACAGACTCATTTTTCTGGTCCTTGAAACAAATTGTCAGATGAAGAAAATGATGTGCCTGTAAAAGTAGAAGGAAGATCGTACAATAGGCAGCATACCAGTGCACTGACCCCCTTCAGCCCACGATGGGGAATTCAAACACAGCATTTCCAGGCTGGGATCTTCCGCTCAATGCACCCCGCGCTTTGGCTTTCAGCGAGGAGGGCTCCCCATCTCCAGTGCCCGCCGCCCACCTTCTTGGCCAAGCCAAACCGCAGATGGCAAACCCTCATGCCTCTGAGACCAGGTACCTCCCCCTGGCCCTGGGGACTCGGCGACCACCGGCGCTACACGGAGCAGAAAAGGGAGCATCTCCATGCGTGACTTCTCCTGTGAACTCTTCTGGGAGCCACCTGTGACTACAGAAGCTGGCTCCGTGTTAGTCATGGGGGAGCCAGGCAAGGTCTGGCAGCATACAAAGAAGTTCTTGTGTATGCTGGATTTTTCTTCTATGAATGTATCTATTTACTTTTGAACAGAAAAACTTTCAGGTTTGGGGGGGGAAAGACTGTTTTGTTGGGTTTTTTTGTGGTGTTTTTTGTTGTCATTGGATTTTTTTTTTAAGAGAAATCTTTCATCTAAGATACAGAAGATGCTATAAGTTTAAAACATTACTTTCTCATTGTTTTATTATGCTTTCTGAAAAAAGTAGCTCTTTTGTTTGTTTCAAGCTTACGTCCTAATAATTCAATTTCACGCTGCCAAATTGTTACATCAGAAAAGGCAGAAAAACATCACTGCTCTACTCATTTTCTCCACAGGACTCATAATTCAATCAGCTTCCGCAACATAGCTGCTCCATGCTTTGGAGCACTCCTGTTACCTTTCCTTGCATCTTTTCTAGTTGTCTGGCTTTTTTCATGCCTTTTTTTTTTTCAGTAGGTTTTCCAACTTGGGGAAACAAACTTCACACAGTATTCAACATACCTATGCACCACAGTTACACATTGGTATCCTATCATCTTCAGTTTTATTTTCTATTTCTCAAACCATAAGTTTACAGAAGGAAAAAAATCATACATTAGGTTCAAAACAAACTGGTAAAACACTAAGTTTCAAAAAATCAAAGAGGAAGCCTAAGTTCCTGCCTTAGTTTCTGCAATTTTCTATATACCTTTCTGTTACCAACTTGAGCATGTTTCTCAAATGTTTTTCTATCTTTTAGACTGAAGTGCCTGAGTACTTGGGCTGCTGCCTAAAGAAGGCTGAGCAAAAGCCTTTAGTCCAGTTGTCTCCTCAGCCAGAACAAATATGCAAAACCTCCTTCAATGGAAAAGCAGTGACCTTCAAAAAAAAAATAAAACCGACTTTAGTTAGGAAGGTAATTCACACCCTTGCATTCAAACATACCTAACAACATGTTCTTAAAAGGAACAAAGACATTTTAATTGTGTTTGTTGTGCATCTGCATTCTCGGCATTGTCCAGTCATCAGCATGAACTCCCCATCAGGAGTGCCAGAGTGGGATGCCCAGCCACCACCATAAACACAGGCTGACACCCAACGCGAACGTGGGACGGGGAAGAAAAAGAGATTTCATTTAAATGAATGGCAAATGGATGGAGAGAAGGAAATACAACCAGCACCAACAATAATCCTTTTAACACATCATCTCTATTTTTCCCCTCCCTGTTTACGATGTACAGTAATAAATTTCAGAAGCTTCCAAAGAATCAGGACAATGCTTTTACTTTCAAGGAGTTAGGAGCTAACAGTGTGAGACAGCTTGCCCAGACACTGCTAGCTAGTCAGAAAGAAAAAAAAAAAAAAAAAAAAGAAGCTTTAGTGACTTGATTGAAGAACAGACTGCTATCTAATAAAGCCAAAGAACAGACTCCTATCTAACAAAGTCAGGCGTGCCCTTACCAATGTATTAGTCAGACAGGCAGCTCTGGATTCTACATTTAGAAAATCTTGTATATAATTGTCTGGGCTTGCAAATGCCACTATACCGTATTTCTAGCGATGTTTTGGGCAGCATATTTTGTATGAGTTATATCAGGAAAAGTATATAATCTCGCTCAACTGGCAGTAAAACATTGCTTACACATGCTTCTGAACTGTTTAAATGTAAAGCAGAATAAGTGGGACACACGAGCAGATAATTGCTTGATTTTATCCCACCATATCTTGTATAATTCACCTGAAACTAGCCACTTACAGCACCACAAAGCAAGCTACGGTTTGTCCAGAAGATAACAGAAAAATGTATTTACTCTTGCTAGCAACTAAATAACATGAATATTCAACTTTACCAGCAGCCTTCATAGTTAGCCGAGAACAACATTAAAAAGCATGACCTCCCCTCTTTCCTGAGTCCAGGGCGAGTTTGGCTCCAGCACATAGAGAACAGTCCTACCCAACTGCCATCATTCACGTTATCTTCACAACCATGGGGAGAGCTGTGAAGCGTTTCTGAGAGAGCACTCTCATTTCTGGAGACTGAGAAAGTGTCTCCTGGCTGGACCCTCAGAAGCTGGTCTGTTAATAGTTCAATGGCAAAATATATTTTCTGGGGCAAGAAGAGAGGTAATGGATATTAGAAGAAAGAATAAGACAAATTGCAAAGTCTATGTTTTCATATATTGTGTCTCCCCTGTGTTCCCCTTAGCTTGAGGCATCTCTATTTCTCATTTCACTAGAAACACAATCTAACTCCTACTGTCACTGGAAAATCCCCACAGATGCAAATAAAAGTTGGATCTTTTACGTAAGATGGAATGGGAAGCTCTATCGTTACCAAGCTTGCCTCCTCCAGCAACCCACCAGGGTTTTGGTAACAGCTCCAAAAAGCACAAGGGTCATCGATCTAGATGGCTTCTTCCTTCAACTAGTCCCTTTCCAGACCCGCCGTGGTGGTGTCCCCCAAATCTGCTGACCAGCCACACTGAACACAACCAGTCTAACCCTGCATCAGGAGCAGATTAACAGATCTGTTGTATCAGGAATTTTAGTAGATGGGCCAGAAAGCTTGCAAACTTTGTGCGTTTTCTGCGTTTTTAGTGACATCACAGTCTATGCAAAAATACATAACTAAGGTTTCTTTTTTTTTTTAATCATTTATTCAGAAGACGAATTCTCTGCAAGTCAATGAAGCACATATTTTCATAGCCCTGAGGTTATCAATCAGGCCGCAGAAACACTGAAATTAAAGCGTGAATGGTCAATGTCTCCTCCTCCCCTCATTCAAGGCCCAACTTCAAGGCCCACAGCCTCTGTTAAGTGCTTTCTGCCAAAAGGCTGAGATAAGAATGAAAGGAAGGAGATAAGAAGGAAATGCTAACTAACAAGAGTAGTTTGTGAGTCTAAAGCCAGACTGAAAACATGATTTAATGAGCTGAGTAAAAAGACTGTATTTGCTCAAGGAGCAGGTCAACTGCAGACAGAAAAGTCACAAAAGAAGTGGAAAAATGAGGTTAGGAGAGAAAGAAAGAGCACTTGGTTAATTTGTTTTCTGTAACTTCCATTCACCAAGTCATTGCAACCTAATTTCTCAGCATTTAAAATTAAGGAAAGGTCAGGCTTACTGGCCATTTGAAAAGGTCTGCCACAATTACTTAAAGCAGCTATTGCTGGGTTTCTGGAAAAAAAATTCAAACCATGAAAGGAGTGTCTGGCAAAAAATAAGCCCCAAGAACAAGTGGCACGATAAGAAGAGATCCTCCTATAAAAAGCTGCTGGCAACCATGGCTCTGCCAATCACCTGAAGTATCTGTCAAAACAGACAAACGCGGCTGAGGCAGGCCATCATTTTGTGGGTTTTTTTGTGCTGTTTTGTTTTGTTTTTTTTAAAGAACAAGCACATTGCAACCGGAGGCATCAGCTGCCTAACCTTGTTCATAGCTGTGCGTTCAAGAAGGTACCCATTTGCGTCAAAAAAAGACAGTGTCCAAGCGGCGTGGGTGGAAGAGCCAGCCAGACGACGCTGTGTGCTCCCGGGTCTCCCATTACGCAGAGCGACTGGAGGCAGGAGGACCAGGGGAACCTGTTATGCAGGAGCCAGAGTTACAAAAGGACCGGTCCACAGCAAAACACGCAGGAAATGTGGAAATCATCCATGAGATCCACCAGAGCTGCTGTCAGCTGCTGCTGTCTTCAACTGGGGCGTTACAAGTTAGGTGACGGGAGCAGCCTGGCCCAATGTCATGGCTGTGAGCAGGAGGTTGGACCAGAGACCTCTGCAGGTCCCTTCCCACCCAAATTACCTTATGATCCCACAAGTATCTGTTCGCAGACCATAATGAAGAGAAGATAAGGCTGCAGGTCCACAGCAATTTATCCCCATCTCTCTTTTCCTCCCCCCTCACCCCAGATTAAGTTTTTGCCTTTGAGCTGGCTCACAGTGGGCTCCTGTGTCGGAGCAAAAGGGAGAGCAAAGGCTGAGAGACCTTCATGGTGCTGACCCACACCAGCTCAAACCACTGTGGCAGTGCAGATACAGAGGGAAGTTCAGTTCATGCTAAAAACTGTAAGGAGGGACTATATTCCTGTAGTCAAACATCGGAAAAGGGACCTGTGCCTTCCTCAGCCAAGAGGAAGCAGAGACAAAAAAGGCAAGTTAGGGACAACACTGGTAAAGATTGACTCAAGCACTTTCCATATCTACCCTATTAGGTCCCAACAGACAGTTTCTCAACCCCGTTGTTCCCACGCTGTTCAGCACCATGCCTTGCCTTAACCATCTCATGTTTTTAAGGGTAAAATTCATGCCATTCACAAAATGCATGGCCTGACTTCAAAGCAAAATAGCACCATATCCATTCCAAGATTCAACTTGTGAAGGCTCAGCCCTAGCTAGCACCGAATGCAGCCAGTGACACTTCTGGAGCCCTCAGGAGAGACAAGATGTCTCCGAGGAAGGTGGAGATTGTAGAAGCAGCTGCAGCAGAGCCAACAGAAAAACGACGATGCTGCGAGCAGCGGGGTGGCAGGCAGGCTGGGAAGGGACAGGCTGTTACCGACACTTCATCAGGCTGGTGTGATCCTGGCACAAAGCCACTATTGGAGAGGAAGACAAGAGCTTGCATGCTGGCGCAAGCTTTTAAGCAGAGAGATAGCATTGAGAAAAGGTCAGTTACGGATAAAGGTAAAAGCCACGCTTGCTAAGCTCACCGAAAAAGAAATCCAAAAGGTAGGAAGCGAAAAGCCCAGAGGAATTCACTGCAACAGCTCAGTTTGTAAAGGAGGGTTACAGCATCCCAACGCTGCAGTGTAGTCTAGGTAAGCCTGAACTAGCTTTCATCTAGGGACTGAAGTCACTTATTGCAGCCGCTCATCACAGGCTGCCTGAGCAGCAAGGGGAGTTAGCCACTGCTGAAAGCTGTAATTATTGCTGGAGTTGAAGAACACAAACCATACCTGAGCTGTCTAGCTCAAAACTAGCTCGTATACATTTATGTTCAGCTGCAACACATACAGGAAAAATCAAGGATCCTAACAATGAAACGAAGCTTGGTCATCTTGCAAAAGCACCGAGACCTTGGTTTCGGGAAGGGAAAAGAAAACCCCACAAGATGCCACTTCCCTTTCCACCCTTGCTTTTGTAGGATGAGAGTAGGTCACTTCCCCAGAGAGAAGAGAACCGGACAGTACTGACATGTGCTTCAGTAGAAGATGCAGTGTTGCCTTGAGGCACAAATCTCATCTTTCCTTACCATAATTAGCAAAGAACAAGCCTGCGAGAAGTCAAATACAATACTAAAACCTATAGGTAACATCACGCAACAATCATTATCTTGCAGTTTAGTGAAAGAAACACCATATAAACCACCACAGGCTCCAGTTTCCTTCTGCAACACCCCATGCAATCACTGCTAGTGTTTTCACGGCACATACCAAGAGTGCAAGACCACAGACTGGGACAGTATGACATGCCTCTTCTTAAGTTTACTGACCCGACGGGCCCTGTGCTCATTTTCTGAATGAACAACTAGCGCAAATAAAGTAAGGATAGCCATTTATGAAGTATTACGTGTTTATGGCTCCAGATTCAAGCCAAACACATATCTAAGTATCTGTGACTGCAAACTCACCATAGCTCTACTAAAGCTTTCGAAAGACTTATGCATGCAACTCATTCATGAAGCAGGCTGAGAGGTGCCACAAGACGTAATTACTACAGCCCAAGCGGTGAGAAAACAGGTAAAGCAAATCCAGGCAGGTTTTGAGCAAGAATTCTTTGCCCGGTTGCCTATTTACAGATTACCTCTCATTCACAAGTAACCTTGTATGTGAGTATAATTATCTAGGGGTTTGCACTATGAGAGCAGCTACGGACTTCAGCCCCAGGTCAGCACAGCAGTGCCCAGAGCAACGTCGACCTGACAGGGCCACCACGTTCTCTGCCCCGAAGCACTTGTGCTGTCAAACACAAGACAAGAAGCAACGTTTGGACCAAGCTTTCCAGCAGACAGCCCTCAAAGTGCCAGCCATCACTGTACACGGCTAGGCAGGTTGCCCCACAAGTTACCACTGCAGGTGTCCTCAAAGCAGGGAGAAGAAGGGGGAAAGGTGCAGAGCAAGCACTGAGGTTCAGGGTAGCTGCCACAGATCAGGAATTGGGAACTACGAGAAGGGAAGGTTTGATGAAGTCTGCAGCACACGGGTAAGGAAGCACAAGCTTCAGATGCACAGCTACCTGCACACTCAGGTGTCAAATGCTGGGCTTGGTGAGGTGAGTGGTTTTCAACTTGGGGTCTGCAGAACCCCAAATGATCTGTGAACTCCTTTCCAAAAGGTCTACAGAAAGGTAAAAGTGAAAATCGACACTTGTATTTGCTGTATTTCCACTGGAAAGTCAGCAATCTGCAAACTAAAGAAAGCTGAGGACCGTTACACCGGTGGGTTACTACTCACTGGGACAGGAGGCAATGTAAATGATTCAAAGCAATAGAAAATCCTGAGGAATTGGAAATGGGTGCATAAGCCACTGAGCAAAAGCGTTCACCAGCATGGAAACAAAAAAAATTTGAAATAGCAGGTCCCAGTTGTTCAACATTTTCCTCGCTAGTGGGAAAAAAGTTCTGTCAAAATTATTTCCTTTTTACCCCCATCACTCATCACAAAAATCAACTCTGAAGCTCACTTTTCTTCCATCTCACAAGATGATTGGTGTCTAGTGGCTCCCAACAGACAGGATATGTTTTGTCCTCTGTCTCAACACAAACACTGAGGAGATTGGAAAGACAGCACTGGGATTAATTTAAGTAACCACTGAAACCTGAAGCCCAACAATTATCCAAGCAGAAAAATTAAAACGACTAATGCACTGGCATACAGATAAATCTGCTTTCCCTCTTTAAGATCAAATATGTCACTGAATGAGACTAGCTATTGACAGAGAAAAGCAGAACAATGACAGATGTAGTGATTCTGACACTAAAACATTTTACAGCTATACTGCGCTTGAAAGGTAGCCAAGAAGCAAGTCCCTACAGACCTTCCAAGAGCTATTTGGCATTGGCTTCACCGAGGAGCTTTAGCTGCACACCTCTAACAAAGACAAACTAACAATCAGAAAATACCTTGGAAACCAAAGCAAAGTACTTGAATTAATAAGAAATCTATAAACTAAAGGCTAGAAGCTACTGCCGTAGATGAAAAATGACAAAATGATAGCCACTAATCCCTGCCCAAGGAAAGGAACCAGAATGATTGTAAGTCAAGTTGCCTACTTTTTGTGACTTCATCTTTATTGACAAAGTATTAATTAAGATTTCCTCTTCATACTTTTATTGAAGAAGTATTAATTAGGACTTCCTCTTCGTAATTTTCCTGAAGGCACCTACAGACCCTGGATGAACTCTGCTGCTGTTTATTTTTCAGAGTACTGTATACATCAAAAATAAAAGTGTGAAGAATACCAGTCCTGATTTTGCAAGCTTAACTATCAAAGGGCTCCCTGCTTAGAGGCAGACAATCCACTCTGGGATTAACCACACAGATTAACTCCTCAGGTGAATCTCTTAAGAACTGTCAGGCAAATACAAGAACATACAACATGCCTATATTTAAAAATGTGAGCCCTCCCACCAAAGTCAGACTTGATTTGCTATGTGCACATGTGGGCATCTGTGTCTTGTTGAATCAAGACCACCCAAGGTAATGGGAAACTTCTCTTTGTACAGCACTTAAAACATTATATACACACATATCTACAGGAAGGAATTCAAAATTTCTCTGAGAAACGCTGCAGAGCTTCACAGCCCTACGAGTCCTACGCTCTTCCTTCCCCACCTCGCAGGCACCTCCCAGTCATCTGAACGATGGAGCTGATACCACATAGCTAGACCTCCTAAGAAAATGCATTAAGTACTACTAAAGTCTCCACTTTCGATAAAAACGGAGCAGACCTGACACCTATCAGACTTGCTTCCCTACCACATGAAACACTACATCCAAGATCATCTGTTCATATCACTAAAAACCTGGCCAGCCTCCCTTCTCTTTTGGTCTCCCGCTCATTCCAGATGTTCGTATTCCTAAAGGAGGCTTCTCTAGAAGGGTGACGTCTGGTCTGAAGATGCCTGTGTGAAAAATATACTTGTTTCTAGAGCATCTAAGATTGCAGAGACTGAAAGTTATTAATTTCCTGCTCCCTATTTATGCACTGTTTACCCCTTCATGACTATTCTCCGCAGCTTCTCACAAAAGTAGTGTTTTCCTCTTTAATTGCATAGGATTTTTCAGTCAGTAACACCAAGAAAGTATGTCTTTTTAACCAAAAGGATAATTGTGACAAATTATCAATGATGGCAGGAAAGCTCAGACCCCAAAGCCTTTTTCAGCCCCACTCAGAAACAGTGATTGAGTGTGCCCCTTTAAATTCTCTTTTCCTAAATTAAACTAGGGAGAAAATTTACACCCTTTTATTTATTTTTTAACAACCGCTCCTGCTAATAGTGTCTAGTATGTTAGATACCGTCTTTGCTTTAAAATACACCTTAAAATCCTGTTTTTCAACTGGTCAAACCACCTTGTGAACATGCGACTAATTAGGACATCCCTACAGCCCAGGTGAGTTGCTGACTTCTCACAGCCGGACCAGGGCCAAATACAACGTGACGCCAGGCACCTGAGAACCTCCATTCAGGCTCGTGTGATCACCCACAACCTGCTCCTCCTATGACTTAAACAGCCATATAAACACCAAGTACATGACCATCCACCAGGACCTCCTTCTTCTGCTCTCCTTCCCAGTGCTGTGGACGTTTCACCCTCTCTTTGGGCTCTCAAGATTGACCCCGGTAGCCTGAACCGTACCGCTGGACAGGGGCCATTTGCAAGGGCTCACCAGGAGGCTCCTGCTAGCAGGCAAGCTGAGCGGACGGAAATCTTCTGCACGGGTGCTGACCTACTTCTGGCTTCAGAAGCCAGAGCATCTCGGCAGCACCCTCAGATTAAGCAAGGTGCAATGGGTCTCCCTGAGCGGAGACAGTGGAGACAAAAGAGGCCCTTCAGGGAAACCCAAAGAAAACACTCAGCTTGCTCTTAATGCCAGCTATTGTTATTTCATCTGTCAATGAAAAGGGAACTTGTCTGGGCACTAACCCTGATACGCGCAAGCAGGAGAGCAAACATTTAATGCCGGTCTGCCAGAGGAGGCAAGGGCAGAGTCCACTCCCACATGGGCTGAGGAGAGGCTGGAAGGCTCGAGGGCAGGTTGAGCACTACTGGCAGCCAAATAACACACCAAGAATCCTTTGACTGAAACACTCCCCCTAAAAGAAAAGAAAAAAACCAAAACAAAACAAAAACCCACCAACCAACCAAACCCCATCCCCAATACAAAAAAAAAAAAAAAAAAACACTGAACACCTGCAAGCATCACAGGGAGCTTACAGGACTTCAGTTACCTCTGTAGAATTTGAACACAATAAATTAACAGGCAGTGATAAACCCCATTTATGTTGGGGTTGATCTCTTTGGGAAGGGACATTGGTAATCAACTGTATGCATTGCTGTTGGCACAGTTGCAGGGCTCTACAAGCTCATAGACCCAAGGATACCAGTAAGACAAGGTAAGTAGACACGATATATTTATTAGGCTATTAAGCCTTCCTCACAATGACCTGGAGAAAGGCTGATGCATCCAGAAACCTATCTGTTTCTTCCATATTCTTTGCATATAGAAAGATATTCATGGATATCATTACCAAAGTGGAAAATACAACTACAGTCTGAAAGAGTGAATATTAATTTGTCTTTCTTCTTAAGCTAAAAGTTTCGCTAGATTTGGTGTAGGCTTTTTTTAAAGGACAAAAAAAATTTACCATTTTTAAAAAAGAAATACTCATTTTATAGCCCCACAATAATACCTAAGACTCTGCTGCCAAATCTCAAATACACTGTCAGCACCCAGCTTCTTCTAACACTGATAATACATTGCATGTCTTGCAGCTTCAATGTTAAACACAGTCCTTGCAGTCTCGCTCCTTCTTGAGAGCCTCTGAACACCCAGTGAGAGCATACGTTACTGCACAGGCACCTTCAAGGCGGCAGATAAGCAGGAGTTACTGGAGCTGCGGTTACTGGAGAGGATGGACACAGCCATACGCTGCCCTGCTGCCAGCACAGGGACCGAGCCACTGCTCAGCCGCGGGCCAGCCCCAGGTCTTCCCCTCCCAAAACACACCTTTCTTCCCCTTCTGCTGGCACCAGAAGGAGGAATCAGCCTCCCCTGCAGCCAGCCTAGTCCTGCTGGCCACTGCACTTTAGGCCATGTTATTGGGAAAGGCACTGGGACTTGTCACCTTCCAAGAGCCCCTCTCCACTCTTCCAGTGGGATTCCCCGTACCAGGGCCAGCAATGGGCCCTTCAACATCCTCGCTCTCCTCTGAAGGCAAGCATGAGCTAGCATATGTACCTTCTGAAGCATTTACAGCTAGCAAAAACTGCTTTAAAACTAAAACTTCATGAAGGTACCCAAACCATGCTCTTCAGGTAGAAACATTTTTCACTGTCACAGTGTATAGATTTTGTAAAGAACCACATTTGGAGTAGTTTCCTAGAGTTTAAGTGAATTGGTTTGCCTTTCTAAAAGGGCAATCTTTGATACACCCGCATATCCCTTCGTTAATCATCTGATAGTGGAATTCAATGTTAAGCTGAAAGGCTGCTGTATTTTACTCAGACTTCTGTTGTTTTGGTGTCTCATCCCGTCCCCCCACGGAAGAACAACAACAAAGTCTCATATTGCATGGGTTAGAAGTATATCCAGCTCCAGAAAACACACTACAGAAGTCATTATACTGTGCATATTTAAGTGCACAGTATAGTAACTTTCTTTCATAAGAAAACGAAAATAGGCCTAATAAGTGGCTACGGCAATATTACACTATTGCTTTTCTGCTACAGAATAAAAAGCAACCAGAAGAACCACTATTCAGATTCCCTGGGTAGTTATCGACCTTTGAATGCGTGCTCTATTGCTATTGTGGCTCAGAACAGGAGCCTGATTAAAAAAGGAGCCGTGAAGACCTGCTCAAATGTCAACAAGAAAGCACTTTGTTTCGTCAAAATATACGTGTTTGTACATTCTTAACATTCAGATATTTCCCGCCACAGGTCTCAGGTGAAATCCCAGGTCATAAACTGAGGGATCAAGTACACCGGACAGAAGAAAGCATGTTTATGTATTAGGTGAAGGGATTTTAATCCAAGAACATCACAATATCCTTAAAAACCTTTCCAGATCTGGCCCACCCAGGGAGCAGTTTCAATATTGGAAACTGGAGACCGCAATAACATTCCCAGCAGTCAACATCATTAGAAAATAATCAAAACATTTATGCTTTTGCATTTAAAACAAAGAAACAAAATTTGGAGAGAGCTTGAATGTTCAGAACACCGTTAAATTTCTGCTATTGCAGAAAACGATTATTAAGAAGTTTCTCCCATCCTCACGTTTCACAGCCACAGTTTCTGCAGGGGAAACCATACCATCTGGTTGTAGCTTTTATTTTCTCCAAACACTTCAGCCTTTACTTGACTACCAAGAAAAGAGGAACCTGGCCATCACATTTGCCAAAGCCAAGGGAAGGAGTGATGTTGCTCAGAAGGCAACTCTGGATGCCAAGAGTCTTGGAGGACGCCCGATCCATCTGGGTTGCATCTTTTCTGCTACTGTCTCTAAATGGATGTCTTGAATGCAGGCAAGAACGTGGTAAAGCTTTGGCATGCCCTACCTGGGGGACAGGCTGTAATTCTCCTGGCCAGCAGAAAGGAGGACGGGTTCACCATCCAGATGAATGGCCTGAGGCAACAGCACCAGAAGAGCTGGGAGACAGCGCCAACTTCCTTACCATTCCCTTTACAAAGGAGCCAAATCAAAAACCTGCCCCTCAAGCCCAGGGATAGGAGTGTTTTCATGCACGGCTGACCCTTCCTATAACAGCTCTGCACTAAACGCACATTTCTCCAGGAATCAAAGCAAACCACTTCAAACTAAATTTTAAACTGTGGCAACATGCATAGAAGGTCTGAACTTAGTCCACTAAAATCATCACAAATTTGATAAATAAAATATTAAGCAATGTGCCTCTAACTAGCAAATTACAAAGACAGGACAAGGTTGGGAACGCACTACTGAGTTTTCGTGCCGCCAAACCGTGAAGAGGAACAGGCGGGATAGGGGTGCCTGTGGCTGGTGGCCCTGTGGCCATCCCTTGCCATGGTCTCCAGGCACCCCATCCACCTCAGCCTTTTTAAACCCAAAGATGACTATGTACAAAAGAAGAGCGGGACAGATGGAAAGGTGATTTAGCGAGTAGCCCACTGGCACATGATGCTGGTAGCCCAGGAGCCCATTTAAGCACTGGGAATAACACCTGACAAGGGCTTCATTCACGGGGCACCCACCGTGCCGCTCCCCAGCGAAGACAAGGGTCCTTTGAGGACAGAAACAAGAAGCGTTTAAATAAAGCATGACCCTCATGCACAGACAAAGAGATGGAGAGAGCGGCAGCCCGGGTGCCACTTCCGCTTCGGCAGGGCCCCGCGGCCGAGGGCTGCGCTCGGCCACCGCCGGTCCCTTACAGCATCGCTTCTTTACACAGAGCAGATGCTTAACTTGCAAGGCTGGATGACTTATTTGCCACGGGAAGGACTCTTTACTATACAATGGTGCTCTTTATGGGGGAAAGGAGGTGGGGAGACAGTACTAGCTGGCCATTAACCTTATAAATCCTTCACTTGGGTTGCACAATGAATACCATGTATCAGTGTATTTGACTTTGCTTGTTCACGAGAAGCTGCGTGGAATGAAAAAAAGGAAAAGAAATGAAATTAAATAGGTCATATCTTTCCATCCTGTGTGGTTTTTATTTTCACAACACATTTTAGATAACCTGCGTTAGTCAAGCAGACCATCCACAGCTTTCTTTAAAGAGCACAAAGCATTTCTGACTCCAAGATTTCACTACCAAAATGTGAGCACAAACCACATAATGAGAAATCAGGCACGTTATATGCAGTCCACACTCATTTAGCTCTTGCCTTTCTCTCCCCAGTCTCTAAAAGCTGCTTTTACGAAGTACATTAAAGGCCCAACCCACCACTTCTGAGCAGCAAAGTTCTTTGTTCAAAGTTGGAAGTAAATTCACAAGCACCTCAGCCAGGCCATCAGCTTAATTTTATCCAAGTTTACCTGCTTTTTTTTTTTTTTTAAGCTGCAATAACCACCTCAAAGATATAAAAAGTGCTTAGTGGATCTCTAACTGGCTCTAAGTTGGGGTGGGAGAGAAGGAGAAAAAAAAATTGTAGCTTATATCCCCTGAAGTTCCCATGGTAATACCACCAGGCATACAAAAGGTGTAGATGAGTGTGCAGTAAACTCCTCCTCAGAGGTTTTGTTACTGTGAAACCTAACGCTCCCTTGCTGAAAAGAAATTTTCATGATATAAAGGAGATAATTGGAAAGAAAAAAGACAATTCACGTTTCATGACTGGCCATAGATGAAAAACATTTAATGTCCAGCAGTCTACACTGCACCATAATCATCCACTAATGACTGGAAAACTCACTGTGAAACTTACTGAACCTAAACTGGTGGGGTGTTAATTTAATTTTTGGTGGCAAGAGAGAACGCGGCAGGGAGACAAAAGAAAGGGAGCACTTAGCTCCAGCTCCCAGCACGGCAAAAAAGGTTCCCCCCCCCACGCCTGGCCGAGCAGGAACAATGGACAACAGCCTGGCTTCGCCGACTTCGCTGAATTATAACTCCTGCTAGTTAGTTTAATTATTGCACATACATTTCTTGAAAACTCCATTTGAAACATCAGCTTCTAATTGGAGAAATTACTCTGGGCATGACCGAAGGGTTATAATAAAGTTTGGTCACTTCTTTTCAAGCAATCGTTACAAAAGGGCATGGCCCTTCCACGAAGCGTATGAAAACCTCTCAAAGATGCCCATTGTCCGAGACACAGAAATCAAGTGCAAGAGATACAGGAGGAAGTCTCAGCTAGGAACACAAAAGGTGATGAAGACACAAAAATGAGGTGGACCATCCTGCTACACCAGCAGCGCCTCGCATAGAATGAAAGGGGGGAAAAAAATTCAGCTTCCAGGATGACAAATATTACTGGGTACAAATGGAAGGTGTGTCAAAGACAGAAATCTTATTAAAATAATAACGCTCATTAAAGACTTAAGTTGCAAAAGCCTTGCAAAGTTACAAGAAAGCTTCAAATCACTCTTACCAAAGACAATTAATTTCATCACAGGACCTATAGGTTTGCATAAGGTTTCCTTGACCCTCTAAATCAGCAAATTTAGGTTTGGGGGTTTTGTTTATTCAAAGTCTGCCTATGTTTCCCAAAGCTTCCCCTTCAGCCAACTTAAAAACCTAGATACGCCCACCGATTTCTTAATACCCGACTAACTCTGATCACTGCAAAACCAGATGCTGAGCAAGCTTTTAGGGCGTAATCATTTAGTTTAAAACTTACTTCTCTGGCAGTTTTCTTAAAGTCACACGTGAAACACTTCATTCCCTGTATCCTCAAACCCTAAGCTGAGGAGCTAAAGTAACTCTCTGATGTGCTTCATATTCCTGCCCTGTTTCATGGTAGGGTCTAAATTTACAATTCAAGAGTTGGATCTCGAGACACTGGAATCTCACGTGGATTTTAATCCATTGACTTTCCAGCTCAGATACACCTGCACCAAGCATACTAGGACTGTCCAGTCCTTGTTAACTACGGATTACACTTTCATGAACATTTCAGTATCGAGCCAGGGTGACTTAAACATGGAAAGACTATTCAGCGATGAGTCTCCCCCTGGTTTACATTTTACACTCCCAGCAGCACAAAACATGCTTTGCATATTAGAGGTTTAGTATTCCCTCAAGTTATCATCTCCATGGCCATCACAACCCATTACTCATCAGACCAGCCAAGGCTCTGGACAGCAATGAACAAGAAACGTCAGCAACACCAGCCGAGGTCTGAAAGTCAGGCTGCAGTCATCATTTCTGGGCCACGTTAGCACTTGGCGATGCAGGTGAAGGGAAGTGTTGTCCAAGGCTCTCCGGTACCTGTGCATGGAGGTCATGCAGCCGCGAAGAGGAGGCATTTCTGTCCCTTGCCCCCTGCCAGGCAGCAGTGGGAGGTCGGGACGCTCTCCCCGCTTTGGGGCAGGTAGCTCGTCCTCCAGCTACCCCGTCCCCAGGGGCAGGTGGGGCAGAAAGCCACCCCCACACTTCTGCAAGCAGCCAGGCAGGCAAGAGAACAGGCATGAACGGAGCCCACGGCCTGCCACGGCATTGCCCGGGTACCCCAATGGCCCTGGGGTGCAGAGAAAGACCCCCACAGGTCAGCCCCATGCACCCCCTCGCTGCTACGCCCAGCCACAGCAACCCCCTATTCCCAACACAGCACGGGGGCTACCGGCTGGGCCAGGGCAGCAGAAAACAGCAGCTTCACCTTCATCAAAAATACCGTGCCACTTTTTCCCCTTGACCCCATCAGTTATTTATTAACAGTAGTAAAATATTACTGTTCCGCACCTCCCAACAGGCAGGTTTTCCTCTCAGCCTAAGACACCCACCACTTCTTTTTTAAAAGCTGAAAAGAACGGGGACTTTTTCTTTTTGTCTGTAGGTGTACTGTTCGCTGCTTTAATGCTACAAAGTGGAGAATAAAATGTGAGAGAGCTCCTAAATAAGTCACAGCCATTTACGCATTAGGCACCTAATTATGTTGAAAATACAATTACACACATTTAAGGAGATGCTCATGCCCACAGGCCAGGCCCGTTACTTTGACAATTCTTTAACTACCTAACTTTACAGTGAGCACAAGTTGAATCTACTTAGATACAAGACCTGAATTGTCAGTCTGGGTGTGGAAAAAAGGCAGTGAAAAAAAAAAAATAAAAATCAATTAGTTGCTCCTATCTCATTTAGCGCAGCTAAGGACACCGCGCAACAGGCAAGACTTCAGCAGGTCCCTGCTCTTCTTTCATAGCCTTTAATCAAATACTGGGAGGCATTCGCTATTTTTGAAGTCAAATGAAAACTTTTGGCTCCAGTCTTTAGTAAATTTGCAGGGAAGATAACCCCCAAGGAATGCATATTATTTACACACCAGTGAGCTTACTTATTAACATGAACTTCTAGCAAAAGTTGTGTTTCCGTAATTTAAAACAGGCCACAAAGACCTGTTTACATTCCTTGTCTGGCTTCAGCAATGTCAAGGTCAGAGCGCACCCTTCCACAGCCCTCCCGCGCAGCGGGCTGAGGAATGTCGCCCCATGGGTAGGGTCCGGGGACACCCCAAAAATCAAACGCTGACCCCTACACTCCATCAGGCGATGGTGCCCATTCAAAAGCTCTTCATCCTCGGTCCAACTGGAGCCAAAAAGCCCACAGGAGCTACACGGAGCAGCTAGCGCCAACCGCTGCCCGTATCTCTACGTTTACCACCACACCTTGTTGCAAAAGTAAAGGCATAAGGATTTAACACCTTTGGTGGTTTTCTCCCCGTGTTTGCTGGCTGTGGACAGCAACTCCATCCAAACCTCTGCCACAACGCAAGTCCATTACCCAACTTTTTACCCTCATCTAAATATTGGTGGAACGCAGAAAAACTTTTCTATCACCAGAACAGATTTACCACCTGTTCTCCAACACTGTTTTGTCATCAGAGGTTCAGAGGAAATTTCACTATAATGAGGGAAAAAAAGTCCATCAGCTCATTTTTAAATGGGCAGCTTGTCCTGAGCTTCTCTCTCAGCATGGAAGAAACGGTAATATTGAAATCAGCCTGCTGGGGAAACAACGAGTGACAGAGAGGTGTCTGAAAACTGAGACAGGACTGCCGACGAACAGGAGCGATCGGACTCGCCGTTGCCTGTTCCAGAAGGACAGTGACAGCTAAAAACATTCAAAACCGAGATTAATTTTTTAATCAGGAAACTGAGAAACACCAAATATTCACGCTCCATTCTTTGCGGGAACCTTACTCAGCTACTTTTTTTAAGATAAATGCACGGGAGCATCCCGTTTTAAGCATCTGAAACTCCCAGTGCAGAGAGAGCATCTCGAACTCTGTGAGCTCTTCCAGCTGCCCGCTGCGTAAAACACTGATGATAGAAGTTGTACGCAAGGAAAAGACAGTTTTGCCTCACCGCCACCACTGCAGCGGCGGTGGGAAGCAGTGAGACCTTCACAGCGATAAAACAAACCCTCACAATTTGCCTTCTCTCCGTAAGAGAAGCTGCGTGTTTCAAGCTGCAAAGGTTGCAAGTTACCTTAAATCCTAAGGAAAACTTCAGTTCTGTTGTTCTTCGCAGCTCCCCAATACATGCACCAAATAGCCTCAGCTTTATTCCTTAGAGGGAATAAAGGGGTTTGGGGTTTTTTTTCATGTCGAAATAAGTGCTGCAAACATTTTTCCTCTCCATGCTAGGATTTTTTTTTGCTTCCTGAAGAAAATTCAGGAAGAGATGCGCTCCTTCCTAGCCCGCACTGCGCACAGGTGGGATTCTCTCGGGGGATCACACCCTAACTCGAACCTTCAGCCCACCACAGCAAGACAGACTTGCCAGTTACTGCTCCAAAAGCCACCTGCCCTGCACCGCAAAAAAACCGCATTCCCCATCTCCTACTTCTGCTTCTTGCCATGGAAGGCACCTTCACAGCAACACTGGGACACAAGCTCAAGCTACCAAGTAGATCCAACTATAAAGTGAAATACTGGTTTAGCAAGACTAGAAATGCTGAAATTATTACTTTTAATGAACTTTTTACATTTCTAATGCTAGAAATTGTTATTTTTCCTGAACGGGTTATAACTCTAATTAAAAGCTGGCGCTCTTTGTAAGCGTTAGGAGTTATTCCTGAATTGCGTGAAGACCTCAGAGCCCGGGAGGCTGCGGGATCCCCCGGGATGAGAGCGCCCGAGGAGCGAGCCGCAGGAGCCACGGAAGGCGAGCCGGCACTGCACCCGGCGAGGGCTGTATTCCAAAATTCACAATTTACGGCTTTAACCTCGCCCGCTGAAGGAAACGGGGGAAGGCGCCTCTCCAGCCCGACCCCACGGCCGTCGCCGGTAGCTCTCCCGGCCAGCCCCGAGGACTCGCAGCGCATCCTCGCCACGCCGCCGGCCCTGTCCCAACTCACCCGCTTTTGGGGGCGCAGACCCCGCGGCGGGGAGGGCCCCCTTTCCACCCCCCACCCTCCCGGGCCCCGGCGGCGGGCGCGGCTCGGCGGGGCCGCCGCCGCCAAAGCGCTCGCCCCCGGCCCGGGCCGGAGAGCCCCCCCCGGCCCCCCGGCCCCCGGCGGCACCTACCCAGGCACTTGATGTGGAAGCCGCTGGGGGGCTTGAGGGAGCGGCGGGCCCAGCCCTGCCGCAGCACCTCCAGGTGCTCCTCCTTGCCCTGCACCAGCAGCACCTGCTCGTCGATCCAGCCCAGGAAGAAGGTCTCGGCCACCGCCGCCGTGGCCCGCCGGTCCCAGAAGTGCTGCATGTTCTCCCGCTTGAAGTCCGCGAAGATCTCGTAGCCGATGCGGTGGCGGCCCAGCTCCGCCGCCGGCCCCGCACCGCCACCGCCGCCGCCCCCCGGCCGCCCCCCGGCCGCGGCGCCCAGGACGATGGCGAGGGAGTGCGGGGCGATCTGCAGGCACCGCTCCGCCCTGCGCGGCATGGCCGCTCACCGCCCGCCGCCGGGCAGGGGCAGGGGCAGGGGCAGGGGCACGGACACGGGCACGGACATGCCTCCCCGCGGCCGCGCTGCCTCCCGCGGCCGGCCGGCCGCGCTCCCCGCCGCTCCGCCCCCGCCCCGGCGGGCCCGGCCCGCTCCGCCCCCGGCACTCCCCCGGCACCGCACGGCGCGGCCCGGCGCGGCGGCCCGGGGGGGGGGGGTGGTCCTCCCGGCGGGGAAGCCCGCGCCCCGCCGCCCGCCTCCCTGCCCCCACCGCGGCAGCACCGTCGCCGGGACCGAAGCGAGGCCGCGGCGTGTCCCGGCCGGTGGCGTAGGCTTCCCGGCACCCCCCGGTTTCGGGAGCCCTCACCCTCCCCCGTGCGAAACACAGGGGCATCCCCCAGCCGCTTCCAGATTATCCCAGCAAGGCTCCCGGTCGTTACATCCGTGCTTCTTCCCGTGGTTACGCAGCTGCAGGTAAAATACCTGGTGAGCAGCACTGGCCCCGCTGCGTCCCAACATCCACCACCTCCTTCTTCGCCCGTAGTAATGCTGTGCCGCTTTGTGTCTTAGGGGCACTGACACCTGACAGTGACGGAGCAGGCGCACGGTTCGCTCCTAACTTCGGTGGCTTGTTTCCAGCAGTGTAATATTTCGCCTCCTCTGTGCCCCAGGTCACCAGCTGCCCGTGAGGCTCAGGGGAGAGCCCAGTAAAAACGGGCAAGGTGCGAGCAGAGATGGCGGGGGTCCTTCCCGGCAGAGCCTGGCCTGGGGTGCATGTCGAGGTGGCCGGTGGCTGCTGAGCTGCAGGCGCTGGCAGCAAGGTGCCAGCTACACTAGTGAGAAGGCAGATTTAGGAACCACACTCCCATCTTCTGTAGAAACTCTCAAACCCACAGCAAAACTGAGTCTCAATTCCGAAAGCAGGGCTTGGGTTCCTGAATCAGCTGTAGCTGTTGGATGCCTTGGTGCTGTGCGGACCGTGCAGGTGGCTCCAGCGGCACCCTCGCCTCGGCCTGGGGAGCGGGGCACCACGGCACTGGGGAGACGGGCCGCGAACCATGGGAATGCATTGGAAAGGCAAAGGATACAAGGAAGAAAACTGCGCTGTAGAGAAGAGGGGCAAGAGCGGAGGCAGAGGAGAGGGGAGCGAGAGGAGAGAAGAGGCAGCAGCCACTCTGCCGGGCAGTGGTTTAAGAGCTGCAACTGAGGAGGCTGCAGCCACCACACTCTGCACTGTGCACAAGCTACGGTGTTTTACCTGTTGCTCCTGAATTCACACACATCTACGTCCCTTGGCACTTTTGGCCTCCTTAAACTACCACCCGTTTGGTTCTAACTTCATTCAAATCCTGTGGCACCCTCCATCTGGTTTCATCCCTTTCCTTCTCCGGGGCACTGTGTAAGAGTCAGGCTCCTCTGATATTCCCTCTCCTTACTTTTTGGGTTTCATCCAGTGCTGTCTAGGCACTGTACCAAGGAAGGTCAAATTTACCAGCATCCCAAAGAGTTTTACGAGGAGGCAAGCTGTACAAAACCAACTCTACCAAAGGGGAAATTAGAGGTAAAATAAATTGTCCAGGATCACAGTGAGTCATTCTGAGCCAGGAACAGAGCCTATTAACGCTGGCTCACAAGTCTCTAACCCCTTCCCAAATATCCAGCACAGCAAGATCTCAAGATGCCCCTTGCCTCAGCCAGCAATAGTTTTGATGGCGCTGCTGCCCATATTTCAAAGGAGCACTTTCACGTTGTCATTCAGCCCTAAGCTTTGCAAGAGGACACCCCGCATCCTCATTGTCCTCCAAGCTGCTTCCCAAAGTTCACCTGAGCCATTGATTGCCTGTTAAAAGAGCTAGTCTTAGTGTGTTGAAACTACTGTCACGATCTTGTCATACTCGTGTTGTTCTTACCTTGTGCCTTCCTCCTCTCTGCGTTATATCAGCCTTTTATCTTGCCCATCATACTTGCATTTCAGTTCTCCTGGGCAGGGCTCACCTTTGTGTTGCCTTTGTGTGGAGCACATCACACTGACATCTCAACCGCTGATCAGAGTCACCACATAACTTAAGGGCTTGGATGGGTTTTTAGTCTTTATTCCTACCTGCAAGAACAAAGGAGCCCAATTAAGCCTTTTGAATGTTTTTAGGTTTCTGCCCCAGATACCTACTGAGTGCTTAGATGCGGGGCCCCACATTTTGCCTACAGCCCCCAAGTCCCAGGTGCTAGCCAAATCCGTGATCCTTCTACTGCCTCTGGAAAAAGCACGTGTTCGGTGCAGCGTGCCTAGCAGCCTTCGGTCACGGCGTCGGCGTTGCTCTCTCCATTAGCTGAACTCCTTTTCCTTTCAATACTAATTTCTGAAGCAATTGGTGTGGCGAAACATGCCACGCAGTCGTTTTCCTCCCCTTGCAAGGGCTTTGCAGTAACACTTGCGGGCTGTCAACATCTTCCCCATCCCTGGCTTGTTCTCCTGTAAAGGCTAGTCCTCAGCCTGCTAATCCTCTCCCACCCTGCTTTCATCACCTCTTCCCTCGCGCTGCTTCACGCCTCTCCCCTGCGCTGGCAGGCTGGCCCTCCCTCCCTCGCTCCCGCCATCCCCACGCTACCCCTCTCCGCAGCTTGCGCTCCTGTAGCGTCACACACAGGCGTCGTGGCAAGGTAACAAAAAAGAGTACGCTACAATTTGTCCGAAACACATTGGATGGAGCGCAGTGCTTGTGGCACAAATCAAAATACACCATGCGCTGGGGGTTAGGTGCAGTCCCCATAAAAGCCAGCGCCAGGATTGCCTGAGCTGGACCTCGAGGTCCCGGTTAAGAGACTCCCCTTGTCTCAAGGAAAAGGCTGTGGGTGACAAGTATGTACTGAGTAAACTGTTCATCATTATCCCCCTTTTTTTCCCATTTCATTACTGATTCAAACAATTTTTTTGCTTCAGAATTTTGGGGGGGATTGGTTTATTTTGGTATATTTATGTTGTGTTGCTTGCCGGTTTGGGGTAGAACAGCATCTCCTCCTTTTTCATTCACTCTCACTTCAAGGGACTTCTTCCAAGCAACCAAGATCTATAGCCAGACCAAAGCTAATCTGGTATTTCCCCATAGAAATACAAGCAAGCAGACAGCCTACAATCTTCTTATGGCCAAGTAATGAAAGTGGGTGAAGTAGAACTCCTAAGTGCCTCTGAAGTGTTTGGGAAAGCAGAAGTTTACCCTACTAGCAGGGAGAAACCCGTGAAGATTTATACACATCTCTTTGAGATGCATCAGCAGCTGCAGGAGGTCCACAGCAAACCACCTTACTTATTCTAGGTAGGAGCAGAGAGCCAAACAAACCTGACGGAGCTGTGTTCTCCAGCTGCCTGATCCGGAGCTCAGGTGTGGTACCTCTGTCTGCTGCAAACATCTCCGTATTAAAAACTCTCTGGGAATAGCGTATTCCCCCAGCATTCGCCTAGGGCCACAGAATGGAAAAGGCGGGCTGAAGTGAAATACATATATTGAATGGTGGTTGTGCCTCCTTGATTTATACATAGTAAGGCAAGTTACACAGTTTCACAGCCTACGTAGTACGTCAGCAAGTGATCTGCTTCAGATGCAGCATTCAGGCAAGCACTTTATTCAGGATTTATTCTGTGAGGGTTTCTGAAAGAGTGTTTCCTATCTGAAAACAATTTTTTTAATCTCTCTACTGGTTTTATACAAGAAGAAACGATACTTTCCCTCCTTATTGTCCGTCCAGTGTTGTTACCTGGTGAGAGCCCGCACACTTCCCAGTCGAGTCGCCTCATTCCCGGGAAGAAGCTGCTCTTACCGTTATGTGGGATTTCGAGTGCCCAAAGTGTTTGGCGAGAAACTGCCAGCTACAGGAAGGATTTTTAAGATATTTCTGTCCGGGCTTTTTTCGAACATACCTGCATGTTTTCCCGTGTGGAAGGCTGACTGAAGCTGGAGACTCACCTTGGCAGCCCACTGACACAGAGCTCAGTGCGACTGCCATTATCAAATACGGCACTTACTGCAGTCCTAACGAGACCAGAGCTTACAGACCTCGATAATAAATTTTGAGAAGAGTTGCCCTCTCCTCCTACCCCAGTAGAGAGCTATGTGAGCCCGGCCAGACTTGCTCGGACATGGAGTCTACGTAAACGGGCTCTGGCTTCTGGCTTTGCTGCTGCGGACGTGCAGGTAGGAGAGGGGCCAGGAGCAGGTATGTCCGTAACACACAGGCCAGATGCTCTTCTTGTCATACCCTGAGAAAAACCAGGAGCAACCTCAGAAGAGTGAATGCTCTAAAACAACGGAGATCATGAAGAGTGGTGGCAACTTGCATCTAAGAGAAGCAAGATGGTGGAAGGGGCGTGCTAGTATTTGCTCCTTAAAACTCTTCCCAGAAGTGTGGCAGCCTTTGCAGGTAAGTGTAGCTCTACATTTGCCTAGTTTGCATCACATGAAGACACTGATTTGCCACCAAGAATTCCTGAAACAGCACCTTGTTTAACTTTACCCTTTTGTGTTGGTAACCAGTTTTTGTAATACGGGGATAATAATACTTCTTGCATTTGTAAAGTCCCTTGAGACCAGCTATTAAAAATCATCCCGGGAATGGCTGTTTGACAATCTCTGCTCGGGTAGGAGCCAAGTATTTCTGCACTCGGTCCAGTCCTGCCATCCTCCATCAAGGAGCCCTGCTCAGAAGTCCTTGCTCAGGCAGAGTTCCCAGTGAAGTCAATGGGAGTTTCCCACATGAGGAGTGATGAGCTAGGTCCAAACTAAACCCCCAACTAATAAGCAGCGTAGGAAACAGCTGACTGCATCATTTTCAAGCTCTGTGCTTTTACCTGACTCAGACTTGCTGGCATCAAGAAGGATCCCAGGGGCAGGATGCGACCCGAGGGAGGAGAGGAGATCCCTGGTTATGGCAGGCGTGCCCATCTTCCTCTTCAGGAAAATCTTGGGCAACGGTATTAAATCTCTGCAATGAAGTGACAACCGCCTGGATCGGTGAGCCGGTAGGTAGACAATTATCTATTGTCTGCTTAACAATAGCCTACACATACTGGGGAAGTTGCACTGCCCAGGAGAAAAATCACCTCCTAGCAGACACGGAAAACAAGTTCCTACTTTACTCACAGGACACATATAATACAGGGTACAGGTATCTCACATTCAAACTCAGGTGCCTACGTTTAGACAGGTAAATAACACTGCACCAAACCCCCTGGATTGAAAAGCCCTTTAATTTTATTTACTTATGAAGTTACAAAGAGGGAAATAAGACTTACAGATGTTTTGAAGCCAAAAAGTTGGTAAACAGCTTATCACAGTGGGGCAGGTAAATGGGGCCAGAATAGACTCCCTGCATGGGAAATTCTTGACTGTAAATTAATAAGGAGGGAAGAGAAGGGTATGTTTGTATCTTAGCCCTCTAAACACATCTCTCTAGAGTAGAGAAATTTTTCTGTGCCTTCCAACCTATAATTGTCTCTTATCTGCTCTGATATTGACGGTTGCTTTTGGCCAGATTACAGCCAGACACTAAGGCAGGGACTTAGATGACGTATTTGATAGAAACAGGATTTTGTTTCAAACTCTGCAGTTGTGCTTTACTGGAGCCATAAAGAACTCCATACTCGCAGGTAACACACAATATTAATTATGGAAATGGCACACCAGTTTGCCTGAAATATCTGCTTGTCACATCGCCTTGCAAGAACCACAGAAACACATCCAGGCAGCTCGGGTACCGATACACCAAAAGAACTGGGGTTTGTATTTATGAGTCCCCTGCCAGTAGTGGAGAGAAATTGTGAGTGAAATGGCCATTAATTTTCATGAGCACTTTGGAAGAGAGACCAATAAAATCTATTTCTCTGCCCTATTTTGTATTTCCTTTCACAGCCCGCGGCCTGAAGCATGGGGGCTCTGCTGACTCCTGACCCCACCAAGCAAAGGCGTGTGGCTGATCCCGGGCGGTTCTCACATCGCTGAGTTAATGACTCCAAAGTCAGCCCAAGTTGATGAGAAGGTTTCCACCAGCCTCGGCATTTTCATCTGGAATTTCTCTGCTCTGAATAGATGTGCTTTCCTCCTACTGCCCCTTCTCATGTAGTGCCAGGCAAGTCCTGCGAAGAAATGCTGCAGGCAGTGCAAAATTGCACTCAGGGGAATGAAATTGCAGTGAAATACGTAGGTCCCTGGGAGTGTGCAAATGTAAACGGCATACATAGGCAAAGTCAGGTAAAGGGAAATCCTTGTTCATGTAACATGCATAGCCAAGAGCTCCAACCCGTACTGGCTCAGTTTTCCTGTAGGGACCCCATTGGACTGGGGACCGAAAGGAGAGCATGGTGACCTGTGACCCTGCACTTTCATTCAGAAAGTATGTCCTGTGCCTAAGCAAGAATGCAAGGTAGGCAGAGCTGACCACTTCTAAATGAACAATTAAATGAACCTTCCAGAAGAAGAATTTAAGCAGGGGCTGCTATTGCAATACTCATCTGGGGGGAAAAAAAAAAAAAAGTGGCAGCAGAGCTGTGGGCGACAAGTGTGTGTCAGTCTCAGCTGAACAGCTCTGATGTGGGCTTAAAAAGGGTTGGAATGCTATGTCTCCAACCAAAACTGGAGCTATAAAATACAGCATTGACGGGAACCCTACAGTCCATCCCTGCAGGTGGGGGTGAGGGACCCTCGCTGGTGCCCCCATGGGGGGAGCTGGCATGGGGCGCTGGAGGACTAGTTGATGTGTGTTGGCTTCTCGGAGGCCCCCTTGGTGGCACAGACCTGGGGAGGCTTTCCCAGATCACAGAATGGGGAAGCTCCACGGTCATTTGGCATGCCAATTTTTGGATGACACCTCCTCCTTTCTGAGTGGGGAAAGGGAAGGCAACCAGTGTTGCTGGTTTTGGGTAAAAGCCCTTTGAGATTTTGCATTCCCTTTCAGGCAGGCGGGCACTCATACTGATATGCAGCAGAGAGATACAGTAAATCAAGATACAAGGAGGCTCCACATGGGCCAAGACATTCTTGCTTTTCCTGCCAGAAAGCACAGGCTGGCCGGCAGGCTCTCTCTCTGTAACCAGCCGGTGACATCTTTCCACTTTCTGTGCGCTGATCCACTGACCACAACTCGGTTCAGAAAATGTGAGCCAGGCTTACAGCCTTCCTCAGGGCTCCTCTAAACCAAGGGCATCTCTTTCCAACCCCCAGAGCTTTGCAGGAAGAGGATTTTTGCACTCAAGCAAGGAAAAAAGCCTGTGAGAAGGGGGACTAACCACTACCACCGCCTTTGCGCTTAGGGGAAGCCTGGATGTAGCAAAGGATGTTGGATGCTATGCGTTTTAATTCATTGCTCCCGCTTGCTGCTTCTCCAGCCACTGACATCCTACCAGCGTGCATTTAACACATTTGTGTCTTTTCTTGATCAGGATACCAATTTCTGATGTTTCTTTGCTTGGTACAGATGCCTCTGGAAAAGAACAACATACCTCTGATAAAGAAATTCCCATCGTGGTTTTTGTTTTCTCTTTTTCCTTTTTACAGAAATTTCTTACCCAGTTTGCTCTGTTCAATACTCTTTTCCCGTGTCACTTCACTTCAGGCCTTAAGTTTCTTGCCCTCAATGAATTAGTTCAGTCAAAGCCATGCTTGGGTTACAAACATGAAAGTAACAGGCACCTTACAGCTGCTTACAATAAGCAATTACTGGTTCTAAAAACAGTCTGATACTGGTTATGGTGTGGTGCGAATGGCCCCCTTTTGCTCTTTTAAGTGGTATGGGGTGGTGGAATAGCCCAGTGAATGCTCATGTGTGTGGGGAGGGAGGTAAGAGCCACCTTCTCCAGCAGGACCGGCTGCAGCCCTTCCAGCACCGGTTTTGTAGCTGTCGGGTGAGTGCCAAGAACTGGCGCACATTAAGATTACGGTGTCTGCCAGCCATCGGCTAGCTTCTCCGCTCCTCCATCATTTTCCTTTCACTCAGAGCAAAGTGAGAAATACAAAGGTTGATGGGCTAGATGCTCACTTTCAGGTCCCCTTTGGCAACACGGAATCAGTGAAAGGGGTGGTGGGGTGGATGTAAGAGAATTTATTCCTGGTTTAATAGCCCTTCATTATAGCTAAGCCTTTTGTGTAAACGGCAATTTGGCTCCCATCTCCTGAGCACTGCCCCATTGCGTTAGACTTTTTATAATAGCTGTAATTGCAGATGCAAGCTCTGCTTTTATTTTATGGGAGCCGAGGTAAACCTGCCCGATGTCACAACCAGCGATCCTCAGGTACAGCCAGGTCCGTGAGCAGCGTCTCCGAACGGCGGGATTTGGTGTGTGAGTCATGGCAAAGAGCTGCCGGTCTCCTCGCCAGCCCTGCCTGCTCTGCGGACTGAGCTCTCTCACAGGTGTTTTCAGCAGCCGTCCTGCTGCTCTCCTGCCTCCTCCCTTTGCCTCGGCTTGTCAGGATTAGACAGTTTAACCAACAACCCCAGTCATCATCAATCTCAATATTGAATGCGCCAAGATAATACAGGCAATTCTCTGCTCTGTGGAGACAGGCATTTATGAAGTATTTGTGAAACCATTTTAGCTAAAGAAGACAGACAGCTCTATTTTGTGCCTAATATTGCCTGACAGGTGTGGACACACCCTGGGATAACTCTCTTGTCATCCCGACTGGAAGGTCAAGAGTCTACATTTGACAGAGAGAATTGCCCTGGGCACTCTGACAGAAACATGAAGACACGGCAGCATCCAGGAAAAAAAAAAAAACAAACCCCTTTGTAAACCAGGTGTGCCAGATTTAACATTTCCCAGAGCTTAATTCCTTTTAAATTTTGTAGCTCCTCTTTGAAGATTATCCACGGACCCAACGCCAGGCTAAACCAGAAAGTTTAGCTTTTGTTCTTATAATAGCCATTATCGGCTTATTGTTTTAAATACGTCAGGCATGGTGAGCAGTGGCTCTCTTTCCACTCTGCACCTCTTCTCTCCTTTCCTCCCCATCCAGTGCCACCCATCCTCCCCACTCCTCTCCCTCACTCATTTTCATGCTTTCCCTAGGGATCTCCATGCAATGCCACCCTGTGCTTCGCCGCCGTCCCCAGCACACGGCAGAGCTCAGCTGCAGAAGGGGAGAGCAGGGGAGGGCCTCGGTCATGGCAGCAGCGCTGCTGTCACCCCACTGTGGCTCCTGGGAGAAATCCCAGCCCAGCCGGCATGCGGGGGGTGGGCACAGACGGAAAGTTCGCTGAGAGCTCAAGAGCTTGGTAGTGGGGCTGTAAGACGTACCGGGGAATAGTCTGAGCTCTCCTGGGTTATTCCTTGGGCTGGCGCAAATTTCAGCGGCTAAATCTGAGCTCACTTCATTGACAAATGTCAAACCCAGGAGAAAACAACATTTTCTGCTAGGGTAGCAAAAATTACTCTCGTAAATAATTTTTCTCTTGATTTTCATGGAAATGAGTTTTTTTGTTTATAAAAAATTGAGACATCGCTGCTTCGTATTTGCACAGAAGAGAGTTGCATGATATTAGCTGAGAATCAGATAATTTCATTGCAAGGAAGAGGTGGGAATGAGTATTTTTTACCACGGGTGTTATAGGAAGAGCTTTGCCAGGGTATGTGGTAGATTTAGAAAGAAAACTAGTTAGGCTTTTCCTTCACTTTGCTGTAGGAAATGCTGCAAGTTACAGAACCTAACAGCCAGCTTTTGTACTCCTGCTTCCCGGACTTGAATGAGCACATTCAGAGATGCTGCAGCTATCGACCGTGGTCAGCCCACACTTGACCTTGTGGCCCTTTTTGAGGCCAATCTACTGTTGCTTTCAAAGGGTGGATGGCTTCGGGGGGTTCATAGCAACACAGGCTGGAGGGAGGCGTGAGTTTATTGGAAGGGAGGAGGAAGGAGGGAACTTCAGGGTTTCCTTTCTTCCCTTTCAGCTCATGCTGCCTCCTCGTATGAAGCACTCGAGGTGATGCAGCTGGGAAGACCCCCATGGAGGTCAGGGCTGGGCATAACCCCGCTCTGACTGGCTGGTGGCTGTAGCAATCCCGCTTCGGCAGGTACCACCGGACGGTGCTGTATGCAGGGGAACAGGAGCAGTGGGGCTGACTGCTGCTAATCTGAGCCTCAATGGCTTCTGTTTTCAAACTCGTGATCTTGTCACGCTTGTTGCAACATCCACGGAGCCCATGGGCACCTGCGGGGCTCTGGCAGCAAGTCCTGTGTCTTGCCCCACGCCCTTAGCCATCAGCACCCTCACGGGGGAACCTGAAAGCACAGCTGAGTACAGCTGGCAGCAGAGCATGAATGGGTGCACCTGGCACTCACTGAAAACCAAGGGTGCAAGAACGTGGGTTGACAATGTTGGGGTAATGAGGGACCTGGCAGACCTGCTGCTCCACCACTGTTGGTTTAGGTGGCCCTTGGAGCTGGGCCTCCAGTCCAACATCTCCCCCTTCCCTGGGGCCCAAGGAGGAGAAGGGGAGGAAGGAGGTGGCAGCCAGGCCAGAGTAGAGAAGGGATGGCTGGGTCATCCCTCTTGCTGGGGGACAAAGCCCTGAGGGAGCCTTCCTCAGGCCCCAAAGTGGGCAGCTCACATTCACACCCTATCGTGGCTCAGGTTGAGGAGGAGCTGGGGTTCATCTCTGCCAGGGGTCTGGGAAAGCCCCAGCAGACGGCACCTGCTGCAGGGGACCATGTGAGCGAACAGCTCAGAGCACACTGGAAACTGAACATGATGGAGAAGCAGAAAAAGCACAGTTCACAATTTATCTAAGTTTGGGGGGGTTTCTTTCTGGAAATAGCTATGCAAGATATATTGCAAGCTCGATCACTGATGTGCATATACCCTCAGGAGACTTTACAAAGAAGGATCCCTGCAGCACACCCCCTGCTTCCAACAGCAATGCAAACCGTGGCTCCAGGACACAGCAAACGCAGAGCGTAGCTCACCGTGCAGGGTCTGTCTGTTGTTCACCACAGGACCGGTTCCTGCGCTTGGTGCTAGCTGGCTTTCCAAGACAAGGGCAAGGAAAATACCCAGCTGATTTTGAAACACCATATGGTCACCAAAATGTAATTTCATTATTTTGCGAGTTATCAGCAGAACATGTGGGGGTCAGTGCAGCGCCTGAGCAACAGCACAGGGTGGGAAGGGTGTTTGGGGCACGTCTTAGCTCTGCGGGCTGCAGATTGGCGTGACTTCGAATACAAATCCAGAGCATAGAGCAAGTGCACTGATCCTATTGGGAGAAAGACAGCCTACAAGCAAGAAAAGGAAGTTTTAACCAAGTATTTACCAAGCGTCATTAACCCAAAGAGAACTGAGAGCTTCCTAGAAAATCATTTCTCTGAGGCTTAGTGGAGCCCAAGTGGAAAAGCCCATCCCTTATTTTTGGGGGGAGTTACCATGAAAAAAATCACTATACTTAAGGAACTGCGGCAGGGGCTGCAGCTGGCCCGGGAACGTGTGCCTGGGGAGCGCCTGGCAGCTTGCTTCCTTCCAGTCTGTGGTTGCAGGGGGAGGAAACTCCAGGAGATCCAGATCCTGATTTGCAGGAGACTGCCATCGGCTTTACGACCTAAGGCGGAAGGTTACTTGCAGCAAAGCCATACAGCACAATTCAAACAGCCAGCATTTGTTGATCTCCTAATATGGAGAAATTAATAAAACATCTAATTAATTTACCTAGAAATAGGACAGCAATCCCAAGCCAAAGTTTACCACAATGATTTGCATTACAGTAACAAACATGTTGCTTAAAGATAGCTGTACATCTCTGTTTCCCTATAGGAAATGCTATGCCCTCTCCCCATCATGGATAGCTCATAACTGACAGTGCTTGTAAGTAATGCCGGTTTCCTCTAGCAATGAAATCCCAGGTGCGTCCCACACGCTCTGCTCAGCAGCGCACGTTTCGTCCCAGGGTACAGCCCTGGCACAAAGAGCACCGTGCCAGATTCCCCCAGGTTCAAATGGGCACAGCTCCTTCCCAGTCAGTGAGGCGGCATCAGGTCGCTCCCGCAAAGAGTACGGCCTCTTAGGGACGTGTAGCTAACCTAGGACATAGAGAAACATTTCTGTTAAATTACCCTGTGTGCTCAGTAGTACCTGGCTGAGGGGGATAACAGCATTCCTCTCTCACTACCTAAAAACTCCTTCACTGAATTCATTAATCATTCTTATCAGCATCCCCTTCATTCCTGGGCTATAAGTGTATTTGAACTAAAATCTTCTCAAGTCCAAATTCACTCCGAGTGATGAGTATCTTCAAGGTCATAAATTAACACGGGCAATTGCTATGTTACCTACATGAAAGCCTTCAGTGCAGCAGTGACCCTAGGAGAGAGACTTTATTAAAAGACAACATTTGTCTGACCTCTCTGCAACCTCCTAGCCGGGTAAATGTCTTAAAACAGGTTATTTTGTAGCAGATGGAGAAAAATTAGCATTTTCCTTGCTATAAAGAGGCTGGTAGTTGAAAACTGAAGTAAAATATCTTTATTTTGCTTTTTACCTACTAATGCTGGCCCACAGAAAAACCATCATACAGAAAGGCAAATAATAAGCATTCTAATATTTTTGAGTGCATTTTTAATTTCCTTCCCTCCGTGATTAGCATATATATTTTGATATTTATTACAGCCGTTTGCTTTGTCACTTGTGAACTATCTCGAGAGAGTACAGCTCTTACAGCCCCGAGGAGTCCATTACTCCAGCACGTATGTCCGGGTATCAGGCTTCCAGGAGATGTTAAGGTGGGATTCCCTAATGTCAATAACAAGACAGAGGATATATATATATATATATGAGTAGGTGTATATGTATATGCCTATGCTGGGCTTATAGCTGGTGACTCTGGGAGGGACTGGGTACAGGCTGCTGTGAAGCAGCTCCATGGTTTTGCTTACATTTTTGGGCTGAAGCAGACACTTCGAATCCCCCCCGGCTGAGGCTGCAAGGCAGCCACCCCTACTTCTACTGCTCGCAAAAATGGGTGGCAAGAAGATTTCTCAGATGGCATCATGAAATCAAATGGTGAAGAGAAATCAGGCTAAGCTCATCCCATGTTGCAGGCTAATGGAGTATCTTCTGTGCAGGACAGGGAACTGAAATACAAGGGGGTTTATCCTCATTTGGATATTCATTGGTGTTTTACTAGAAATTATTTATTTCACTGGCATGCATAGGTGTGTTTACATATACATGTATGTATATATAAAAGCTACATAATGAGAACCATTGGGATTCAATGTATTACATAGAATTACTTACTAAAATAGTCTGGGAAATGAACAATTTAAATACTGGTTGGCAAAAAAATATTCAAGTATGGAAAACCAAATATTTTTAAAAGTTCTAGCTTTTCCTTTAACTACTTTAAAATATTCAAAAACCCCACAGTAATTGCTAAAGAGTGCAGACAAGACAGAAAAGCTAAACATTTGCATGCAAAATGCTTTACAGGGAGAAAGTATGTGCATGCTGCAAAGTAGAAATACTGTTGGAGGATGAACAGTTAAACAGTTTAGAAAGAATAATTGAAATCTCAGCCTGAGGGTCAGCTTCCAACGTCCCAATGGAATCAGATACTTTCTAGCAACTCCTAAGTGCAGGCAAAAAAAGTGCCAGCTACATGTTTTCATTTACTTTCCAGGGAGAAATTTTTTCCTCCCAGATCTCCCCATCCCACTGGCAAGTTCAGACCATGGTAACTACCATGCATAGTTAACATAGTTTTGCCTTGATACAACACATCTATAAGCGTGGCTATACAAACGTGATTGCCTTTGCACAATATCATGTTTCCCAGCAAATTATCTAAAGATTTGGCAAGGAAATTTGACATAATTTTCTTGAAAAAAAATAGAATAAAATACTTACATTCTGTTCAGGTGAGGGAATTTGTACTGTCTTGAATAAATCTTTGGGGTTTTTAAAAATTCTATTTAAATACATAAATGTCTGGGTTTAGTTATCCAACACTTGTCATCCCTTTGGAAATAAGAAAAATTACAATGCTGAGAAATGTAGAGTTTCGCTTTCCTAAAATCTGATTCATTCCCATTAGTATTTGCAACATATATTTCTTCTTCAACTCTCCCAAAATTAAAACTGTTTCTGTAAGGCTTGCAAAGACAAAGGACAAACAAAATTAATCTAGTTTATTCTTTTTCATTTATCTTATCACGCTCAAGTCTACCTAATGTAACACCCTGCAATGTCAAATGGTCTTGTATTTTGTAAAGTTTCACTGGCAGTGAAACAACAAAGCAAAGAACGTGAAGCTTTCTGCAGTAAAAGGAGAGGAAGGTGGGTTACTTCTAACCTGAGGGCTTTAAGATATATGACCGAATACATATACACCAAGGTAAGAGGCTTTCCAAGCTCTGGATTACATCCCTTGGGATGCGAGAGAAGAGGTGCTTCAGAACCTGGGTAAAAAGGGAGCAGAGCTCTTTTAGAGAAATTGTCTAGATGAGTTAGAATTGCTTTCTCCCAGAAGGACTTTAAAATAGAGGAGAAAGAGCGAACAACCATCTTTTAAATGCCAATGTGGGCATGCACACAAATACCACACCATGAAGAAGCCGCAGTTAATTGGTAGGTCACCATCCCATCTCCCGCGAGCTGCTGTCCCTACACCTAGTCACGCTGCAGGGGACACGGAGCCATCCCCACCACTCTCTGCAGAGTAAACCAAGACAAGTCTTAGAGCTCCGTTAAGACTGGAAACTTCTCCGAGTCCTGCACTGTGCCTAGGTTCCATAGCGGGAGAGTGCATATGCACATTCCCACACAGGGCAATGCCAAGCAGTATTCCCTCCTAGTCCAGAGGCTGATGGAGCTCTCTCAGAGCAGGCTTTTACCACAGAAGTCCACGGACACAATCTCACAGCAGGTCCCAATGCAATCTGCTATAGAAACAAAGGGTCCTGCTTTGCCCTGAACAAGCAGAAAGCTAAGGGATGCCTGACAGCCAAGGTGCAAAGGGCATTTCAGCCATAGAGTTCTGGGGTGCAGGAAAGGCAGCTGACCAATTAGTTCCCTGACTAATTGCAAAAATCAGGAGGAAACTTGCAGAACTTTTTGAGAAAAAAAAAAACATATCAGGAGATACAATAACATAAGGGAGATCAACCAGAAGGTCACAATGATCTCTGGAAGCAAGTACGTATCTGCAGAGGCAAGCGAGCAAGCAGGAGAGCGTGCTGCCTGGGGCTGAAGGGAACCTTCGGGCAACCTTCTTGGAAAGCGGGGACCTTGGTCCCACCGAGCCCCCTCCGCCAGCAAGGGGAAGGGCAGTCGGTCATGTTCCCCAGGGATGGTGGCACCCTTGCTGGTGGAGAGAGATCACCGATATCTGAGAAGCGGAGCAGAGCAGCTGGGATAAGTTTTAACCAGTTTGCGTATCTCAGGACCAGTCCCTATCTGTATTATCTGAAGTTATCTCTGTGCTTGTTTGCAGAATGCAGAGGTGTAGCCTAGCATACTAGCCCTTAAATTAAGCAGAATTAAACTGGTCCCAGATGGCACTTAATACTTCCGCTAGGTTTGTTCATCCCCCATTAAAAAAAAAAATAAAATCCAGGGTTTACTTTAGCAGAAACCTCAAAGCAGTTGAAACTGTTTTTCCCCTTCAGTAGTTTTATCAGACTACAGTACCCAGAACCATCCCCATGGAGAGCTCTAAAGAACCAATTCTCTGAAACTGTTTTACACATTATATAAACTTATTTTCTGCACCTTATTTAAGCACAATGGCTAATTGGGGTAGATTGTAATTTTTATTGACTACACAACTCGCTTTCAGCAGCACTTTACAGCTATTCAACAACCATGCTCCTGGTGAGGTAAGAAGTGTAATGAAATATTTTACAACCCGGTGTGGTGAGGCAATGGGACGAAGCTACTAGGCTAGCAACTGCCTCAGTACCCCATTGAGCAAATGTCTGTCAGGGCACAGCCGATACCCTGAAAGCTGAGAGACGCAAAGCAATCTGCATAGTCATCCTGAATCTGAGAAAGCTGAACACACTTCGTCACAAGTCCTGCACAGGTCTCCATCCTCCGTTTCAGTTAACCAGGTAAAATGAGCAGAGATTACTACTCTTAGCCCTATCAGTCTCTTGTCAAAAGCATCCCTGGAGGAGAACAGGGAAGGTAGGTTGGGGTAAGATACCCACCTTCACTGTTGGTGTCCTTTAGCCTAACTTCTTCACTGAAAAGACATGAAGGAGCAGGAGCTCATTGCTTCTCGGAAAAGGAAGCAGCAGAGAAGGTTTAAGGAATGAGGTGCTTTTGAGATGATTTTTTCTTCTTCCTACTCTACACACTGCAACCTCAAACCTGAAGGAGAGTCATGGCAGAAGCATTCTTACCTAGAGACTTCTCATCTCCCACGTGAAGGCAGGGAAAGCGTGAAGAGGAAAAATCTTGGTCATTAGGACATGCAAGAAGCCGGTAGAACCTCCAAAACCTGTGTAAATCAATGATCTGAGAAGACATCATGCAAGACCCTAAAAATTGATCAGGAATTAAAATCTTTCTTTTCATCTTTCACTTTTCCTGAACTTCTTATAACTAGAGTTCAGCGATCAGAAGCAAAGAAGAAGGGATAGACTACCTTTCTCTGCTCCAGACTTCACTGTAGGTCAGGAGATCTGAGGTGACGGGACCTGTTCTTCCCATCTCGTGCACTTGGTAGGATAAGAGGGGAGGAAACGATATTGCTAGGGCTAAGTCTCCAGCTCAGTAGCAGTCTGAACATGTTGATCTCAAACTTTTTTTCCCCTGAAAGCTATTTTTAAACTAGTCTCAAAGTAGCTTCTCTTCTCTTTGATGCTTAATTAGTTCCAATTAAAATATACTACATTTAAGTAGTATACGTTGAAGTTTGAATGGCGCTCATCAATTTACAGTAAACGATAAAAAAGCCTGCACTTACACTGAAATATATGTGCCCTTTTTATCTCCTCAAGACTTCCAAAGGGATTTGGGTTATGAATCACAAACATTCCCCTCAGCATCAGAGTCTTATGAGTCAGTAAGATAGTCATCATTAATCACTTCTCAAGCATTTTTAACAAGGTGGTTCCTGCTTGCTGCATGTTTTCATCCACATCAGTCGTTTACACAGCATAAAAGGTGTGCCTAGCACTTTACAGACAACTAAGACAAAAATCTTTGCTTTGTAGTGTTTACAGCTACAATAAGATCACACAAACCAAGAAAAGATTCTTTGTGCATGAAAAAGAGAATAGAAATTACAACTATGGCAAAGTAGCAAGTATTTTTTTTCATGGTGTGAGATTTGCATTTCTGTATTTCTATATTATTTTATACAGTTCCTACTTTTACTACTCACCATTTTAAGTAGAAACCTATTTATACAATTCACTTAAGACTTCAGTACCACTGTATCCACGAAAGCATTTTATGCCCTCCCCTTTCTCAAAGGAACACAAATCACTATTTTGCTGTTAGACTGTTGGGGGGGGGGGCACCCCAGTTCTACACTGAACACTTACACCACTTGTGTCAACATGTCTTTTAAGAAGCAGTAGCAGAGGTGCCAGAGTTGCTGTAATCTGAGTTGCTACTTAAAAGAAAAAAAAAAAAAAAACTGGAAATGAAATACATTTTCCACTCTTAAATAAATAAGATACTTATTCCATGACTGCCACCTAGTTAATGATATTTAAGCAAAGAATAAGGAAGGTTTCATTTGTTCTTCCCAGCATGGTTTGTCAGTCATCTTCTCTTCTTCCTCTATACACTGAGAAAACTCGTAATATAACATCTGCACTCCATGGAAAAGCTGTATATGCTCACACATATTTTTTCAGGACTGCCAGTTAGCCTACAGTCCTTTCACTGGTAAGGAATGTTTACATGCTCCTCTAATGCTTTTCTCCAAGTACTGCAGCTGTTATTTTGGACTTTGGTGCCATAAATGAATGTATCAGCTCACAAGACAGCCCAGAGTTATGAAACAACAGCTGTGAAAACAATGCAATTAAGGACACAGTTTCAGAAGTACTCTGTTACAAGCTGTTTATTAGAACTTCACTTTGACAATAAATAAGGTATTTCTCAAGCAATCAAAATGTAATTATTTAGAAAGTTAAACAACTTCAGTTTTCACAATGCATTTTTTATATACATGATTTACTGTATTTTAAACACCAGTTCATCCAGAGCTGTACAACAGTAGGATGTCCATTTTTTAAATTCACACAGCAGGAGGCTACCAAGACATATCTTTAATCTGGAAGCTGTGCGTGTAAAATAATGCAAAATCATATCAGCTTCAGGTTGGATAGTCCAACTGTTACAAATCAATCTCTCTGTTCATTAGACTAGCTGTTGCTGAATTCAAATTCGGATGCATGGCTTACCCAAGAGAAATAGTGCCATTTAGATTTATGGTTTTAAAGAACTAGTAAGCCGCTCAATTCCAACAGTACGATGTAACCATTTGTAGTTTACTGTGCTACTGCACACCCAGTTCTGCCGCCCTCAGCACAAGTGGCACAGAATGAACTTCTGTAAAGGACGATCGTTTTCAATGTTGTAAGTCTCAGGAATAGCAAGTACAAACTTTGCACTTCAACTTACTGTTAATGATGAAAACGTCTTTTGGTTTTGGTCAAATGAATTAGCATTTCTTCACTTAAATACTCAAGACATTTAATATGCCTTAATAATACTTTTAAGAGTTTGACATTCAAAGTTAACTTCAAAAGAATGTTCCTGTTAAATAAAGCACCAAGTTTTCCCCACGTTTATTCCTTAAACAAAGTCTACGAAAGACTAGTTTTTTTTAAAAAAACATTAGTTCTGCTAAGAGTTGTAATTTAAAGATAAAATTTAGTTCTTATGGTTTGATCAAAGCCATGTTTCCAAGCCAGCTTTATATATTCTGTGCAACATCTCATTTTCTTTAAGTGCAGAGGTACAGGTCTCGAAGTTACGCAGCTGCAATCGAGTTATCATCTGCTTGACGACCCTGAGGCTTTAAGAAAATAAAGACAGACAATTTAAAAAAAAGGCAAAATACTAAGCCTGTTATGAAACTCACTTTGCAATACATTGTGTTGATCAACGTAGCTCCAGACACCAGCATGGCATTAAGCCTACCCTTACTTTTAATGGTTTCCAGGAGTAGCAGAAACACAGAGGACATCCAACTGAAATTTGAGTTTGGCCCAGTGAGTCCTTGGTAGAGGCCTCAGCTCCTTAACTGCCCTGTTAAATGCCAAGAGCACCGCTGCACATATTTGGACAGCTCAGCACAAGGCCTGGCTGATCAGAGTTCTGATTATTACTGCAGTAGAAAAAGCTGATAATTGCATAAAATAAAATAATAATGCATAAAACAGCAATGAAACTGACAGTTTCTTGGAGAATTTTTAAGCAGAATCACTAGAGATGGGAGAGAGCAAGGAGGAAGTTTTAAGGAAGAAAAGGCATCTTTACAATAAGGTTTTTTTGAGGTCCTGACAACTGCAAAGCAAAAGCAAAGAATTCTGAAGCTCGAGAGACTCCACAGGAGCATTAAGAACATCACGTTTTTGAGGAAAAAAGCCTTTTGTACTGACTTAGAGGACATCTTGACAACCAATCTAGAAGAGCTACTGATTGACAGCATATGTTAGAAGTAAGTTCTGCCTATCTCTTTTGGCTGAAACAAAATTGAAAGAACACCAGGCCTGTTTCCTGGAACCAGGATTACAGATGTCTGAACAAATCCATCTCAAGTTATATAAACAAACTCTTCAGGCTCCTTGCTTGCTAAGACTCTTGACTAAAAAGCAAATACAATATTCTGGAGACAGCAGCAGTGGAACGAGAAAGCATTGTTTTGGGCAACTGGATTTAAATGATTCTTAAAAAGTCAAAAGAAACCTGTGATCTATTTTTCATGACATAATTGAATTGTCTTCAGTCGTACCACTTAAGAAAAAAAAAACTAGACTGAGCAATTCACTGAGAGGATGTGTTTTTAGAAGTTACTTAGAGAGGTGTGGGATGCTACAGGGTTTCTGAACCTAGTCATATGGGTTGCTCAAACACTTTTTTTCAGGAGTGCTACAAATTATGGTATTAAAAGTATTTCATTACATTTAGCTCACTCCGTTGTACTCAAAATACAGACAACTTTAAAACTCATTTTACAGAGCAAGACATGGAGTAACAGGGACAGGCTAAGCACATTCAGCTAGTTCATCTAATTGTAACAAAATACCGGTTGCACTTAAACAGATTTCCTAAGGATTTTGGTTGATGACACCAATGCACAAACCAAGACTTTTCAAAACAAATAACTCTGTTACAAGCTGGCCATTCTAGTCTGCTTAGAAACACTCAGCTTTGAACAGAGCTGGGGTGGCAGTCCCCAAAAACTGAGCAGCCCCACAGGGAGCCTTTAAACAGAAGGCACTTCTCTCAGTCTTACCTTTACAAAAATGTGTGTCGGTATGAATCGTCTGAGCAACTGATTAGTGAAGTTTGGGAATCGCAGCAAGTTAACATGAAGAGATGGTAACTGCTGATATCCAGCCATCAGAGGATAGAAGTTATATAACATTTCCTGCTCTGTCCCAGGAAGGATTCTTAATCGGATCTTAAAAAAGAAAAGAAAAAACCCACAAACACAGATAAGTTCTGTGACCAAAAGAAGTCCTCCGTTTGCTATCTATTTATGCACCATTTACTTTCTGAAGTTGGAAAGAATGCAACCACTTTCCTATTCCAGTTAAACTATTACTTCTATACTGAAGCACCACGTCACCCATAAACAACACGACAAACGGCTCCTAGTCAGGCTGCCATTTAGCCCTTCTTTAAATGGAGTCTGCATCCGTGCGTTCTTCCAGACAGAATTTACCATACTTTAAACATCTGAAACGCAATGAGTTTGTCCTCTCTGCACATCAGTGTAAGTCTGACCAATGTATTCTCCACTACCAGATAAGCCAGCGGGCTCAGTAGATGTGACAATTTTGTACCTGTTTAAGGCCAGAGAACATGAAGGCATCACTGGGTTCCACTGACACCTCCACATCCTGGACTAAGTTGGTCTTATTTTGCAGGTGATATCTGACAGGTAGGGATTCTCGGACTCGACCAAATGATGGCAGGTCTTTGGAAAGAAAGAAAGTAATCTCAAATACAAAATATATTTTAAAGTTCCATACATAAAAAAATAAGTCTATCACAAAGAGCGGTGAAGTTTGAAGAAAAAAAAGATACAATAACTAGGTATCTAAAGCATTTCTGACAAGATTTTTCAGAAAAAAGATTAAAGAACAGAACATAACTTCATTACAGCTTTTCAGTAACACTTCTTCGACATCTAGTTACAAAACCCCCAACTGCTAACGCTGTCCAGGAATAACTAGGAAGTCACTTTGGTTGCTGCTGGGTATTTTCAGCTTACCAAAACCTTGTCAGATACTGCCAGGAAGCTCCTTCAAAATATAGCAGGAAACGATGGTGGAAGAATCTCAGTACAAATGAAAGCGAACTGAGGAAAGCATAGGAATTCTCTGTGTTCTGTGAGCTCTCCACTCCCCCTCTGCTCTTGTGCAGGTGAAGTGCTAGAAGATAAACAGTTCACCTGCCTGCAAGCAGTTCCAATTCTCCAGGCTGTTTCTTTCCTGGGACGCAGCCAGGGCGTGGGTGGATGGACCAATGCTTGCCATAGGTGTCTAGAGAAACCTACTGGGAAAGCAGCATCAGCAGAGGTAACTCTAGCCTCTGTGCTGCCATGTAACACAGGTCGATCCACTGACAGCTTTTAAGAGAACGCATTCATGTAACTACCTTCCAGCTCTTCCCTTGAATTGAAGAGGGGAAAGATGGGCAAGGCTTGAGGCAGTCTAAGAGATGATATAGTTTCCTTCACTAGCTCCGCAACATCCAGCACCAGTTTTCTGTCTTTTGCTACAGTAAATGCAATCTCTGGATGCTGTAAAAACTTTGGCAGTCCTAAAAATTCTAATTGGGACATATAAGTTGCCAAATGAATATTACCTGCATTAACATGGAGGGGAATGCTCTCTACAATCACATGCGGTAGAGTGATAACTGTACTAACAACAGGTACACTTTCCACAGGTGAACTTCTGTCAGGAAAAAGTCAAAACACAGACCATGTTGAAAGTTATACAACATAAAGTATCAAGTGAGTACACCAAAAGAACATCACTTATGTGTGACTAAACTAAAATTATAGTAATTTCAGTGGTGGAAAGAAAAAACCCAAATCCTTATATTGGATTGTTTGAAGTGAGCAAAAAAAGTGCCATAGCATGGAGATAAAATAGGAAAAGGCAAGTGAGAACACTAAACAGCTCTAAAACTAAACAAAAACAAACTAGAAGAAAGATATACCTCAACATTTGTCTTGGAAAACTGAATGACTACATAAACCCACAATCTAGAGTGGGGAAAATAGTTTTCCCATTTAAAAAGTTTGTTTGTTTCTACTATTGCAAAACTATTCCTTTCACTTGGCTTCTCAAGTGAAGTATTTCATGACTGGAGAAAACAGGGAGTGGAAGGTGACAAAACAGCTTTGTAATTGACCTAAGATCTTACAAAGAAGAAAGCTTCATTGAATGTTAAAACTATAACCACATAATATTTATCTCTTAAGTGAAATATGTATTTATTCAAAAGTCTAACAAGCTAAGCAGTAATTGGTAAGGTCCAAAGTCTAGACAGCACTTGCTGCAGGAAGATCGAAAACCAAAAAAGCCAAAAAAAAAAATCACCCCCAAAACCACACCAACTCACCATCCTTCCTAAAACCAAACCAACTCATTTGCTCTCCCCATCTAGGCCAAGAGATACTTACCTCTTCCAGGAAATGATATAACATCCAGTTGCCACTCCACTGGCATTAGTAACTGGAGGACATTGAAGGCAAAAGCACTCGCTGGCACTCTCACCTGTCTGTAAAACAACTATCAGCAAGATTTTGTTTAAAATCAATGCGTAGTCATTACTGCAGAAGCCACCAAGGCTAAAAATCCAACATGACACAAACACAAGTGTTCAGCCAGAAAGGCCTTTGAAGTACTTTGCATAGTATAGCTACATAATATATAAATTCAATAAAGATTGTGGAATATCCCAATACATGAAAGGGTGACATACACAAATATATGACCATTTACTTCCTGAATGGCATTATAAGGTCTTCCATGTACACACATAACAAGTCATTGCAAATTTAGAGTTCATGCACAAAAAAAAAAAAAAAGCAAAATAACACCAATTCAAATTCTACATTTCTCCCACAGAAAATTCCAGGACATCAACACAAGATGTCTCTCATGTTTTAAAACAAAAATGAACATGGACATTCTCCTCTCCCACCCAAATGGAAGGGAGATGGGGAAGAGAGGGAACACAAGAAAAATCTACTTGCTTTGAGTTTTCACTCTCTTTTTCTTCCTTTTTTTATCTCCACTTGAATGAACAAAAAAAAAAAAGTACCTTTTCACTTAGAGAGGGATTTAAAAAAAAGTACAAAGAAAATAGATGTTTCAGTCATTTGAAGTTAATCATTAATCTCCATTAAGTCTTACAACTAAAAAAAAAAAAAAAAAATCAACCAAAAGATGGACATCTGCATAGTTGGTATCTGAAGGAGTTCATACCTCCTGGCAATTAGCTCTTTAGGAGCATCAACTAGAAGCCATGAAGCACTAGGTGCCAGAGCTGAAGATGAAATCTCATAGCTTGAAGACTAAAGGACCTGGCAAATAAATGCTTTTTGCCAGGTAACCCTTGAATGTACGGAGGAACTAGAGTCTTGCAAGTCCTTGATTATATGGGTGGACAGCTGCCCAACAATAAGGTAGCCATCCCGACTGCCTCATTTTATTCCAAGTTTTGATAGAATACCCACATTTTCACATCTCTGACTCAGCAAATGCAAGGACAATGTTTTGTTGGAAGATTTTGGATCAGCTCTACTGCTAAGTACTCCATTTATTTGATTTTAAAGCTATATACTCCACTCTTAAGGGTTGAGATATGTAAGGTAATTTTTTTTTTTTTACAATTAAGTTATTAAACTGTGTTAGTATAAAAAAAGATGCTTACTTCTAACTGTTCTTTACAGCCTACCCTGTCTAGCTTCACGTTTTTCAGTTTCATGACTGCAATCATGGACATGGATCACTTTAGCCTTTGGATGCTGCCTCTGTCACATGGTAAAGTGTTTGCATTCCAGAAAGTATACGTAGCCCATAAACACTGGAAATATTGAGTATCTTTTCATATGGATATCTAAGCAGCTGCACATCAGAAGTACTTTCAGGTGCTTTCCCTTATATGCCTGTTATATTTAGAATTTTGGCTACTATCTATTATTCAAGTCTATTTACTTGATCTAGTGAAGTAGATCAAAATGTAGTAGATCAAAATGTAGCATTTGAAGCATATTGCTAAGTTGTGTTCTGGCAAGCAACTATAGTATTAAGCAGCTTTCTTCTACTTAGAGTTTGATAAGCAAATGCTGTTTAAAATGTCCCCCTTTCTTACTCCCAACTTATGCAAAAAGTATGCTCCCGATACAGAGTATAGTCTAAGAAAACTTACCATTCTCCACATAAGATTCCAGTTGATCTACTGCGGTCATGGAAGCTGACAATTGTAGCTGGCTGGTTACAATAGTGAGAGGCCAAGGAGAGGCACTCAGGATGTCCGTCATCAGTAAAAATGGTATATCTGCAAATACTCTGTCCAAGTGCTCCAGCTGTCAAGACAGACACAACATCTGGCTATTTCTAACTAAACAAGGTGCGGCTATTGAAAGTGGTTTGATTCCAAGATATCAACAACTTTTCAAACATGTACCTTTGTGGAGACAAATTTGACAGCAACATCAAAAGGAAATACTGTTTCTATGGTTACAGTTTCATCCTGTATAGGTAACAAAAGGGGTGGGAAGAAGAGGGCAAAAAAGTTATATTCAGTTTCAGACCTGGCTATTGATGTTACTAATGTAAAATTACTTTTAATCATCATTTTAACCAAGTCCTCCCCAAGGCAAAAATGTATCTTTAAGATATTTAAGAATAAATACAGAAAACTTTTCTTCTGACTATACTTATGAAACTGCTCACCCTAAATCAGGCTACCATGCTGCTGATTTAACATTTTTCCTATCTACTAGAAAGGCTTCTAAGAGACTTGGAATTACAGCCTTTAGATTGAGAATATTTCTTGCATTTCATGAATGTATCTCCAGCAACTGCTGCATCTTTACATCCTACCCGGTGACACTTGCAGAGGATTTCTTTCCCCTCAACGACAGTGTTGATTAAGTAAGAAACGTAAACCAGAAACATTCTTGCGCCAACTGTTCCACAACGAATGTATATTGGTTTTTCCAGCTGCAAAATAAAGCAGACAGTATGAGCCAAGCTACAGCTAATTAGGCCTAGAGCTGTCCAAAACTTGTTAATCATCTTACTTGGTCCAAGAGGGCAATAGTAGAATGGGTATTATTTTGACCATAAAGAATCTCCTACAATGCATGATCTTAATCACACAGTGAATGATTTTAATCAGAGCAGCACAGCTCCAGTTGCTTCGCTACTGATGCTCATCTGTTACTTGACAGTACAAGAAAAGAACCATTACTGTGTAATGTATGATATAGCCAACTTCTAATTTAGTAGTTACAATTTCAGTTTGGTGCAACATCTGCATATTTGATCCTTTAACATGTTGAATCACACTTGCTGACTATTATTATCTACTGACCATTAGGTAGTGCATTTAATTAACAGAGATTAGCCTCCTTATTTTATTTCTTATCTCCCAGGTGTATCATCAATCCCAGAATATACCTTATTCCCAATTTTAGTCCAAAAGGGGATCTAGCTAAAGAAATACTAAACTACAAGTAAACAATAGGTAAAATATGCCATAAGTATTTATTGGTTCAGATATCTGAAAGTAAACATAGGTCCTTCTATGAGAGTCTTATTAGTTGATCCCCACTTTCTTAAGCGTGATACAGAAAGAAGGTTTTAAGCCTTCACCTTTTCCCCTGGTTGCAAGTCTCCTACAGGGATATCAGGAAGCAGTGCAGGAAAGGAGTCATCACACGCATCTGTTCCGTGAAGAGTCACCTGAGTTTTCTGAGTCAGGTTGGCATCTTGCCCTAGGATTAAAAACAGTCTTCACATCCACACAGGTTTACATCACTGAAGCATGAAAGCAATAACTAAAAATAATAAGGTGTTCATCTCAAAAAGCAATGCATGAGGAATTAACATTGCTCATTTGGTCGAGGGAACCTTTCAAAAGTACCAGCAGAGGGTAGATTTGACAACACCTTAAGTTTTCTAAGTTGGAGGGTTCATATCCTGCAAGGTTTGTTTCATCTATGTAGGCCAGGGGGAAAAAAAAAAAAAAAAATCTTAAGTCAGAAACCATATCTAGATGTTCCCTACTATACACAAAACACAACGTGATTATGTGATCCAAGTTTTCCTTGGTACTCTGTATGAAGTAAAAAGGAAGTTTCACTGTTCTGTGATTTCTCCGTTTTCAAGAGCATAGCTTAATGATTTTACATCTTTTTAAAACTATTCTTCCAAATATCTGTTGCAAATACGTAAAAACAAATGTGTTGATGTTAAATGAAACCACTCTTAAGTCAGAGGTTGACGAGAATAATGGCATTACTGCAGTCACGCGGGATAATTTTCAAAGCAAAACAAGACACATCTTGCCAAAGAGTTGCAACTGTGGAAAATATGTCACCTTCCCTATAAATGAAATGTCAAATTTCCATTGTTCTTTTAATGTAATCAGCAAGCCCACATTGACCTTACATATCACACGTTAAGAGTCAAGATCAAGTGAGGGGAAAAAAAATATAAAAATCAAGACCAACTATTAATGCTGCTTTAGGAGCCAAGACCAAACATCCAATTAAATAAGTTTAAAGAACACTCCACTGACTTTAATGAACTGCACAACTGCACGGGGAATGTGGTTCTATTTCAGAGCATACAGCACATATTGCATCCTATATGCTAGTGGCTTAAAAATATTTTTGCCTTTTAGGATAATTGCTACAAATAGGCATACCGAGTATAACATTTGGGCTTCACATATTGAAAACTGTCAGCAATAACTACATACAGCTAACTAGGACTTAGACATACAATATTTTCATTTGTTCCTTTTCATTTGAAGGAATTCTGTCTCAGTTCTCCACTGCTCCCCAGATTTCAAGTGGTTTAAAAACCAAACCACATTGTCCGGGGGAGGGAGGAGACACAGATACCCACAAAGACTAAGAAAACATTTATCTAGCACTAATGCTTTCATCTCAGCAAGAAAAAGATCTCTCTTGGAAAAAGAAAAATTTAGTTATAAGCAAATTAAATAAAAGGTTAGGAAGGAATACAAAAGCTTCCATATTTTCTTTCAAACTTGTAAAGATTTATGTTTTCAAAATACCCATGTAAACGCTACTGACAAGCGGTGGTTAAGATAACCATAACTGAATGAGTCTGTTAGCTCTTATTCTTACCACTAATATCTCATAATTCCCAACCTTAACTTTGGTTTGGCTCTTAATTACTTCAGGAGAGCTGTTTACTATATTTCTCTGCATTGCATCAAGAACAAGGAGTCAATTAGAAGACTGCTGGATTAAAAGAAAATAACCCCAAATACCTGGCTTTAAACCTGCTGTAAGCTTAACATCTTTGGCCACTGTCTCCTCATGTGACTGGACTGTCACAATCAAACAATACATTTCATTAGTCAGGGCAGGAGGTTCATGACGGAGCTGAACAGAAATGTTTGGCACTCTAGAAATAATCCTTTAAGAGAAAAGACTCAGTTATTGTATGTTTCTTAATAACAAGTCTTTAAGCCTAGTTTAAAGGAGATTAAAACAGCCTATTGTTTAAGAGAGTTCTGACAACTGGTGGCCTATTCAACTAAGAGATGCGAGATTCCTCCAAAGCAACATGATGGGAACAACTCTATAAAACCAGTTTGGAACCCCAGTAATAAGCATTGATGGTTCAGATGTTCTGCCAGGAAAGAAAAAAGCACCCCCACCAACAGCAATTGGATTTAATTCTGTTGAATACATCTAAATTAGTGTTAGCCTATTCATTAATAATTAATTTTCCAATACAATTTTTTAGAAATTCCTTGTTTGTGTGATGGCTTCTGTAAGAGACCAATAACACCTCCTAGTTTGCACAGAAGTCTAAAAACTCTGCCTAGCAAAGTTAGGTGAAGGGGAGAACTAAAGCATACCTGGTATGCTCAGAGATCAATGCAAGCTTTTTCTGTACTTCTAACTATCTGAAGCCTCAAAAGCCCTAAAGAATTAAGATAGTACCTATAATCCCCAGTTAAGCAAAGACATATTAAAAAGCTCATATTAAAGCAGTCCCAACAAGTTTTTCTTTTTCTTTTAGGCAGAGTGATCAGGACTTCGCAGGAGACTCACAATGATATTTCAAGTTTTCACTCACATAGTGCTTGCCTGAATAGTCAAACTGTCCCAGTGCACTTCATTATCTGGAAGCTTAGGTCTTCGCCTGAAGGAACGTGCTGCCTGCAATGCTTCTTGGGATGAAGCAGCATCTCCACCACCTCCACGCCAGTTAAGAATCACACATCGGCCAGATTCACTTCCCAGGATCAAATCCACAGAGGTGATCTGGTAGACACAAATTTGAACATATACTGATAACTTTGTCTTCAGATCACCTACTGTAACAATATAGTATTCCAACATACACATCTTTGTTGTGCCTGGATATCACCAAAAAGCTTCTGGTAGCTTTGCAGACTGAAGACACCTCACCACTGCAGGATTTTATTTAATGAAACAGTGGTGGGAAAAGTATCTGGGGTCGTGGGTGTGCAGTGTAGCATTCTGTAGTTTCCTACCTTCCCATAGTGCTATACCACCTCTCCCCCCCTTTTTTTTAGTGCACTACACATTTAAAAACAAACAAACAAACAAACTTGAAGCAATACACGTTTTTGTGATAATTTTTTGCTTTGGTATCGTCAATAAAATTTTACTCTTATTTTTGGCACTTAGTTTCAAGAATTCAAACATTTCGAACTGCAGTGACATTCAGAACTGGTGCCAGATTAGAGACAGCTTTATAGTTTTGAGTCCTTTGTAAGCATTAGTAAGGTGTAAAACAAATCGACAAACCTCAATCTTCTTTCCTACATCTTCAGTTTTTGCAACAAATTTGAAAGTGAACTTTCTTGTTTTGCCAGGGACTAAGCACATTGTTCCTTGCGATGACTGTTCTAGAATATCACTTTTTTGATAGGCTTCTTCTACCACACAGTATTGGTTGTAATCCTACAACAGAGGAGCAGGGAAAAAAGTTGATAAATCCAGACTTAAGACATCTTCAGAGAGTAATGGTAGTATAGCAAATGTTAAGGCTCTGTGTTACTGGATCAAACTACATGGGTTCTTGCTGCTTTTCACACTGTAGAAGTCAGACTTAGCAAGTAATTACAATGCAATTCTTTGACACAAGATATCCATTATATTAATTAATGTAACTTTATACAAGAACATCAAGAGAAATAAGACATTAAAATGATCTTTCTGAAACTTTGGAGAGCTTCATAGAGAAACAAAGTTATGATAGACAACCTAATCAAACTGCATTTGGGAGTTTTACCACAGTATCAATATACTTGTCAAAAGTGATAGACAAGGCACAAAGAAAAAACACCTTTCCAACTTAAGTAGTAACACAATTTTTTAAAAGAACTTTTGAATTTGTTTATGTTTAAAGACATTAACGGATATTATTCCATTCTCATAATAAGCTTCTATCAGTAGGTCAGAGATAGATAGAGCATAGTTACCTGATTATTGAAACTGATGCAAAGCTTAGAAAACCTGATAGGATGAGGACAATCAGCTCTCAAGTATACATCAAACTGCACAGGAACATCAACATGAAAACTAGGAGCAAGAAATTTTGCTTTGCACTGCACTGGAATTAAAAAAAGGGGGGGAAGGAATTAAAAAAAAGCCACAAAAAACCAAGAAGTAGGTGTTAAACACATCGAACTACGACATTAAATTCCAGAAGCACACTCTTGAACTAATTGTGGTAAGGATTGTTCTGTGTATAATCTTAAAACTTCGCTTTGTATGTAAGTGGCACAAATTTGGCTACTAACACTGTCACAGAAAGCTACTTTTCAGCACTTGGCCAAAACCTCTGCGGAGAAGAGGAAAGGCAGAAGTCCAGCAGAAAAAAAAAATCCTGTACACTTAGATACACTTCTTTTGTAGGTAACGCTCACTCATGCCCCCTTTCTATGGGGAGTATTACTTGGCACACATTCTGCTATCTTTCCTCAGAATCCTACTTGAAAGCACAGCAGAGTGGCACACTTTCAAAAAGCAAGGGTTTCCTACTTCTATGATGTTTAAAGGCGTAGGTAGCCTCTGCTGGAAGTTCAGGTTTTTCTCCCCTCAGATACAATGCTCAAAGGATTCTTCTTTAGTAATCCATGTTGGGGATAAGAGATCACTGGCTTCTCTCATGATTTCTTTTCTTACTGATTTAGATGAAGAACAGAACAGTGCTGAAACAAGAGTTTCAGTGTTGCTGGCTTTAATATATACTTTATGTTTTTTCCTGATTAATTATTTTCAAGAGATAACTACATCAAAATTTATAATCTGGTGTAAATTTGCTTTCTTACTTACCAAATGGTATAAAATCTTGGACTTCTATTGTAAAAACATTACTGCCTGCCAAGGAAACACGGTCAGCCCACAATTTTTGTGATGCTTTCACAGCAGCAGCATCACAATCAGGTTCAGGATCAGGGCTTTCATTCTGTATACAGATAGAAGATTACAAATAATAATAAAAGAAGGTTACCAAACACTGACCACTCTTAAGATTATTTAAAAGGGTAATAGGAGTTTTGCCACTTACCATTAGAACTTTTATCAGATTTTTTTCTATTCGAGATTTCTGATCTTCTTTAAGAGTAGATGCTAACAAACAGAACAAAACCAAAGATTACAAGACAGAAGCAAGTCTTCTTACTTTTTTTTTTAAACTTAAAAATAAATCTTTCCTTTAGATTGCATCTTTCAAAAAAACACATTCTGGGGGAAAAAAATTCTAACATCCATCTACCAGTAACGAAGGATTCGTTTAGTTTTCAGAACTTCCCCCATTTTAAGCGTTTCCTCTTACTTCTACTGGAACCAAGTGGAATATTTTTTGGTTAGATAAGTGCTTCATAATTTATTGGAGGAAAACCCCAAGAGAATATGCCTATATCTTCTTGTTGTTTATATTTAAAAATGGAGGAAACAGTAGAAACCAGAAAACTCTGGGACATGCAAAAGGCAAGCTTGGATAATGTTAGAAAAGGTGACAGGAAGAAAAAAGTACTAATTGAAATAAGCATTGTTCTCTTGAAGATGAAGAAAGGTGGGTTTGTCTCATTGGCTATTCTTTAATACAAAGCAGCGTAGCCTGGCTAGCTAACAGAAGATGCAAACCCATTTTTACCACACCTATCCTAATAGTGGTATTAGTTAGCAACCCGGGGCACAAAAGGATTATTTCTGCAGTGTCAAGTAACAGACATTACACGAAGCAGAGTGCTTGCATTATTACTGTGCAGCCACCCTATGTCACATTCTTTCCCTAAAACATACCACATGCATATTTCAGCAGCAGAGTTCTAGTAAACAAATCTGAGAAGCGTATTTGGGATTTTAAAGTCCACAAAAATGGTGCTAGTTTTGTTACTTACTAGGAAAAATGTTTTTCCACTTTAGCTATATGACAGTTCTTCCCCCATCCCAAAGCTCAGAAAGTTTCTGTTACATTATTTGAACAGTCTCAAACAAAGTTCTGTGCCTCAGATATCCTGGCACACTCTATTTGAATGCAATGAATTTTATCATAGAAGAGCAACAAAATTCAACTTCCAGCATATGAGAGAAGGTAGTAAAAGTTCAGTAAAGGTATCCAGTTATTTTGTAGTCAAATCATTGGAATTACTGTAAGCACTGTGTCTGACAATGATTTGTCAGACTTCCAAATACATGTACTTTAATTTTTCTGTATAGGCTGAGTATATTTCTTAAAGGAATACCTCTACCCAGTAGCTCTAAAGAGTATGTTATGTAATCTTTTAGCTGGGCCATCAGGTATGAACATTTGAGAGCTGTTGTCAATATGGAAGTGAGAAGAGTCCACCATCCTTCACTGCGATATTCACACATAACATAATCCAAGAGCCTGCAACACAGTAAAGTTGAGAGAAAAGCAAGTTATACACACCAATATTTTTTAGAAGCTTGCATTTATTTGGTATCATGAACACAAAATTCATCTTCATTAATACAAATGCTAGATTACAGTCAAGTCTACAGTTTACATATGGCAATGATTTGTTGAAAACAGCATGAAATTATTGTAAAGAAACACATTAATTTGATGAATTCTCTATTTCAGGCTAGAACAATTTTCACAAAAGAACAAAAGGAAAACTCATTTGTCTTCACATAAAGAACTAGCAAAAGAAGAGCCTTAATCCAGTATTGCATTAAAAATACACTTTACTATTGAGTATGCGGTAAGTTTTAAGAAAAATAAACCAAAACCCCACAATAAAGTCCCCTTCCAAACTGAAAAATTTTAATGTTCCTTAAGCTGAGATGTTTCTTTTCCCTTCTACCTCCTATCCCCTGCTCCCTCCAAGGGTTTCAAAGATCTACAAACAACACACGCATCAATCTTTATCAGGCAAAACTGCACACCTTAATATGGTTTTAATACTGAGCAATGTTTGCTATTACTGGCAAAGCAGTGAATTTTTTTAAACTCTGTTCAACTCTTCAAGACAAGAGTTTCTGCCTACTTCAGGAAGATCTACCGAAACATAAATAAGAAATGCTTGTTTGTATAAAAATTAGGCTTGATACAAATTGATCTGCTTACCCTAGCCTATCTTCTCCTCTATGTAGCTTCCAGTCAGCTAGTAACAACAGTAAATACGTCTCTTCTACCTCAAACATACTCCCTTTACAACATGTGATCTTTGAAACCTGATTAATGAAAACATTGAGGGACTCCTACCTAACATGACCTTGACTCTGTTTCCCCTTAAAAATACAAAGTTAAGAAACTAAGCATAAGACACATCCTTCAGAAAAGATGGTAGCTGTACTTCAGCACTAAGCTTTCCTAGCTCTGTAGTCATTAATAGCAGAAAACTACGCCAATAAAAATAATTCCTTTTACTAATTCCCTGGTATATAAACAAAAATTAAATTCAGCTACATTTCTATATTTTTTGAATTTGTAACTACAAAGTCTGTAATCAAATGTAACTATATTCTCATTGCAGTAGCAGGCAAGTTTCAGAAATCACTTTGGGGGGGGGGGGGGGGAGGGGGGAAGAGAGAGAGCGCGCTCAATCAGTGAGCTAGAAATAAATAATATTCACCCAATAAGGCAAATCCCCACAACAGTTTACAGCAGGAAGTTTTTCTATTCTAATAACTGACTCATCATATCTGTTTTGCTTTCTTTGATATAAGTGGAGTCCGTAGACTCCAAAGCTTGTGCTTCAATCAAATCCAGGTACTACGAGCATCTTAGATAAGCTTCCAACATTATTCCATAGCAATAAGACATGGGGTCTTAGTGAGAATAACAGCATGTGAAAGAAGCAATAATGGATGGTACTCACTTCAAAGCTTTGGCATAATCTTTAGCGTAGTAATATTCTTCTCCCATTTGAACCACTGACAAAAAAAAGTATCAGATCAATATGGGAAGTCTTTGCAAAATTAATTTAAAAAAATGCATCTGAGTATGTGTACTCACTCAAATGACTTTTCATTCTTGGACATTTGTATTTCTTGAACTGTGCGACAGCATTACTCAACAAAGTGATTATTAGCTCCTAACAGATAAAACCATTACTGATATCATTATATATGCAAACATTAGGATAATGTTAGAAAACAGATTTTTTTTATTTCTTTTGGTAGAATAAAACTTACCGAGTGAAGGACATTTTTCTCTTTTAACTGTAGGGATAAAATCCCCATCTTCTCCTTTTCAGGATCAGAAAGATCAAAGCCTGCATAAGACAATGAAAAATCCATGAAATTGGAATTTTGTCCAGACCCAAAGGGAACTATTTATGTTGTGAGCTATATGCAAGGCAAGCTTCAACTCAAGCAACACTCAAACTCTTAAACATTCTTTTGCCTAGGAGACAGATATATTGCTTTAAGAACTCATGCATCCTCCATGTTCTAGAAGGGAAATTCTGGAACAAACATCTTGCCTTTTGTTTAAAAGAAATTATCTGAAGCTACCCAAAAATAGCAAACTACAATAAGACAACCTAATCTTTAGACTGCATCTATTAACATTTAAATCACATATGTTAAGACAAATTTGTAGCCCTTTTCTTATCTGATCTCAAGTAAGGATTCAAGCTTATGTTTCTCTAGCAGCAGAAAATGCCAACATATGAAGAACCGTATAGGGCTTTAAAAGACTATTAACTCTTGCTGGAATAAAAAAAACCTGAAAATATTAACAGGTAAAGTTTTTCTTCATCTTAAACTGTTTAACCTTGGCAGTAGATTCTAACTTATTTTAAAACAGTAACACTTGAAGATAAAAGAGGGTAGACAGTACTGTATTTACAGTAAACGAAATAAAGTCCTTACATTCAAAGTCTGAATTTCTGAGAAAACATCCTCCTTAATAGGAAAAACCACAAATTCCTTTCTTAGATTAAAATCTAGTCATCACATCCTCTCAATCCATTTCAAAATCAAAAAGCTTTTGCAGGAAAAAAGCAATGAGTTCCTGCCTACAGCTGACAAGATACACTATGGATGGCAGGATGAATTTATAACAATCGCATTCAGGGACATGGTTACTTTTGCTGTATCCGGTTCTCCAACTTCTCTTCCCAGGAAGAATGCATTTCACTGCAGTCAGGCATTTCTGCAGCACACTGATTACACATGGCTTAGGCAGCAATAGCAACAAAGCAGCAGCAGAGCTTCAGTACAGCCTATGCAACTTTGCTAAAGACCTTGATCCTGCATAAACCTGAGGTTCCTTTTTCTATTTGTTATAGAGTTGAAACACTCCCTGCACTTCCAATTGACACCTGTTCAAGTCGTACCACCAACTAACAAGAACGTGAGGTCCCAGCCCTGCATCTGGCTCTGTGGAAATGGGATTACATGTTTATGCCCACCAAGTCAACTGGCAGGATCAGCAACTAAAAAGAAGTTTGTCTGAACTCCACAGATACAAGACACAGAAACGTACTTAATATACCCTGCCGCCATGGTCTTTGCCCATAGAAGTCAAGCACTCCAGTTTGCGTTTCCAGGGGATCCGGATTGGGATATATCACAGAAGACTGTAAATTTAGCAAATATAGTCATAAAAAAGGGTTCATGTTTCATTTTAAAGCATTAAAAGTGATCTGATGCTCCAATACACATGCACATAAAAGAAGAAATTTGCTTTAAAACACATAACCCTTCCAGCCACCTGTATAAAAACAGTACTTCAGGAAACCCAAACATTTTAAAATTTCTCATTAATTCAGTCTCACATTCTACTTCATTCACCTTCACTCGTCTCAAATACTGTTAAAGAATAACTGGGTAATCCTTTTTAAAACTAGTTCCTAACAAGATAATCCAAGAACAACAAGTAAATAACACCAATAGGAATAAAGAGATTTGTAAATAATTGGGGACATGTCAGCAGGAGAGTAGCTATATAGAATTAGCATGTATGTTTAATTGACTGCAGAGATCGATTTTCCATGCAACCCTTTCTGCCAGGCAAGTGTCAAAAAACCCCCAAAACAACAACCACCACCTACTCTGCCACACACACTCTAATACTAATGCTCTTGTTTCTCTGCCTTCCTGTAAGTCACCAGATAAAGTGCATGCATAGAGAAACATACTGAAAAAACAAAACAGTAAGTTTTCAAGTATCCAGAGATGTAGAAAGTATACTTTTTTCAAATAAGTATTTTAAAAACATATCAGAATTATTTGTAATAAAATAGACACTATTTGTAATAAAATAAATACTAGCACATTTGTTCCAGAGTAACCTTTCCAACACATAACAAATACTTGTAATGTTAGTAAGCATCAGAAAAAACACATATCCTTTCCTTGGATTTCATTTACACATATTATTGATTATACCACTACCATTTGAGACTAAAACATTATCTAATTTACTATCTGGTTACTGGCAAAGCATTTTCTCCCCTCCCAACTTACATCATGGTTACAAAGCATACTTGCTAGTTGTTTCCGTTCCTGTGCATAGTAGGCTGCCTGCTGGTAATAGAAACCTGGATTCTGAGTTTGAATTGCTGTCAATCCCAGCTTAATTGCTTCATCAAACAAGTCACCAAAAGCCTGAAACCTATTAAAAAAAAATTCATAACCAAGATTATGTACAGAACAACAATTTGAACTGAAAGGTACATTTCAGTTAAAAGTTCTGGTTAGTCCTTAAGACAGATGATACTTCTCTGAACTTTTGCATCTAAGTTCTATGGCTGCATTTGTGCCATGTCCTGTTCATTCCCAGAGAAAAGTGGT
>NC_138828.1:50041286-50204832 GCF_965183815.1 Platalea leucorodia | reverse complement strand
AGTCTTACTTGAGAGCATTCTGTGTATCCTGTTTCAGCTCACTGAAGAATGCTATTTTGAATTGGTGTCTAACAAATAGAAGCTGCAAAACAGAACCAGTGTACATCATTCACAAACATCTGAACGTACCTGTCACCTACAAAGCAGATACAGGTGATAATTTCAGAGGTTTACATAACATAGCAGTTGACTTGAAAAACTGACTGTGCAACTGTTTCCTAAGAGTTCTCTCTGCCACCATGACGCAGCAGTGATCTTTCAACAGATTTAATCTATTACAAGTCTTTTACCCTGGAACAGGGGAGAGGCTTTGTGACACCCCAAAATCTCTACACCAACAGTGTCGATTCTGAGCTTTTAAGGGAAGTACCTCCCACAACTTGTTAAGATACTACTTCAAATAGGTTAATGCATGCAGAAAATTTCATTCTTTTTTTTTTAATCAGAGAGCTTAATTTCTGGGCTGTGGCTCTTCCTATAGGCTCCTCCTCTAGGGAAGATGTGAGGAAGACAAACAAACATAAGAACAAAACCAATCAAAATCAAAGTTTAAGCTGCAGAAAATAAAACCAGATTTATTTTCTATATTGAGAGAAGGCATCTCAAGTTGGAAGGGGGGAAACAAAAATGTTTAAGCAACACCCCACCCTTATTTTCATGTTTTAACATGCACTATAACTTGCGCAGTATTTCAAAAATAGGGTAACATTACCTGATGAGTGGTTTTGTTCAAGAACTCCTTATGAGATTTAACTCTTCGTATTTCTGTATAATAGTAAGTTTGTGCATGCTCATAGAAAGCATTTTCCAACCTGCAACAAAGTTGCTCATAAGTTTCACTAAGTTTTTCCGAAATACAAAGAATCTGAAGAACTTCAGAATAAGTTACTTTTAACAGTGCTTATTTTAAGGTTGGCTAAAGAAGCTTGAGGTATTACTAAACTCTTCTTTAAAGTTACAGGTTAAGAGTTTGCAGACAAAAACTCTTCACATAAAGCCTTACACAAGGGTAGCACAAAGTAGAACAACTAGGTTCAAGAGTCTTATGGATTGATTTCTCATACAACAATCTCTAGTATTTAACATGAGAAGGTCGGAGGATAAGCTCTTAGGATTTGCAAGGCAACAGAAAGTGCAGACATGCCTCAGTCAAAACAAGCAAAGTTTGCAGAGGCTCCTGAGATAGGCCTGAACAGGTCAAGATCTTATTTGCTGGACTGTGAGGGGAGGAGTGGGAAGGAAAAAATAGCAGTAATTAAAATTATGAGGGCACAGACTAGGTTTCATCATCCTGTCCAAACATCAACAGCTACCTGGGTTGCAGAGGTGACAGCTATTTATATTGTGTTTGCAATATAAATAGCCCAATGGAAAGACACAGCAGGAGAAGAGAAAGGCAGAGAGGCCCAGAACACTGAATACAGTATGAGGCTGAGGAGGATCTAAGAAGCATATGCTGTATAATCACATTGTAAGGAGTAAAATGAACTAGAACAAAACCAGAATCCAGGAGAGGAATACACTCATACACTCATAGCACTGACACACACAGGAAAAAGGATGAAGTACCAGTTGTATGATTTGGCCAAGAAAGGATCACTGCAGACTTTGACTAAGGCAGATCACAACGTGTGTTCTGCTTGCCACGCAACAGGGAGGATGGAGATTAAAAAAAAACAGGACAGACCAATGGACAGCAATTGTTAACTATGAGTTCAGTCACAAAAGGAAGACAAGATAAATTAAGTCCACCTATTATACTTATTTTAGCAGTATATTGAGGCTGTATAAGAAAAGACAAGCCACTCTGAGAGGTTAAAAAAAAATTATTCTCTTTTATTACTATGAAATCTCAATTAAAAATGTCAAAACAAAAAGATTAATACCAGGAATTCTGACATGATTATATGCTTAAACATATTCTTTTAAATGTGTGCATGAAGAGCTGTTAATCCCTAATGATATAGCCTTATCTCCACAAATGTGGAGACAGTGGCAAATCACAGATCAAAATGCAACTATACACAGTTTGCAAAGGCTTATGCTAGTTAACACGCAGTAAACATTCCCTCTTTAGCACTGAGCAAAATATGAAAAACCAGGAGTAACGGCTACTTTACTTTGATTAATTCTAGTAGCTGTTTATGAGCAGTATGGATACAACAGCACTGATTTATGTTGAGAACCTCACTGTTTATATATAAATACAAGGGTGAGAGAAGGAAGAATTAGTCTCTCAGACCATGACCCCTCCTCTCCCTAAGTGTATCTGGAAAAATCAAAACTAATTTTAATAAACCATGATTTGCCTTAGTTTGAGCCCTTCTTTTTAGGTGGACACAAAACTGTCTTCCTTTCCCTGTTCTGTTTTTGAAAGGCCTTCATAATTTATTTGAAGCTGTAATCCCTGTAACTATTAAAACAGAAAGCACAAGAAATGTAAAAAATGACAAAGACATATTTGCAACCAGATAAATGCCACTTAGCATGGAGAGATACACCTATACAGCCAGGAAGTGGGGGAGGGGGGGGGGGGGGGGGGAAAGTAAAGACCTGCTAATACAGAGTTACACCCAACAAAACATTTGTAGGGAAAGTTATTTAGAACCAGCAGGGCCAAAAGCACTGTAGAGGCAGAAAAGCCCACTTTGCCTCTAGCTGACTTGAGGAAGTGAATGTCTTGGGATATCTAATAATGTTTCTTAAAAAGCAACATCTCTGACAGTCATTACTCAGCCTCACAGATAAAGGGGAGCTGTGTGGAATTCATCAGGTTGCAGAATAACCTGAAGAATTCCAGTGAACTGATAAAACATTCACTGCTGGCCTACAACCAGCGTGTCACATCATAGTCAGCCCAACGTACCAACCCTCTCAACACCTCCATTAGCAAACAGAGCAAAACAGTGTTTTACAGTCACTTACCTTATAATATAACCAACAAGATGATCAGTGTGTGGAAGTACAAAGAGGGATTTTCCAGAAAGGTCACAAGCATTGCATAAAGCTGCTGCCCTCTCTGATGCAATAACATCTTCCCCTAGTGAAGTCAAGGAAAGCACAAATGAAAGCAGTATGCAGTGCTGCAATGTCAAACTGGCTCTAAAAGCTTGACCAGCACAAGGATTGGAAAAATCCAATACACATAAAACCGAGACCACGTTCTTTCTTACTTCTTTCAGAGTACTATGTGCTTCATCCAGCAGAACCTTTCTAGGAGTGGCTTAGCTAGCAACAAGGTAGAAGTATGACATAAACTTTTCATCTCTCTCACAGAATTAAATATCCTGTGTCTTGAAAACTACAATAGCATCCAGAAAAGACAAACATATATAGCAGGTAGAGGGGAAAAAAAAGCAACAAAAAGTAAAAAATGGTTTGCCAGCCACTAGAAAGTATGCAGCCACAGCTGAGGCAGCAGCTCTACAGAAACGTAGAGTTTAAAACATACCACATTTCACACCTGACTCCAAAATTTTATTGATTAAAACTGAGTTAAACTAAAAGGCTTCTGTAGGTACAAAATACCCTTCCTCTAAGTTCTCATTGCTTTTTAAAATACAAATTACTTACAAGGAGGTATGTCACATGTATTACACTAACATACCATTTTTTGATACTGTGTATTAAAAGATGCACTTGGACTTAAGAGGAAGAAGTTAAGGATAAAAGTATCAAATGTTTAGGGTCAACCGCCCTGAGCACTCTTTCCATTTGTATACCTTTCTGCAGCCACAATGCATGTCATTTTATATATATGACATTATATTAAGAACTGCAGATAATATCAAAAATGTTAGTCAGCTCAGTCTGTCAGGCCTTCTGAAAAACGAGACCATCACAACTGTGTACAGAGTTTTCTAGTACCTGGAGGTAATGGTGTTTTTTTCTGAATCAAAACAACAGCAACTTTCGTATTTCTTCCCTGCAAACTTTGCCTACAATAAAAACAACAGGGCACAGTGTCAAGGTTTCACTTCTTATTGGTGAATAATCAGAACAAAATGATCTTTCAGTCTAGATGGAAACATTGAAAGAATGCTATATAAGAAATACAACCAAACACAACAACATGCTGCATCATCCACAGAATGCTGTGTTCTCTTCTTTGTTCAGATGGGACAGAATAATTGTGCCAAGTTCAACAAGCAAAATTTGAGGGGTTGTTTTTACTTAAATCAGTTTTAAAAATAAACCATTTTAAAAAAAGTTTCTTTATTGCCAGGTGTACTTCAAAAAGCAAAGTTCAAGTTCCCCTTAATTTGCGCTTAAGAAAAAAATAATATATTCATATAGCTTAGCATGCAAAAAGGATTCTGCAATTCACATTTATCATTAGCTTGTAGTACATTATGAGCCAAGTGAAAAAACTCTACCTGACAATTTCAACTCGAGTAGCACATTCTGACTGTTTTTCTTTCCATTGCGGCTCATCCCAGTCTAGTTCATAGAACACCACAACAAGTGCTGGAACCAAATTCAGGTGTTTGTTCATCCAGCCAGTCTTCAGGATTCCTTTTGGAATATACCATTCGTAGGATGTCCTCTGAAAATATTGAGGTTATTAAAGCAAGCTACCAAATCCATTTACCAGCTTCTTAGTATAGCACAAGAAGGGGAATTGCCTCTACACTCTTGTCACTTGTGGATATGTTTGTCATCTTCCCCTCAAGCCTTTGTTTCCTAACAAGTAAGACATGCGCCTCATTCCCTGGCATCAGGGCCTGATGCCTGAGATATCAGCAACAAAGAACAGCAGCTTCCAGGTAGACTGGAGAAGAAGATCAAGTTCAGAAGCACATTTCACACACCTTCATGAAAAACTAGGTTTATTTTAAAAGAGGGCTCTTGAGGGGATCTCAGAGCCAGGAGAAATCAGTTAGGATTCTCATTCCTTGCCAGCATCACAGAATTATGTAGTTTTCCAAGGGTTAAACACATTGACATTGCTTCCTAACTGCCACTGCAAAGCAGAAAGTAGAGCAGAGATATTCTTTCTGCTGCATTTCACTTAGCTAAAGGCTTTACGTTTTTTTTCAGAATACACCAAATTCAAATAACTAGTTTCTCCAAAGTTAAACTTGAGGTTTCATTAAAGCTCAAATTTTACAAGCATACCTTAAGGCCGAGTAAATGAACTGCAAGTTCTTTAAAAAGCAAATCATATTGGCTTTCTCTGCTTCTCGCTAATGAGCTAAGGCACCCTGGTTTCCTATGCATCCACAGCAGTCCGCCACAGCGCCCTTGGCTTCCCCTTAGCCCTGACAATTTTTCTCAGACTTCAAGCTCCCACGCTTCCCCTCCAACGGCAGGGGAAGCGACAGCAGAAGTCCCGCTGAGCAGTAAGCACTGCGAGTGCTGCTCAGCTGCCTGTAAACCAGGCAGATCAGATCAGACCAGCCCCTCGCTACGGCCCTTGCCCTCAGGGAGCCACCAAACCCTCCACCCACACCACCCCCAGCCGCCGGCTTTTGCTACAGGGGCAGAGGCTTGAAGCCAGTGAGGGGCCGGGCCCGCCAGGGCGCGGGGAGCAGCCGGGGCACACGCCGCTCTCTACCTTCGTCCTGCACTTGGGGTACTCGTGGTCGCCGGGGAGCACTTTGAAGGAGATGGGGACGCGGTCGGCCCTCCGGTTGGCGCAGAAGGCGTCCCACACGGCCCGGTGCACGGCGTTGTACACCACGTCCAAGCCCGTGAGGGTGACAAAGGCCATGGGCCGGCAGCACAGCTCCACCGGGAAGTCCCACTGCGTCAGGGTCATCCTGAGCCCGGGCAGGCGGCCTGCGAGGCGGCAGGAGGGCGGCTCTCAGCGCGGCGCCTTCGCGGCCCAGGCCGGCCGCTCCTCCCCGGCCCGCCCCGGCTGCAGGAGCTCCCCGCCGCCCCGCCGGGCGCTGACACGGCGTGGGGCCCGTCCGCCCGCGGGGCGCCGCTCACCGCCGCGGGCTGGAGCTCGGCGCCGGGCAGCGGCAGCCGGGAGCGACCGCGGGCCACGGGAGGCGTCGGCGAGCGGGAGCGGGGCGAGGGAGGACCGCCGCCTCCGGAAGCGAGCGCCGGAAGCACAGCAGAAGTGACCAATCGGCGCCTCCGCTCTACCGTCGGGCCAGTCAGAGAGCGCCCGCGCAGATACGTCACTGGCGAAAGAGCCAGTTAGCTAAAGAAGGAAGAGAGGCGAGGCTAGCGGAGCTGACCAATGAGAAGACAGGGAGGCGGTGACGACGGGAAGAGGGGACCAATAGCAGCGAGCGGCCGGGTGACCCGTGCTGCCCTCAGGGGAGGTGTGTCCGTCGGGCGGGGCCGCTCGGGCCTCCCCGTGCGACACCGGCGGGGCCGCGCCGCGCCAGCCAGGCCCGCCCAGCCCCGGCGGCGGTGACGGGGCGGGGAATCTCCGCGCCATGGCGGCCAACGAGGACCAGGAGGTGAGCCCCGGGCCCTGCCCGCGCTGGGCGGGGAGGCCGCGAGGCGCCGCTGCAGGAGGGGGAGCCGGCCCGGGAGACTCCCCCGCACCTGCCCCGGGGGCCGGGAGGGAGCCCCCCAGCGCGGGGAGAGGGGCCTCGGAGGGGAGGCGGCCCGGTGGCGGGGAGCGGGAGGGGGGAGCCGGCCGCCTGAGCGGGTGAGGAGCCGCGGAGGAAGGAGCCAGGCGGCGGCGGGGCGGGGGCGGTCGGGGGGAGGGCGGGAAACCGGCGGGGCCGTGCACAGCTTCGCCACCCGACCGCGGCTGGGTGCGCTCGTCGTGTTCGGGCTGCAATCGGTAACCCCCTTCCCTCCTCGGTGCTGCAGATGGAGCTGGAAGCGCTGCGCTCTATCTACGAGGGAGATGTGTGCTTCAGGGAGCTTAGCCCGGTTTCCTTCCAGTACAGGGTAAGGCAAGGTGAAGGTCTGCGGGTCGCTGCAGCGCAGGTTTCGCCTCGAGGTTACTCTGCTGCGTGGTAGTTGACATACCAGGGTTTTTCTAAAACAAATGGGTATTCGAAGGGCAGTAAAGGCTAGATCCGTTGGCCATTGTTTCAGGATTTTTGGTACAACGATGCTTGATAGCACAATGCATAATATTTAGGAACCTGCTTCCAGCACCAGTTTATTATCCCTCAGCTAGACATCCTGCTTCCACGTCTATGTACTGCATAGCTAGACCTGTCAGACTGGCTGAAGGGGCCAGCAAACTAGCTGGCCAGAAATGTCACTTACAGAGACATTTATATGTAAAGCTCTGAACCTTCCCTATTACAAGGTCTCTTGTCCAGAGGTAGTTCACATGCCTTGTCTACCTGCTAAAGAGAAAATCCTCAAAATGCTTTGGGCATGTGCGCTGATACAATCTGCTCAGGAGAGACATACAGGGTGTGCTGAGCTTGAGATATGCAATTAGATTCTGGCATGAAATTCTTGCCAGCTTTCTCAGATTTAAAGACCCAGAAGTTCTTCTGGGCATGGACTGAGGCAGATCTTTGGACAGCCAGACAAACCAACTTTACTGATGAAAACTTAGGCACCCATTGGACAGAAGAGAGACTTATGAAAATGTCATATCCCTGTAGTGGGAAGGAGGTATCTAAAATAACCTTCTCGTGACTCCTCAAGTAACTACAGAATAACATTAGTAATTGTAATGAGACAAGTCAATTTAATTAATAGCACTTGAATCCCATCCATGTAAGTGCAGCCTTCCTTCACTGATAGGACCGTTATTAGTAAATTTAATTTCCTCAAAAGAGCAAATGTGACATGCCTACAAGTCTACAATGTATCATTCTACATTTTACTAGCTTTGGCCATTGCTAATTTTTGTGAGACAAAAAATAATTGCACTAATCTTCCAAATCCTTGTGTGAAACAGTTATTTCTGTTTGCATAGCATGCCTTTGGTAGGACCTGTACTAGTTTTAAATAAAAAAAATATTTGTTTTTTATTTAATTTAACATAATTGTAAGGATTGTATATGTAATTTGTGTTCACTAAATTGGTTTGATGTGCGTGATTATTTATATTAAAGTCTGCCTTTTACTGATGTTACGCTTTTTTAATCCAGTCTCATTTTACTGACTTGTTAAATCTTTTGCTACTCATTCTTTCTTATAGTGAAAGAAAATATTTGTAGGGATGAGATGTAAATATCAACGTTCTTATCTATTTTTTTTGCTATCTTAGGTCACTTGTTTATCATCGTCTTTATTTCAATGCTGTTTTATGGTTTGTTTTCATATTGCTCTGAACTTGGATGCGTGGGGGAAAAAAAGAAGGCTTCATCTTTTCTGTTCTCATATATGATTGTATAATATTTGGCTTGCAGATGCTACAAAGTAGCTTTTAAAACCAAGCAATTGAAAAAAAAAACATACAGAGAGCTTTGAATGTTTCTGCTGCTTTTCCTAGGATGAAAACTGCAGGGTAGTGATTAATATTGATGCAATAAATTTAATACTTTTTCTAGATAACAGCTTTATTTTCTAACTGATAACTTTATGAACATAGTTGTTATCTTAAGGAATTTGGATAGTCTTAAAGAAGTGAAATACTTGCATATTGGCTTTGTAATCCTTAATAAGTGACTGGAAACTGTTGATTTATATAGTTTTTCTTTTCCCTTCAGATAGGTGAAAGTGGAGATCCCAAAGCCTTTCTAATAGAAGTTTCTTGGCCGGAAACATATCCACAAACAGCACCAGTCATATCGATGGATGCTTTCTTCAACAACACAATGTAAGTATTTATAATAGCTTTTCTTCCTAGTCTGATATGTGGGGGCTTTTTGGTTGACAAGCTTTTCTTCATCTGTCTAGATTACAGTTGGGTTTTATGGTTTCTTTTAGATCTTCAGCTATTAAACAAAGTATATTGGATAAGTTAATGGTAGAAGTCGAAGCGAATCTTGGAACTGCTATGACATACACACTTTTTGAATATGCCAAAGATAATAAAGAGTTGTTCATGGAAAATCAGCCTGTTAACACTGTGGTAAGTAGATAAATTCAGATTTTAATCTCTTGCTTTTGAAACTGCAAAAAATGGTTATTACAACTCTAAATACTTCATAGCTCTGTCTTTAAGTTGTTAGTCAGCATATTGGGTATACAGATGTTAGTGGCTAAACAGTGACACACAAAGTATGGTGGCACAATGCTCTGTGGTCTTAATTGTTATATTTAATTGTTATTTTGCTGTTATACGAAAATGTTTGTGGGCTGCAGTAACATAAAAATGGAGATTTGGAGCAGAAGCAAAACTAGAGAGAGCTGAAATGGAGATCAAAGGTGTCTGCTCAGGGGTGGGGGCAAATTACTGCCACCTTCCTGGGATGCAATGGATTGCATAAGTGCACCTCCAGGGTCTTGAATGAGTCAGGCTGGGTCTATTTGTGGCTTCTGTGTTGTATAAGGATGTTGTTGGCCATTGTGGTGCTGCAGATTTGCTTTGAGGAAGAAGGAATGGTTTCCATATTTGGGAAGTCTGAACCCCTTCAGACTAAATAACACTCTATGATTAAACTTAAAAAGTGTAAGAGGTGCCCTTTGCAACTCTGAAAGAGAATAATTCCAGTCCCCAACACGTGGTTCTTAGAACTACAATCATGATTATGTGTTGATTAAAAGCTGCAGACTGCTGACAGCATTGCTTCTTTCTGACAGTCAAGCCGTTTCAGTATGTCAGGTTCACTAATCACAGACAGAGGTATCTGTGGAAGTAATATGCGCAACATTAACAACTGTTTTTATCCTTCTCAGACTTCAGTAAGCAATAGTATTGCAATTGGAACTCCTGATGTGCCAGCAAGTAAGAAAAAAGATAAAAAGGAGCAGTTATCCAAAACCCAGAAACGAAAACTAGCCGATAAAACAGGTTTGTTCACTATAATATTGTTTTCTTTGAGCAGTATGAGAATCCACATTTTATAGCAGTGACATCTTGCTAGAATCAGAATCCGTAGTCATTTGTTTATAAGATTAACTACTGTAAGTCTGTGGTCTCTGATTTGCTTATTTTAGATGAATTATTCTTGCCTGAGATGTTCGTTCTGATCAAAGCAACTTTCTATAGAGTAGGGGTTTCCAGATGTCATTGGTTTTGTTTTATTGTTTCAATTTGTGACAAAAGTGAAATTTTCAAAAAATACTTGTGGGAGGAGAGCATTTGGGACTTCTAAAAATTCACTTTCAACAGAAGACGTGGTTTGTTGATGGGCCCGTGTAAATAATTCACATTATTAAAAATATAATGTCTAAATGAAAGTATTTGTCTTGGAACCCAAAATAAAACATTTAATTTAATTTGTATCCTCAAAATAGAGGTGCTTCTGCAGATACTTTATGCTTTCAATGAAATGGTAGGTTTTTGATTGAAACGTGTTCAATATTTCGGCTAATCATGCTGATGACTTTTACGTGTGCAACTTTAATTTTTAATAATGATCTGGATAATACTATTCTATCGCAGCAATAAGTTGTACCCTGTGATAGCAATTTCTGCATATAAATTACCTAACCTAATTTATAATTGGCATATTAAATGTTGGCTGTATCAAGGAAAAGCTGTGTAAAATTTTGTTCTTTGACAAAATGCATCACTGCTGGTCAGCCCAGCTCATGTTGGAGTTGCCTTCTAAATTAAATGTCAGATGGACTGAGGTGTTTTTCTTTAAACATAATTACTTTGAAGAACAAGATGTGTTTAAGACATTAATATTTATTTTTGTCCTCATGGCTTTCTAGTGGAGAAATTAAGGGGTTTTGATCTTTAGAATTTTGTATGTTGATTTTAAGGAAGATAAAGATTCCCCTTAGCTTATGTGTTGAAAATAAAGCCTTCTTATTCTGCAGATAACAAAGGGGAGCTTCCACGAGGATGGAACTGGGTGGACGTAATTAAGGTAACATGACTGTATTATATGCAGTATTATGAAAATACTGCGTATGTACATTAAAAATAATTTGTATTTATATCTGAAGAAAACTAACCTGATTTTTTTTCTTGCTTTTCTTCCTAACTTTGGATTTGACTGTGGTGTCTGATTCATTTCTATATGCATCCAGCATGTAAGTATTTTCAAGTTATCTTTTTTAAGCGTTAAAAAGATTTGCAAGGAATAGTAAAAACTGTTGCCCATTTTGGATTCTAATTTACATATTTCTCAAATGCTTTAAAATGTGTAGTTCTTCTGAATATTAGAGTCAGAAGGACTTTGATTCCTCTTTGAACTTTGTTGGTTTAGTATTTCTTTTTTATTTATTGAGCAATTACATTTTAATTTTATGATGAGAGAGCTTTGCTAGCCAAATGCACTGCAAATATTCTGTCTTTATATGGCAACAAGATGTAAAATAAAGTTAGTGGTGCTGCCAGGTTCTGGAGGGCAATGGATAAGTAAGCAGAAAATGGGAGCTATCCCAAGTGGGAGCACTTTGCTGTCTCCTACAAGCCTGAGCATTCTCTGCTGCAACTCCTACAGTGAATAATTCTTTTCTACTTGCTCCCTCAGCATTGATTTCTTCCACCCTCTTGTCTTTGCTGATTCAGTGGAAATCAGTATAGCTGCTTGACAATTTTGAAAGCAAACTATTTTATTTTATGCAACTCTAAGTAATTCTCGGTGTGAGACATAACACCGGTTCCAGTTGTTAAATAAGAACAAGCAAATGATGATGATGGTTTTGGGCAGAGTCCTTCTGAGTTCAAAGTGGCTATTTGTAGTGGATGTCTTGGATTCTAGATAGATTTCATGATAGATGCACCACATTGAATACTTATAAACTTAGCTTTAAAAAAGAGGGAAATAAGTTCATGTGTCTTTCTGTATCGTGTAAATTTCTATCTGGGAATTCTCTCAGAGGTGTGTGGAGATACTTCTTCCATTACTTCATCTTTTTATTTTGGAGAGCTGGTGACAGAGTCTTCAAATTAAGTAGAAACAGTACCCTGAGTTTTTTCTGGGGTTTTGTGGTGTTGTTTTTTTAAAATCAACTTTCACATTCAGGAAAGAAGCTTATTTAGTGTTTAAGCTTAAGAAATAATTTTTGATGCTTTTCGGTCTCTTGGTACAGTAGCACAATCAGCCTGTATTATTAATTAAATATACATGTGTTCTATGTAAGATGGAGATAATGTTGTTCTTGTTTCCTAATAAATGGAATGGCAGTCTAAACTTTGAATACTTTCTTTTTGTGTCTCTTTTATAGTTAAGCAAAACTGGTTCTAAAGATGATGAATAAAGGACTTTGGTACAAGGAAACTCCACCTTTTAATACAGTGCAATTTTGGGTCACCATCTTTCTCTTAATAACTTTCGTATTTGTTGAAGTAAACATTTTCTAAAGCTCAATCTCCTAACTCGCAAACCTAGTCACACAAGTTTATCTAGAGACTGTATGGTCTTCTTTGGAAAAAAAAAAACAAACTTGCCTTAAATGAAGGTTAGAATGTGACAAAGGATACAGAGAGCCAATGTGGTGAAGTGAATAGTGCTATATGCAGTGTTTATTAATTTATATTTTACTCTGTAGTAAAATCCTGTTATAGTGAACCCAGTGATACTGTAAACATTTCCTGATGTTCTTACTCTAATTGAAGAAAAAAGCACTATAACAGTGATTGGTCACTTGACAGCATAATTCAAAATAAATTATTCCATGGAAACAAGTCCTTTGTCATTTGTTTATCTAATGTGAATGTAGAAGGAGAACATAACTGTTACATTGCAATACGGACTAGAGCTTGTGGTCCCGTTTTCACTAGCTACTGGCTGAAATAGTAAATACTAGCAAAAACAAGGTCAAATATTCTAGTCTGCTCAGAAATGAGTGGTTACAGTAGGAGTATGTCCTCTTTATTCTCTGCAGTATCCATCTGTTAGTCTTTCTCCAGTATGCATCGTTACAGAAGGTTGGATGCCTGTGGGGACGGAAGAGTGCTTTCTTCCACGTGTCTCAATGAGTGTTGAGATTTTGTAGCTCTTTCGTTGGGGAAATGGGCATTCCTTGGAGGGGTTTGCTGACTGAGTGCTGGGACAGCGGGAAGAAGTCAGCGTTCTACCAAATAGGTTGGGAGAACTTTTTTTTTTCCTAATCTGCTCTCTTGTATCAGAAAGAGAAGTCATCTTTACTATATGAATGGTTACTGAATACAAGATGCCTTAATGTCCTTTATTATTTTTGTTTGTTTTGAGATGAACTTTAATAAATGCCTATTTATCTGCTGTGGTATGTGGTTTTGTTTTTTTTTTTTAATTGTGTATTGCCTATTGCACTTCTAGGGCCAAGTTTGAATTTGCAAAGGGTTTTCTTTTATAAAGAAAGCATTCTTACAAATTGGTGGAAGAACTCTGTCTTCCCTCTTTCGGTATATATTTATATGTTCTTCAGGGTAGCTGTGTTAGTTATTAATACGAGGGTCAGTCATCCCACTGAGAGTCATAGGAGAATATCCATTTGGTGAGAGGGATGTTAGAGGCACAGGCTGGATGCTCTCGTCAGTGGTGCTAAGAGCCTTTGTAGCCAATAGAGGATAGTTTATGTGACTGTCATGTTAGGACTTCAGTTGATGGAGTGGAGATGTTTATGCTACTGTCCATGTCAAGAGAGCTTATATGCAACATACATTAACATAGTTCTCTGGAATTCTCTTAAATTATTTCTGTTTTACCAAAGGATGATACACTAAATATATTGCAAAATGCTGCTTGTCTTTATATATATATATATATATATATGTATATATGAAAGAAAAAAATGTTACATGAAATGTTGTGACTGCAGGTGAAGGAAAAAAAATTGAATTTGTTCTGTGGTTTTCTTTCTTCTGAAGAGACTGTGAAGAGATCTGAAAGAAATATGGTCTGTACTGCTGTCATCCAACAAGAAGCTGTAGTTTTTACTGAAACGCTTGAGTTACAATCGGTAAATACGTGCTTCCTCAATAATGAAAATACTATTAATTCTTGAAGAATTCTTAATTTCAGAAAGTTGTGATTTCTTTTTGAACTCAACTTGCATTTGGTAAAAGCTGGTAAAGTACACAAGGTAGGACTCTTTCCAAATGATGCAATCTTGCCTTTGCAATAAACTGGAGGCTCATGGCTGCAATCTGAGCAAGAGTGTCTGGCAGGGAGTAACACTGGGGAGAAGTTGCTCTGGTAGCACATGGTGAGCCTGTAACAGGGAAGGGCGTTTAGCTTTAGTCTCTGCCAGTGTCAGAATGGGCAGGACTTTTTCTATTCATAACATCTCCAAGGGGAATCGACTTGTCTGCGCTAGTATCCTTGCTGTATAAATCAAGTTGCCATGACAATTTATCTGAATAGATTAGTTAGGGAGGGTGGGGGAAGGACAAATAAGAACCACATCTCTTGCTTTTGTAGTGTTACCGTGTGTAACGACAAACTTGTTAACCTTGTGAAATGCCTGGTTTTTCAGCTCCTAGTCTGCCTGTAAATCACACACTCGTAGGAAGATATCCGAGCAATCTCCTCTGGTTCTGTTAGTAAACGTGTTTGTTTGGAAGTCTACTTTCCAGGGAAATATTTTGCATTGGGAATTTTTGTATCGGTTCTTTGCTTCTGTGTAAATTTTGAAAGGTAATTTGGGTCATTAAACCATTTTTTCGTATGACGTGACGGTTGGAACAGGGTCATTTCAAGAATCTAGGTATTTGATATTATGGAGAGGCCTGAGCACTGACAGCTGAGGGAAGGGAAAATGTAATGATTCTTATCAAGAAAGGCGCAACTGTAAATATAGATCATGACTATCGAGGGAATTCCGAACACTGTTGAAAAATACACCACCGCCTTTTAAGTAAAAACCCACTGGCAGTGGAAAAATGGTGGTTTATGCTTTATTTCAGTAGGGCAAGAGTCTCTTGATTGTAGGGCTACACCACCTATTGAAATTCATGGGTTTTGTAGTAAAGCTTTGGTTGGCCTGAGAAGACGAGTGTCAATACTAGTAACAGTAAAGTGAAAGTAGCAAGTATCCAAAATACAGGATGATTAAAAAGGAATTTGTCGGTTTACAAAACTTTCCATACTGCGTGTATATTAATTGCCTTACTGAAATGCTAGTTGAAAGAGCTTTTTAAAAAAACACTTTTTATCTATAGTGTTGTTGCAATAACCACTTGGAAATCTCCTCTGATCAAGCATAGCTTACTTTTTTCCCTTTTTCAAATTTGTCTCCGAGAATCTTTCCTTGGGACAAATTTCGTGCAGAAAATTGAGGTGGTAATACCAATGCTTAAATGACGTTCAGGTTTTTTAACTGAAATTTAACTTAAAATATTTTTTCTTCAGTCTTTTAGTACATATTTGAATTGGTTAATATTCCTAATACCTTTGAATGTTAATTAATTTTAAGCTATGCGTTTTTTTTTTCCAAAACTTTTCTCAGCAGGCTATCATTTTGTGGTCTGTTTGCTTGCTGTTAAGGAGGCAGGGAGTCTCTCTCCCCCAGCCCCCCTTTTTTTTTCCCTCTGTCAGTCCTTAGGGTGCCCTGGGGCACATCGCTAGGCAGTGCACTTTCCAGCCTCAACTTACAGGAGCTATTAGCATAGGATGTATGCATTTTTTGCTATAAAATTATTTGGTATCTCTGAAACACAGTGACCTCTTCTCCAAATTCTACCCAGCTCTTTCTGTTGTTGATACAGGTATTTGAAGAATAAAAAAAAAAAAAAAAAAAAAAAAAAAAAAAAAGGCAGGGGCACAAGAACTGTCACTATCACATTGGTATTTTATACTTTATTTCAGATGAAACTTCAAAGAAGTCTTTAGTTGTACTTGCATGATGTTAAATACAAGTTCATTCAGTGCTGTTGGGACCAAGGCCAAAGATGCTCCATTGCACTGTAATGTACTGAATCCCAGGGGATAATGCAGACTGCCTTTCAGTATGTTGGGCGGAGGGGTGACAGCTGTGATTAATCAGCAGTGTCTGCCTAGATATCCTGCTCACACCTTGCTCAGCCTGGCCCAGCTGACACCGAAACCGAGGCTACTAACGTCAGCAGTACCGCTGCAACTGGTTGTATATGGGGTGGATAGACGAAGCATGCCTAACCCATGAGTGATTAGATTTCGGTGAGTAAAAGAACAGTAGGGAAAAAAAGCCAGCATTTCTTCACATAAGACCTTTGGTAGAAGTGCAAATGTAGGGAGACTATACTCCTTTCATCTGCAGCAAGACAAGTGGTTTTGGATTATACTGTGAGCTTCATGCTGTGAAAATCGTTGAACTGGTCTGAACCAGAACTGGTTGCTCTTTGGAAATTGTTTCCTTCAACTATGTTTTGTGGCTTATAGTACGGCACCCTAAGCGCTTGCAGTTAACAGCAAAATGAAGCGGGGAGGAAATGTTCATTCAACAGAGTAAACAGCAGAAGTGTGAGAATTCTGGGTGGATCAGAGGAGGAAGCAGAGGGGGAAAAACGTCCTCGTACGCAAAACTAGAAGGGCGTAAGGGATAAATCTTCCTTGCTGCAGGACGGTACAACAAAACAAAAGCTAATCTTATGGTTGCAGAGCTATAAATTCTGGCATGAGGTTGGGTTATGGTAAAAGACAAGAGGATTGTAGATTTTCTTTCTGTCACTGTCACCTATCCTTTCACCAACATGGATTTGGCTTCATCTCAGAATGGGGCTGCTCCGTGGTTGTCGGCAGAATTTCTGCTTGTCTGACTGTTATGCTTCCCGTTACTCTCTTTCTGAGCCCATGGAAGCAACCTCTGATAGTCTGCTGTACTCTCAGAAATAAGTTAAGACAAAACATATTGACTAGGCACTGGAAAATCATGTTAGAATATTTGGTGTGGGTGAAAGAAAGAATTAACTGTTTCTCTCTCATTTATTCAGAGTAAAGTGGGGAGTGACTCAAAATCGCTGAATTGCACAAGACATGAGAATCTATATCCAGACACTGGTGTCCTACGTCAGGCCGAAAGTTTGTCCATCTAGTTTAAAGTTTTACATAGCTATCCTTTGCTACTGTGTCTGAGCAGTCATGCTTGTGGTTCCTACAGTAGTATGTGTTTTAAGTATTCATGTTTACAATGTGGCAGAAATTGGAAAGCTCTTACTGTGACTGCCTACTGCAAGTTGCTTATGTTGTGAGATGGAATAAGGTCACAGCAGTGAGAGAGAAAGCCAAACTATAACTGCACAGCCTTAGTGGAGAGGAATGAGGTTGTGTGGGTGTCTCTGAGGGCATAATTTCTTCTGCAGTATCTTTATTACTGGTAATGATCAGTGAAAGGGAAAAGTCAGTCTAGGATGAGTGGAAGATATCACTCAAGAAAAGATAATCTTTTCCTTCTCAAACAATTATCTGTTGTAGTGTCACTGAGAGGCAATAAACATAAACAGTCTTGTATGGAGTCACTCTTCAGAGCAGGATCTTACTTTAAATCAACTAAGTGTCTCTGTCAATAATGCATTTTATGACTTCCTACAGGAAAAACAAATGTAAAGAAAGCATAACTATCTGAAGAGCTGCTGCCTCCACTGTAGGGAACCATTTGATCTCTACTTATAGGGAAAACTATGGTTCAATTGACCTTGAAGAGAGAGATTTTATGATAGTACAGGGAAAATGTAGCAGCCCATTGATAAAAAGTACGTAGCCTCTATAGACGGTTAACAAATTTGCACAGCATTATCAGTTTTATATTCTTCTTTGAAGATCAGCACTAGAATATTACCAGGTTTTAGTTAACTGGCATACAGCATGATTATGATTTTTTTTTCCCCCTCCTCATGCCGTATGTCTTTAGATGATGAAAGAACAGGATGTAGTATAGAAATTTATTTCCTAGATTAAAATAGTGCTAAAGTTACAAATCCACTCAAAGGAAGGAAATCAGTCTTACTCAGAAGTAAGGATGTGCCAAAATTGAAGCTGCCTATGTGATGTTTATATGAAAAAGAATGCATAGGAAGATTTCCTTTCTGTGACTACATGTTTTGGGGGTTTTGTTTGTGGTTTGTTTTGTTTTTTTTTTTCCCCTGGTAGTGTCCAAGCAGATGCTTACTGCTTTGCTTCCTAGTGTCCCTGTTAGTAGGAAAGCAGTACAAAAACCTGAGTTTTAGTATGCTCCTAAACCTGAAAAGGGAAGAAAATTTTCACTTTGTAGAAGTAAATGAAATAGCAGAACTGTCCCTGGAACAAAGTGTACATTTGAAACAGGATGACCAGGTATGGAGGCAAATGAATTTGCTTTAATAAAACTGACTGGATCTGAGTGGCTTTAGTGCCTGTTTCAGAGTCTGTCTCCATGCCGTGGATCTGTGACATATAAATGCTTATGGATAATTTTAGGTTGACTATATAGCTACAGTCCATGTGATTAAGCATTGCTATCAATAACTTTGTGATACAGAAGTCAGTGCAGATTCTAAGGTGGTGTTGATGAGCTCTAGTTCCATCCCTTTTGATTTGATGGAAGGAGAGATATACTGCTTACTTCTCTGGGACAAAAGAAATCCACATGTATGCTGTCAACGAAGGCTACCCTGGACTCGGTTAACAGATGTTACAATCAGTCTGGAAGAGTTAAAATGGTGAGGTTCTACAAGATAATTGTAGGAGCTTATATGAATGTGGATCCTCTATTTTTGTATATTCCTTTGTTTGTTAACTTGCTTATTGTGATGTTTAAAATGCTCTGAGTGCAAGCAGATATATTAGCTTATTAGCCAGTGTGTGTATGTGTCAAGTAGCTGTTCAGTCAGATGAGTTCAAGAGCAGTTACCTTGTCTTTCCTAATTTCATGGCATGATGAGAGTTCTCTAATTCTTTTCATGGTGCATACCTACAGATAATATCCCTCCCCTGGTTTTCTTCCCAGCATGGGCAAAAAATGGTACTCAGCATCACTGTGTGTTTTCTTCATAGATTTATATAGAAAACTTTTTTATATATTGCATGGCGGAGGAAAAAAAAAGTTAATGTAAACTACTGACTGGTACTGATGCATCACGCCTGGAACTGATTAAGATAATCCATGCCACATTGCATATAATATAATGCGCAAGCTACAATATATCTCCCTCCTGATTTATTTTTTCCTGTTTTAAACACTTGTACTTGAGGCCTCTGCTAGAACCTCTGACTGATAAAGACTGGGCAGAATCTCTGTGGGATCATCACAGTAGTCTTTGTTTCATGGACATGAGCCCTACTCCGTTAGGTGCTGTATCAATGAGCTCAAAGGAAGGTCAATGTCTTGCAGGATCAGGAAATGGGGAAGAGACGTATTCTATGAGGAGACAGATGCTAAATATGAAACAAACACTGAACTTCTTTGGATATCTGTTCAGGGAGAGAAGATGACAGAAATATTGAAGTGGTGAAAGAATGAGAGAGGAACAGCTTGAGGTCTGGAGCCTTAAGAACATGGTTGGTTACTCTTCTAAAAAATACAGTTGATAAACATACGTTGTTTCTCTGCATGTTAAAACATCTCTAAGGTATTTTAAAAGATGGTAAAATATTTTGAAGGTGTTAATGATGAACCATTGAGGGGAGGAAAGAATGTCACCGGAATAAAGTTATATACAGGAGCAAATCGGGAAATTTTGATTTGAAGCTGTGAGATTCTTGTATACCAAATGCAATTTCCATTATGTGAAGAGACGGAGACAACTCTAAAATCTAGTTTCATCTTTCCTGCCAGATTCTGAGCATTGCAAGCTCAGAATTTTATCTGCTGGAAGGAAAGGTAGTGCACAAAGTTTGGATTTAGATGTACATTTTGCACATGCAAATTTGGCTCATCGGTATTTAAATCTCCAATTAAAGTGTGTGTCCTGTGAGCAGACTGGTTAAAATGTGCATATATGCACAATCTTGGTAACGTGCATCATTACATCATATCACTTAAATTACGAATGTATGAAGTACTTCCCCTGTAAGAACATCTGCCTTATTTGAGAAATATTTATCCTCTGACTCATTCAAAGCTTTTGTTGCCATCAAATGCAGCAAAATAATCAAAACTGCAATGATTTTTTGATTACAACAACCTGATCTCATTATGTTTATTTGTGCTAGAATCAGAGGCAAAAAGAAATGCATTAATGGAAGAATCCTATCCTCAATTACACAATTACTGTAAAGAAAGAGGTTGTAACTCCAGCTGATGGACCTGAGGTGGGGGCTTCCATGTGGTGTCAAAAGTGATCACCACAACGTTTTACAACATCTGGAAATTTTGAAGAAGCATCAAGAGATGAAACATAAAACATTTGTTGTAAGGTTTTTGGGATCTTTTTCTTTAATTCTGGAATTCAATTGAATTTCTATTTTTAGGGTACAATAAGTGTATTACTGGTTTTATTATATAAAGAAAGGGCACATTGTAAACCTACAATGCAAAATAAGAAGGGGTAGTGAAGCAAATTCTTGACTGCTGCACACTATAGGAAACCTGTTAGGCTGGCTTTTGTGCTGTATGTAAATCAGGGTTGTATTTGTCTCCTTTGTGTATGTATTCCTTTTTTCATTGCTTTCAGGTTTTTGTTGGGCGAAAGCCTGATGATCCTGTCATCCCAGGAATATTATGAAAGAAAAACTTAGAATTAATTAAAGGTATAATTGGAAGAATGAAACTAACTGGAATAATGCAAAAGCAGAGAATGTTACATGTTGCATCTCATGGGGAATCAAAAGAGACAGTTCTGACTGAAAAAGCGGTGCAGACAGATGATAATCAGGCAGGTGTTACTCAACACTTTTTGGGAACTGGCAAATCATCAAAAGAAAATATAACTGGAATTCACTGTAACAGAGAATCAGACTCAAACATTTCAGATGAGCAGAATCTGTTTAATGTGTCATCTTCATTCCTCAAGCATAAACCTGCTGTTGAATGTGACAAAGAGCTGCAGCTTCTTTACCAGTGGTACAGACAGGATGAAAATTTTGTTTCAAGTATTTACAAACCGCAGTCTACCAGGTTAGTGCTGAGTTCCTTCTGTTCAGAAGTTGTTTGGTAAAGGGATAAATGTGGTTTTCCTTCCAATCCATTACGGAGATGAATTTATTCTTCATTAGTCTGAAAGTAGTTCACTTCTTTAATCTCTGGAAGTTTTATTGCTAAGCACTTGCATGAAAGAAATACTGTCTGAAGAGTTTCCTTCAACATTATATCCCGCAAATGAATAGTGTCTTTATTTAAATGAGCAGCAGTGCTTTTCTCATTATAGTACGAAGTGCAGCATTAGAAGGTATCATTTGAAGGAATATTTCCCCTGAATCTTTATTAATGATGCTGATAACACTGTCATCAAATGGCATATGAGATTTTATCCCCATCTTAGAGATGGTGTAACTGAGGCCCAGTTGAGATATGTACTTATTAATACAGAGGTAATGAGACTCAAACCTGTATCTGTCCATCTGCCAAACTGTGCAGCAATTTGGTGGGCTAGAACTGCACCTAGCTGAAGTAATGGTGTTCTTTAATCATGTTTTATGATTAGAGCAGCTTCTTAATTTTCCAGTATGTTCTCACAGCTTGTCTTTTACTCATCTTCGTAGCACATTTTACAGGGATATTTTCAGCTGTGATCCTGCACACAGGCATCAAGCTAAGAGCAAATGGCTGAACTCTTTCCAGAAACGACACAAGATATTTCAGGAGTATGCTCCACTTACTCTCGGGGAGGAAGCATCCACTGAGCTTCTTGAGACAGGTGAGACTAGAAACACAAAATAAAGGCAAGGGCACTCAACTGGAATGATCAGCAATACATTATTTCCTAAAAGAAGGAGAAAGGTTAGTTTCAGTACTAAAATAAGTTAAAGGAGTTAGAGACATCACTGTTTTGGCACTCCTCAGAATCTTGTCGTAGGATAAGCAATACTTAAATGAGTGTGTTACTGCTGTAATAAATATGTAAAATAGACAGAACTTCAAAGGCATTACTTCTCAGTAACCCTAAATGCCTTTTCCTGTTCAATGTACTGTTTAGTCCACTTAAACATATGTAACCCCTTCTACAATCTGCAGGCAACTCTTTAGGGTCTACTAGAGGAGCAAAAAGCCTGGAGTTTGGGCAAACAAAATAAAACACATGCTGTGAAATTCTGTTTAACTGCAGAGAATAAAATGACTACTGCAGAATAAGCTTAATAATGCAATAATAATTTTACAGCAAAACCGTGCATTTCGTGAGTTTTTTTACAAATAGATCTTTTCTGGTTTTCATATGAAGAACAAAGGAAAATCAAATGTTTTCTCTGACGTTCAAAGGGGTTGTGCATCAGCGCTAAGAAAGTCATTTAGTAATTCTTTCTGTCACCCTTTCCACAGTATTGTGCTCCTAGTGCTCAGATGAGCAGTTAAATTATTTAGAGAGATTATAAAGCTACTAGCCTTCAATCCAGTAAAGAAAGTTGCTCCTTCTGGGATATCTATGGGGTTATTTATGTATTTGAAGACTGCCCCTGTTGGTTACTCATTAGTATGAGTTAGATCAATGTAGTTCTTAATCAGTCCTTGTGGCAATTTCCCCACTAATCAAAGTGGTTTGTTGATGTTCTTGGCCTGCCCTCCACTTTGTTGATACCTTTCCCTGGTGTTTTATAAGTAAACTCAGGTTCTTATGCCAGAGCCACACTTGGTTGCAGATTATTAACGCCCTGTTCCATAAAAAGAACAAATCTTTGAGTTTAGCACCTAGAATGACACAGGTCTTTTCTTGTATCCATAATCATCTTGTGAGGTAGACATTTTCACACTCTTTCAATTCCACTCCTTCACAGCATTATTGTCTTGTAGCTTTTCTCCATCATTTAACGTTTTCTATTATGTTACCCTGACCCAGACCAATTAATTAAATTCCAATCAATAATTTGTTTTATCAGAGTTTGTTAGAAGTTTTCATGGTTTATAGAAGGGTCTGTGTGGCTGCAAGCATACCAAGATGTTATTGCCATCTTCATGCATGCTATGTTCTCTTCCAGCATAATCTTTTCTTAAATTATTTTGATCATAACTTTTAAAACATGGAGTTAAGAATTAGAACATTTGTTCTCTCTCAAGTCTTGCAGCAAGAGGTTGATCGAGGATTCGAGATTCAGGGATCTCCAAAAGATTGCTGTTACTGCTTCAAAAGGAAGATCTGTGACTTAGAATACAACCTGCCAAGCAAGCAGGCTTCAAAATGTTTTGGCATCCACCTTGCGAAAACAGAGGTTAACGAAAGGAAGTATGAAGCACATCAGAACATCATAGAAAGCATCCATGCACAGGTATGCCTACCAGCACTTGCCTTTAGTCACCTCTGCCCCGGATGCTGGAGATATCTTTTCATCATGTTCTAGAGCTTTAAACAGGGAAGAATTGAAGATCATGATATTTTTTTGTCTTGTCTTGACTGTAACTCTGTATTTTTAAAGGTGCATCCCAAACCTGGAGTAATTTTATACTCTCAAGTCAGGTGCCTTCACTCTTTCTTTAAATACCTTCTCCAAGTTCCCTTCTTTCAGCTTGGTTTTCCCACTTAGGTATTTGTTCTGATGTTCTTTATCTCTCTCCCTTAATCAGCTGCAATCTTCTAAGACTTCCTGAAGACCAGTCTTCAGTTTGCTTTGCCTGTTACCTCAATTCTCAGTATTCAGGAAAAGATTTACAGAGGAGAGTCCATGCTGCTTTAAATCCTGAGAGAGGCATGCTGAGTTAGATTGATGTAGAAGGCTGACATGTCACTCTTAATTCGCCCTGGATACCCAGCTTCATCAGCAATCCCATCAGAAACAATGGGATTGGCATGGAATTAAGGCAATGTGAATCAAGAATCAAAATCTTATCAGCAGTTGTTAATTTATGTTTAATTAAAATCTTTATCTGCTCATTTATTGCTATTAATTCTTTAAGTTAGTAACAAACTCAGCTGTGTCTCACAAATCTGAAGAAGCCAAGGAAAGTATTAGGTATGGCCTAGAGTAACTCTTTTTCTCTTAACTGTAAAATGAGATCTAAGTGGACTCATTCAGCATTGGTGTTTTGGGGCTGCTTTTCTATTATATGAACTCACAGACAGAATACTGTATTAATCTGTTGAGAAAAGGTGTAACACAAGATATGATGTATTGGTTTTTGGCTTCATTTTATCTTAATTCTTCCCTTCAATCCTCATCTTAGATCACCTTTGTTGTCTGTGGGTATGTGCTCTGGGCTTTACAAGTTTGTAAAACAAAAAGTACATTATTGAGCACAAATCTGCTCTGTGTTTTCTTCCTGCCCAGCCCCCTTTATCTTCTCTTTCGCATCTCAGTGAAACGCATTTGGCCATTTTCTTGTTGCAAACCTAAAATTTTCAGGTAGAAATAGTAATGCGCAAGCTATCTTTTATGATTGTTAGTAATTAATTTAGTACTGCTTGTGCAGAAAGATGTATTTATCGGTGTACTGGATATAATGCAAACATCGCTTCATTGTAGCAAGAGTTATCGCTGGTTGCCTTCCAGTATGTTTTGATTCAACTAGTTTCCATGCTTCGTAGGTTTATTCTCACTATTTAGCTTCATCGCACCAATATAAGAAAAACGTAAGCTAGGGCAAAGATGGAATTGAACCCATCAACAGCAGATCCCATTCCTTCTACCTTGAACACCTATGCAATGACTTTCAGAGAACTGTCATCGCTCAGTTCCACTGGTCAGCTCTTGATAAGGACCTTATCTGAGGGGAAGTAACAAAGATCAGAAGATGTAGCAGCTACAGACAAAAGGCTATGTTTTAAGTACTCTGAAATGTTACAGTGAAAAAATCGCCTTGTATTTAAGTGAGTCTGAAAATGGTTTTGAGACCAACAAAAACATGGGCAATTAACCTAGTGTGAATTGAAATGTTTCTAGTCAGCTGACAGACAGCACACTGCTTACCATGTGAGGATAGTGTTTACAACATATTTTCATTTTATTTATAGAAGAACTGAAGACCAATTAGAAAATCAGCTGGGTAGATTGGGAGAAAAGTAAACCCTTAAACTAAAATTTGCCTTTCCTGTTAATTTTTATATTCCTTTGTCTCTGTGTGACACTTAATATGAACATGTAAGAATATTTTTTTTTTGTTTGCAACTATACAAATCTATTGGGTTGTACACTAAATGTCATATTAGATACTTTGACCTCTATCTTTGAATGTGCTTAGAGTTAACTAGGGCAGTTGAAGATAATGGCATATTGTGTGTGTACTTACGAAGGGCCTGTCTCTGCAATTTTATGAAGAATTTGTAGATAGGGCAGCTTGTTTAAGAACATAGTTTGCGTATTAGGTAACTTTCATGTGTACTTCCAATGTCATTATGAAATAATGGTGTTTGGGTTTGCTGTTCATGGGTCAGTAAGAGTTATTTATTTACTTTTAAGACTGCTGGTAGTTTTGTAAATAAAGGAAAAGGAAAATGTGTTTAGCGAAGGCTTTCTCTCTTTCTGTTTGCCTAGAATGATCAGTTCCAAGTTTTTCCCCAGAAATGCTGTGTCAGGAGGAAAAGGGAAGTGTTTACAACGGGGATGAGGAAATTCTAGCGCATGTTCAGCAGGGTCAGGCTCTGTGAGTTCAGCAGCAAGCTGCCGTTTATTTTGTTTGCCTGCACAAAGCTAAGTAGAACATTGTGTGGTGGAGAAAACTTGGAATATCTCACCTATCTGTAAAAACTGATGAGTTTTTTTCCTTTTGAGAGTAGCTGTTTGCTTTTTTTTTTCCCCCTTCCTTTCCCATCCTTTTTCCCCCTCCCCAAATAGGGTCAAAAGTATATGTGTGATTCATCTTAATAATACCCTGCCAGTTTATTAAGGGAGTCCTCCCTACAATCCTAAGAAGGGACACCATTTTCAGTGCTGCAGGAGCAAAGAAAGATCTTCCAAAGTTGTAGCTGGTCTGATGTAGGAGAATGATTTCTTCACATAAAATCTGACCATACACATGCCCTAGAGCTTGGGATTTGAAAACTAAGGATTTTCTGTGCCACCTCAGTGTACTGCCACCATTCACCCTCTCTTACCCCAGCTTGTCTCAGTGTTTCAAGGAAAGACAAAACACCTTCCCTCTCTCAAATATACCTCATCTCAAATATATCTAATATATACCTGAGAGGAGTCAGTTACATACATAAGAGGAGGAGTCTTTCTCCTGAGCTCTGCAGATGAATGCCAGAAGCATGAGACTTGCTTGTACGTATTATCTTAGCACAGAACTGAGAGTGTTGTAAGCAGGTAGATACAAATCCATTCTGTCCCCATTCCATGATATACAAGCAGGAGGATTCATAAATTTACAGATTAATTAGGCAGCAGTGACCACATGGAGAATCCAGTCCTACATGTCTACAAACAAATCAGTCTGTACTGTATATGACTTGCATGTAAGCCCCTCATGCCATAAAAACCTCATGTTAGTTAGTGTAAAATGCAAAGATATGAAGCAGCATAAGGGGAGAGGAAACTAATTAAAATAATTCTAGGAGTGGTTTCTAGCATATTTCATCCATTGCTTAGAATTCCAATTAGAACTACATATCTAGTGAAGAGCTTCTGATGTCAGATTCTTATTTGTACCTGAAAGTTGGATGGTTTCTTTTTTAAACGGAGGAAAATATTAATTAGAAATAAATGTCTTTTATAACTTCTACAGTTTTCTTTCAGAATGAAAGTTGTGATGTCAAATACATGCCTGCAGCTTAGTTATCATTGAATCATAGAATAGTTTGGGTTGGAAGGGACCTTTAAAGGTCATCTGGTCCAAACTCCCTGCAATGATCAGGGACATCTTCAACTAAATCAGGTCGCTCAGAGCCTCATCCAACCTGACCTTGAACACTTCCAAGGATGGGGCACCTACCACCTCTCTGGGCAACCTGTTCCAGTGTTTCACCACCTTCATTGTAAAAAATTTCTTCCTTATATCTAGTCTGAATCTACCCTCTTTTAGTTTAAAACCATTACCCCTTGTCCTATTGCTACAGGCCCTGCTAAAAAGTCTGTCCCCATCTTTCTCATAAGCCCCTTTTAAGTACTGAAAGGCTGCAATAAGGTCTCCCCGCAGCCTTCTCTTCTCCAGGCTGAACAACCCCAACTTTCTCAGCCTTTTCTCACAGGAGAGGTGTTCCATCCCTCTGATCATCTTTGTGGCCCTACTCTGGACCCGTTCCAACAGGCCCCTGTCCTTCTTATGTTGGGGGCCCCAGAGCTGGAGGCAGTGCTCCAGCTGGGGTCTCACCGGAGCAGAGTAGAGGGGCAGAATCCCCTCCCTCAGCCTGCTGGCCATGCTGCTTTTGATGCAGCGCAGGATACGGTGGGCCTTCTGGGCTGCAAGCACGCATTGCCAGCTCATGTCCAGTTGTTCGTCCACCAAGTTGTCTTTAAGCATGATGTAACTCCATAAGCAATTTAATGAATAGACTATACAGTTGTTTAAGTTAGTCCTATGCCTGAACATATGGACTTGGTCCACTGAAGAACATGAACTCATCTGACCATTCTTACCCCAAATGGTCTCACACTTGATTACTGTTTTCTTATGGGAACATTGTTACTTTTCCGACAAAACAACCCATATGTGTTTCAGATCAACAAGTAAGCTTCTGAAAGAAAAAAAATATTTTAACACAGGGATGCAAGAGTTATAATTTGACTTATTGGTGCCACTGGTGAGAGCAGAAAAGTATGATTAATTCCAAGCCTCTGCTATCAGACGGCTGATGTTTGCAAAATTTCCATGCATTTTTCTGAGGTAACCAAAATTTCAGTACTGTTTTGCAGTGCAGAGATTACTGGTGCTTATTTTAATACTATAAGTATCACAAATTGCCATTATCATAACCCATGTATTTGGCATACTGCAATGCAGCGTGCACATCATTCTCATGGAAGGACGTAGATTTGTGCCCAAGAATATAAATTATAAAATAGGCTTTAAGTTTCAGTTGTTTCAACTAGTAAATGTGTGGACATGTGTGGTTTGTAGGTAAGATATCGCAGATTTAAAAGCATATTTTTCTTTTCCACTGGAACTAAACTCCTTGTAACAAATAAAGAATCTTCGGGGTGTGAGATTTGTGAAATAATGAACATTTTCTGAATCCTGCAAACAAAATGTTTTTGAGAAAGGACATCAAACTTCAGGCCTCAAAGTATCAGTCAAGAACAGAAATCCAAGCAAATGTTCTCATAGAAAAGAATAGTGTTTAACTAGTTCCTTATTTTATTTTAATCGATATTAGGTGCTGAAAATAGATTTCTGCCTGGACCAAAACTCCCATCTCTTTTCTTCTCTGAAGTTCTGGCAGGAACCTTGTACCTTCCTGGTTTCGGGATGAATGTGTCACGTTGCAGCTTAAAGCTCTGATCTCAGTTATAATCATTACTCAGCTGGTGTATTTCTGTATATTTTAAGAAAAATATAGCAACTTGCATGTTTTTTTGTTTCGTGGTGGTTACCTTTACCAGTAGTTGCTGTTCTCTGCAGTGTGCATTACCCACCAGAGGGAGCTGAAGCCAAGAACTGTCAGATTTTCATAGAATCCTTTAGGTTGGAAGAGACCGGTAAGATCATTGAGTCCAACCTTTAGCCTAGCACTGCCAAGTCCACCACTAAACCGTGTCCCTGAGTGCCACGTCTACATATCTTTTAAATACCTCAAGGGATGGTGACTCAACCACTTCCCTGGGCAGCCTGTTCCAGTGCTTGGCAACACTTTTGGTGAAGAAATGTTTCCTAATATCCAAGCTAAACCCTCCCTGGCACAACTCGAGTTGGCCTTTCAATTCCCAGGGGGTTCTCTGGTGAAAGTCCTCTCTTACACTTCACAGGGCTTTGGATTTGGGCATCTGTCCTCAAGTTAGCTTGGGAGCAGATGGGGACCAGACAGGAAATCAGTGCACCTCCCTATGCTAAGTTATGACCTTTTTTGGGAACCATCACTTCAATGTCAAAGCAAGCAAAGCAAAACCTTGTGATGTACATGTCATCATTCTTTGGGTTCTATGTATGCTGTTCTTTGTAACATGAATAAGGATGTCGAAATTGTATGAAAGAGAAAAAACTTTGAGAGTAAACTAATTATTCCTGAGAAAATTAGGCCAGGTAGAAGCAAGGGTGAACAGGTTATCTGTGTTTCTAAAAGGACATATCTCAAAATTCCTGGCTACAAACAAGCTGGAGGATATTTCTGCTATATATTAAATGGACATTTTGCTTATCAATAAATAAATTGGCTGAAAAAGGATAGAAGGTGTAGCTCATGCATATTATGTGTTTTGATTTTGTTCAGCACAGAAATATGTCAAGTGTCTAAAGTGTTTATTTTGATTGAGAATTTTGGAACTAAATGTTTGAGTGTTTCCAAACTTACATATTTTCATTTTTCCTTAAAAATCACAGTATTTTGACATATTCTAATTTATCCCAATTCATGATGATATACTGAAGAATGGTCCGATTTTTTTGCTCAGCCAATTTTTTATCCAGCTCAACTGAAGTGGTTTCTTAAACATACATTGATAGAAGCTTGTTAATATTCAAGCCATTTTTTAATTATATTGAGCTATGTTTTCATTATTATATGTAAAATCCCCAGGCCTCTAAAATGATTTAAAATTAAGTCTTAGTGCTATGGTGAATAGGTTAGGACCCTGACAAGTCCCATAAAAAGCAATTTAAAAAAAAAATCTTGAGAATGTTGATATAGTTGATTTATTTATCAATAAACATGAGGGGTTAATGCATACATCTCCTTGCCTTGGGCGTGCCAACACTGACGTGTGCAACGAACAGGGAACTGCTTGGTGTTTGGTTTTTGTGGTTTGGTTTTTGTTTTTTTTTTTTTTTTTTTATGGTAACCAATTGGTCAAGGTGAGTGGGGTTTTATTGTTCTTGGTTTTCTTTCTGTTCGTTAAATCATAAGATCAAGTTATATTTCATCAACTTTCAATAAAAATCTTCCTTTGACTTAGAGGATGGGAGGAGTGCTGGTTCTTCTGGACAAATAAGCTTCTTCCCACATGTTTCCTTCTGCACTTGGAATAAGTCATCCACAGAGAAATAAGTAGATGTTGAGACATGGAGATTAACAGCTGAAAGGTGGTAAGGAATGGCTTCTTATACCATTTCTGAGTTGTAGCTGACCATATGAACATAAACAGCCTTTAGGAATAGGTAGAGTTGACTTCTTTGTACTACAAAAGGCAGGAAAGCTCACACAGTTAATTATAGCTGAGCAATCATATACAAAGCTGGTCCTTATTGCCTCTAAGCGGCTTGCTACTTGCTCAAGTCATTTGTAATTTTCAGTGCTGTGGCATCCTTTGGCTTCTGCAAAACCATTAGTCTATTGGTCATAAGAATTATGACCAATGTGAGACATTGAAACTTTCCTAGGGGATAGTCAAATTTGCTTTCTACACCACCAGTTGTGGGTAAACAGCCTATTAGGCCTCCTATGGGATTTTTTTTTGAATTCAAAATCTTGTCATACAAAAATGGTAACAGTCACATCAGATGATAAACTCAATTTCAGCTCAGGTTTGTGTTCCTTGACAGTATTTTGTCATGTCCTTCAAAGGAAGGTACAAGACACTTTATATCCAATTGCTGTCTAATGGACTTCACTTTATGGCTTCCTTAGAAGTTGTCTTATATACTGGAGCATGAGGTTTTAATAGGATCCAGACATTAAAAAAAAAAATCTAACTTACAAAGGGTTCATTATTTCAGCATTTCAGAGAGGAGGACTTATTTCTGTATTGCTGTCAATTTAGTTAAATAATGGCATAACTTGTCAGGATTTTTAATAGGCATTTTCCAACATTTCAATGGGAATTAATCTGTCAAATGTAGTAAATAAAAAGAAAAATGCAAAAATTTCAAAAAGATTAGCAGGAGACTCATAAATTTGAAAACCAAAACAAACCTTAAATTGTGCAGTTTACAATTGTACCTCCTCAGCAGTGACTGTTGGATAAATTACAGTGCTGTATGACACTTTGAATGTGCACTTTAGGATTTTCTTAATTAAAGAAAACAGAAGGGGAGAAAATCTTACAACTTTTTTGGAAGAGGAGATACATTATATTAGAATTTCTTTCAGATGCAGTTAACTAGCTGGAAAATGACCCTTCACTTCTCTTTTTTAGTTTTCTTGGATTACTTTTTACGCTCCTCCTAATTATTTCTGACAGCTTTTTTCTTCTGTCTCTGTACTTCATTCCTGCTGTAATTTCCATCTTGGTTTCAGTTCTCTCTCTTGTTTGAGTTTATTTTTCTCTCTTGCTTTGTGTGGAGGTGATACTTTCATATTCTCTGTTTTCACATTTGACTTCCCTTACCCTCGGAATTTTTTTGCCTCATACTTTTATTCTGAGGTCAGGGAAGGGAAAGGAATATATGCCAGCTGCACACTCAGGAAATATACTCAGCTCTGTGTTTTAACCTATACTTTTTTTATTATTATTTCAGGGTTTTGATCTGAGGGACTCATGCCAGTTGCTGCATGAAATACACGTCTTCAGCAGATACTGTATACACAGGGATTGCTCCATATTTATATCAAGAAATTCAGTGAAAGATTGTATTCTATGTGCTTATAGAGTAGTAGGAAGTATTGTTCACCAGTGAGAATTTAGGATTAAAAAATTCCTCTTCATAACTCAACTGAATATCAGTCTTCCATCATTATATTTTTGTGAAAGTCAGGTCTGTTAATAATTTCTTTATATTTACTCCATTGCTCTATAATTGATGTATTGTCATTATATAATCCAAATCCAAATGTCATAAGGGATTAATCCTAACGGTACATTCTGTAGGTATGAATTCCCTCATCCCTTCAACAACCGACTATATCTTCCACTTACAAACTGCTACTCAAGTACTTCTTCCAAACATAAGTTGAAGGGCATTCTTTCCTGGTTTGATACGCCAGTCCAGCATGCAGCTTTATGCAATGTTTGTTGAGATTGTCAAACTGAAATTTCTGAGAACAAGATTTGTGCTAGTGCAGTGCAGGAGTGTTCTCTCAGTTGGTGTCCTACTCCCAGCATCAGCTGGGAGTTCGCTATTCATCTTTGCTGTGTAAATATTGTAGTCACGTAAAAAAATTACAGGTTTTCTAAGGGTGACTAGTCCACTTCTATAGCATACAATGGTAGGAAAGGATAGTCATAAGTAATTATGCAGTATGTTTGACAGGATTTGAATGATGAGGTTTAGGAGAAGTCCAGTGTCTGCCACTCGCATTAATTTGATTTTCAAATGGCACTGGAAATATTCTATATCAAAGACAGAAATAGTTTGCAAAGGCAAATCCAGCTGCAAGGAGTCAAAACAAAGTGTTAGGAAATTGATGAAAGAGGAAGGAAGCAATAGGCCATACATAAGAGATTATGAAGAGAATCATCCAAAGTGTATGTTGATGTCTTTATTCAGTCCCATGTTTTATCGCTGGTATGTCTGATGGGTTTAACAGCTAGATTTGCAGGTGGTAATGACCATCATAATGTATGCTGCATCTAGATTCAGTGCAGGCAGAGACAGGGGCAAAATAGTTCAAAAGAAGCAAAATCAAACCACATTAAAAATTCCAACTACTGTACATGACAGTCTTTTATAGCGTTAAAATGTGCAGTTAACTAGCGTATTTGGCAATCTGATAGTTTTTTCTTCCTGAACTGTCACTGCCAGAGCAGCAAGATTGCCCTTCCAATCCTCCCCTGCCCAGTCGTGTCACAGTTGGTATAAAAAGTCTAAATCAGGCTGCATCAGAGCATCTGGGGCTTACTCTGTACGTTGCTCTTCTAGTTGATTCTGACAGTATAGACCTGATGTTGTCGTATAGCTCTTGCACTGGGTTGTGCATACACATCTGGAAACAATTCAGTCTTCCTTGTACATGCACTTAGTCTTCAGGTTTTATTTAGTAGTGTGACAGAATAAGGCTACAGGTATGTTTTCTCTGTTTTAATTGACTCTTCTTTTGTACAGGAATAGAAAAGAAGCCATGGTGTTCAGTGCTAGCAAAGGAGATGTGGTTGTTAAGCTGATATGCCAAGACTCTGTGGCTGCTGTTCAGGGAGAAGCTGTAACTAATGACTACTTCCTTGTGATCTTTAGGTAATGAATAGAAACTATATTCTTGCTTCTCCAGAAAAGGAAGTTGTGCCCAATTTTTTTAATTTTTTGGGTGGCCTGTGAGGTCTTCAAGAGCATCTTTTCTAAATTCTTCTGGAGTTTTTGAAAATCACACTGGTAGCCTTCCAGCAACGTTAGGTGCCTAATTCCTCCTAAAAATCTGGATTTTTACCCCTGACTTTTTCACACAGCTGTGTTCTGTCTGAAGGCAGGAGGTTTCAGCTCTCTCACACCTCCATTAAACCTTCCAGATTCTGGTACCTATATCCTATCATGCCTGGCAGCTACTCCAAGAACAAGTTCTGTATTACTCTGTTACTTTCAGAAGGGTCAGCAGGGCTGCCCGTGCTTTACACTGAGGTGAGTTTGACCCTAAAATATTCTTGAGAGAGCACATTTTCTTTCCAGATAGTGTTACAGATTTAAAAACAATTGCTGTTTTAAAAGTGCCTGTAGTGGTGTAGTAGAAACCTCCCTCTTGCTATGAACAGCTCTGCTGTTCTTTACAGGGCAGCAGGCTATTATGCAAGTAGAACTGTTCGGTGTTAGCACCTTTGCCTACTCTCACACTCTTCAGGGTTGCTGCAATGACTTTATTTGCACCTGCTTCATTAATCATCTGGACTATCGTCTCGTGGCATTCAGCCATATTCCAGACGCTAATACCACTGAGATAATACTCTGGAATCTGAAGACCACAGGCCAAGTTACTTTCAGCTCATCTTAGAGGTGAGTGATTTCATTTCTGTTGCCATTTGATAAATAAAGGAGAATTGTTTCTTCGGATTGATTCATTTCTGAAAGGATCATGCAAATGGAAGTCTCAAACTATCAATAGTGTCATTCCATATTCTATTTCAATAATCTCTTCTACTTTACCATGGTACATTATTTGATTTCCTACTGTTTCACATGAACTGTAACAAGATTGCAATGAAAAACGGTGTGCCGTGTGGTTAAAAAAATGAGTACCCAGTGACCTGAGTGCTCTGAAATCAATCGTGTGACAAAGGAGACAGGCTTAAGTGGTGAACAAGTGTGTTCATTCTTGTGAGAATACAAGAGATCTGAACCAAATTTCATGTGAATTTTGTGGAACTTTAAGAGAATTTAAATTAAGTTCCAAAGGTTATGATTGCTCCTTATCACTGAAATGTGCTCTCTAATCCTAAAAATCTCCACATTCTGGAAACCAAAGATATGATTTTCAGTGCTGAATTCAAGCTTTTGTTGCTATATCAATACTTTATCAGTGAACTGAATACTATTATCAAAGATCTATAATTGAATATACATTTTATATCTTCTTGTAAATAATACAACATTCAAATGTATAATTGATGGCATTACAGTCAAACAATGGCTTGTTCTAAAAAATGCTCAAGTCCTGAAATCCCGTGCAGCTTAGCTCAGGAAAAGATACCTGGAAATATTCCTTCCAAACACAGTTGTGGTGAGACAGTTGCAGAGAGAAAATTTTCCTAGTTTCTACATTCTCTGTAAGCCAGATCAGAGCAGGCTTTATACATAGTGATCAGCACCCTGTATTTCAACTAGAAAGTGAAATGATCACCAGTGCAGGCATTTGTGTACCTGGCCTTTGTGTACTTACCAAAAAGGTGGACAGCAAAATTCACATAGGCTGTTCAGCCAACCTCACAAGATAGTCCAAATAGAACAACCACAGATACACGTGTTAATTGCAGAATATTCTATTCCTGTGCTACAAATCTGTTTTTTTGGGTTTTGTTTTGTTTTGTTGTTTTTCAATTTAACCCTAAATATGTAGGTGTTTGTCCTGAACTTCTTTCTTTAGCCTTTTGTGGTGGAGAGAACTACCTTCAAATGTGGAACTTGGCTGCAAAGATCAGTGACCAGTTTTTGACTGTTACTACAAACAAGGGAAAAAACACAAATGGAATTTGAGACATTGTGGCTATGCAGAAGTGTCCCAGGCAAGTTCAAGATACACAGGTATTCGATGTTTAAACATTCCCTTTCTTTCAGATTAGGGCAGGTAGCAGACAAGACAACATGACAGGCACGATGTTGCATTTGAAAACATGACTGAAACCTTTAAAAGGCGGTTCGGCCGAAAAGAACGGACAAAATATACTAATTTTTGTAATTTTTTTCCTGAATTGCCTTGCCTGTTTCTGAAGTAGTTTACACATTGCAAAGGGCTGGATTCAGAACTAACATAAATGAACACAATGCTGAGCACTGCTGGAATCATCCAGTTAAAAACATGTTGAACATAGTTAGCCAAAGGACTCATCCTCGCCATGCCTTGATGTGGAGACTTTTTTAGAATGTGTCTCAGCCAAATTATAGCAAAAAAAACGAAGGAAATTTTTTTTTTTTTTTTTTTTTTTTTTAAGTGATGAATGTTCAGAACTCCAAAGGGGAACTCCTGATTCCCACTGGTTTCAGTGAGGCCAGGATCTCAGCCCTATGTTGCAACTGGACACATATATATCTATGCTGGGGAACTGGAAATCACTGTCATGGGAGTGTTCAGAAGATTCATAAACTAAGCCACCTCAAACTTTAAAACATAACAGGGACAGCTCTGTAGGCAGAATAATTACTAGTCAGAGATTGGTGAGTGTTTTGGGTTTTTTTTGTCTTGGAGATATGTTGTATGCAGGAATCTCAGTGCTGGAGTGATTACAGTGTGGAACATAGTAAAATCAAAATGCCATGCTGTTAGAATGGAAAAGGGACTTGTAGAAAGCATTGAAATTGTGCTGGTGAGGGATACAATACTCTTTGTCTTTACAGACAAGGGATTGGCCTCTCTTACAGATTCTCTGACCCTCATTTTTCAGGTACTAAATGCAAACTTATTCAGAGAGTAAGTTTGGGGGGGTGTGCATGCGTATGGATTTTTTTTTTCACATTTCTGTAAAACCTAATTAAAACCTAACAAGACATTTACTTAGATAATTAATTACACAAAGCAGGCAAGGTGGGGGTTTTTAATATTTTTACTAGACTCTGTTAAGTTATGACCTTTTGAAAAAGCAGTACGTGAAGAAACAGTCAGGTCATTACATCGTTCCTTGCCAAGATAAAGAGCACAGGATTCTTGAGGGAGGGCTACTGCTTGGCCTCTCTGAGAATAGGTAAGAGTTTGTCTCTGGCACTGACTGCATCATCCACAACGTTTTACATATAGAACAAATCATATGTTCATGCCCTGTACAACTAACTGCTAAATACTTTGAAACAGAATGATTGTTCAGTCAACCATCTTAATTTTTTTTTATTTTCTTGTGTCACAATAGGCATTAGCATAAAGGGCATTCTCTTAAAATCCATCATGTACTCATGGAAGTATCTCTAAATAAAGTTAAAATCTGAAAATAAGCAATTCTTTACAGTATATTGTGTATCTGAGTGGAAACTTTAGGTCTGGTTAAGGTCAGCTGTACTTCTTGGTTTCAAAGCTACTGTGGGAGCTGAGCTGTGAGCTAGGGCTGCCTTTTCCAGAAATTAAGGAAGACAAAATAAGTCACTTTCTGGGGATAAAACCCTCTAACAGTAATAAAGACCTCACTGGAGCAGAAAGATCCAACTTGTTCTTCCCTGTGCCTGTTGGACTGAGTTGGTTTTCCCTAGCGTTTGTGAGGTCTGTGAGAAATATTTGGATAAGATCTTTTGGTGCTGTTCCCAGAACATGGTTCATGTGATATCAAAGAATCCTGATGTTTTGCCAGGGACCTTTTTGTCATTGGGAATTTAGAGACTGGGTTTGTAAAGGGTTGGGTGAGCCAGAATACAAAGAAAACTCCTGAGCAACCTGTTCTGGCAGGCCATCTTCTGTCAAAGGCCACCAGGGACCTGTACATGGAGACTCCACTCAAAAGCAGAACGAGCAAGGGAGCAACAGGTGACAGCTTTAACTTCTCTGCCACTGCAGAGGTGGAGCTGAAACATCGTTTGTCCAGGCCATGGATTTGCACTGAAATATGAATTATTGGAATAAATAAATGAGGTCATTGTAACCTTCCTTAAAGCCAGATTGTCCTTGTCTTGAAGCAGGGAGATCAAAGAGATGAAGACCAGACTGATGTACAATTGTTATATTCCTTCAGCTGCAAGAATTAGTGACCCTAGCTGCCTGAGAAGGGGGAAGGAGGATTTGTAACTATGCTCACTTAAATACTATTTAAGTAGCATTACTATCTCTCTAGACATCAATCTAAACCAGTTTTTTCCAACCTTTTCTCCATCTGTAACCTGTAAGTTTTGTCCACTGGCGAGACAGTCCTGGGTGAATGGAAGGTAAGCATACTGACAGTTTTCCTCACTACTTTCCATTCATCTTTTAAAGTCTGGAATTGCAGACAGCCTATTTTGACTCCTGAGTAAATGCAAGGAATTTATCTTGAATCTACCATTGCTGTTCACAGTAGTTATTTAAGGTGCAGTCTGTGACCACCTGCTTACAATATACAAAAGATGAGAAGGAAGCAGGTCTTCCAGAAGCCTTAAAATTGTGGTGATCATCTATTAAGTAAATTGTGCATCCTTCTTTCTGAGGAATTTTGCTTCAATGAATGTAATCAAAAAGTTGTATCAGGTGACAGATGTTAATATTTAATATTTTTTTCAGAACTTTGGACCCTATGGGAAAGGTGCAAGGAAATTAGGAAAGGAGATTGGAGAAGAAGGTAAAACAAGAAATGGGAAAAAAGGAACTTACTAGTGAAAAACGTAATGCCATTGATCAGTACTTGCTCACGGGAGATGAAAAGGTGAGAAACAACATCCTAATGTATCATGTTTGTACAGTTTCTCTCAAATCTCAAAATATTGTTCTGCTTACTGATGGATATGTTATGTAACAACTGTTAGAATGCTGAGAAGCTATTTTGTCCCATTTTGCATTACTTTTTTTTTTTTTTATTATTATTATGTCACTTATTTCTATCTTGTTTTCACTCCATAGTTTCCATTATGATCTAGTATCAGGAAGGTCTCGAATAGGTAAGTGTTCTGGGGTCATACTCATAATTAAGTCCACCTTTTGATTGCCTAATTTACACAGATGATTAATTTTCTAACTGGAAGTTCTATAGTTTTTCTTCCTAAAGATCAGATTTCAAATTGTAATAAGAATTTTACAGTTTCGTTGTGTTGTAACCATAATTCCTTTTTTTCACAAGTTTGCAAAGTTTATTAATAATCTTTGCTATTTACTGTCATCTGCATATATAAAGTATCACTGGTGGGCTGTGTTTGGCTTTACTATGAACAGTTTCCCATCTGACTTACTGTAGATGATAGTCTCAGCCCTATGTTCATTTGACATGATTTACCTTGATTTTTCTCAGTCATCACTGCATTGGGTCAACAGACAGGTCAGCTGGAGAAGTTATTACAAGTGCATATGCGTACATATACAATAATTTATGTGTCTATGTGAAAGGACTTATGCCTAGAAGTCCATTTAGTTTTAAGGTTCATTGACCAACACCAATGCCACTTAACTACTTATATAAATAAATATGCTAAGATTGAGAAAAGGGTACATATTTTTTATTAGATATAAATGAGCTAAAAAAGAAAAGTGCTGACATAAATCTGCAGAAAAGTTCTTGACCTTATGACTGACTTGCCAGGTGATCTCCTGCTCCCTAGGCCACAGTGTGTTTATAACACACGCACCATCTCTCTGAGTTCAATTTGCAAACCTTCTGCCAACTCCCATCTTCCTGAAACCAGCACATCCCTCTTCTTTCTACACACTACTGCCTCGATCTACATTGGCCACTATTTGGTGCTTCCCAGCTACACTGAAGGAGAGAAAATAGACTATATCATACTGTGGAATACTGTAGGTATTATTTTTTGTAAGCTTAAATGCACTTTTCGTGTTGAAAAGTGACTGCTAGATGTGGTATTTATAAAAATAACCAAGAGATCGGATGGTGAATATTTGCATGAAACTTCTCAGAAATGATCAGCAAAGTAAGGATTACTTACTGAACGTGTTCTCTAGCTGCTAAAAATTCATGTACTCATTTTGCCAGTCCCCTCCACCAAAAATTAGCACTTATCAAAGAAAATAATGTGAAACATTATTCCAGTGTTTCTTGAATAGGTAGAAACCAAAGCAGAGTATCCAGGTTTACTGCTTAAAATACCTGAACGTCTATCAAATTTTCTATGAGTGTGGAGAATATAGTTATTTTGTTATTAATTAATTACATATGCAACAAGTAGAAAGCAGAGCTGGAAATCCATTTAGGAGGTCATTTATTTCAACGGTACGGACATTGATTATTATTGGGCCTATCTTTCTACTGTACTAGGATAGACCCTTCATATGTACAAACATCCCTATTTTCACTCCAGCAAACAGGTGGTACTTCTGTACAACAGCTAGAATCTTGTCCCTGGGTAGCTGTGTTCTGCAGATATTGCCTGAATCGCCAGGTATCATTAGAAGCTTCCTCTCCCTGATCCTAGTCTCGATGCCCCTGGGAAACTGCACCATTCCTCACATCCTATGCCTTTAAATGTTCCTCAGTTGTGTATCTGGATTTCACTGGGAAGAGAAAGGTCAGCCTTCCCCACGTACTTTGTGCCGCTGTGGTAGCGTACCCTTCAACACAGCTGAGCTCACTTTTGCCAGGGGAATGCAAGGAACAAGCAACAAGTGCCCACCCAGCTGGCCACTGGCAATGCTCAGAATGTGCCCTTAGGTAGAGTGGACCTGATGGCTCTGCTGGCTGAGAGTAAATACTACATTCTTCAAGTGATTTTCAGAGAGAACTTTCAGGGGAAAAGGTAGGAAGAAGGAGAAATATCAGATTAAATTCTCCTGGAGCTTTGTCTGTGCCTCCAAGGATATGTCAGTGCCTTCCCACATCTCAAGAACGGCTGATACAATCCATTTCCCCTGCCCAAGAGCAGGATCAGTTATAATTAAACCAATGCTGGCATGATTGTCTAGCCTGTCTGGTAGTATTCTCGTCACTGGAGATCTTTACTTTCCAAAGTAATATATTCCAGTGCTTTACTGTCAATAGGGTTGGACAGTTCTTTGTTTTGTTTTCTCCCTAGTGTCTTATTTAAACCTTCAGTGCTCCATCCGAAGGACATTAATTATTGTCCTTTTCACTTAGACAGATTGTCCCTTTCCTCTTGGAAGCAAACTTTCACATTACTGAGGACTACCGATGTCAGTCCTCTTGTTTCTACGCTTTGTTCTATTTTTTTGTTAGAAGTCATTGTCTTTTACACCTCTTCTCTATCTTGTTGCTTATTTCAACTCCCTCCACCCTTAAGTGTGGTTTCCAAAACTGAATAGCATATAATTACTTTAGTATGTCTTAAAACAGCATTCCTATTTATTCATCTCACAAGATTTGGGGGTTTTTTTTTGCAATCGTGCAAAATTAGTGACATGTTGATCATACTCCTTTCCAAATCCTATTTTTTTTATTGTGATTGGTTATTATACTATATTAAATAATCATTAAAGTGCTATTCCTTAAGACTAATATCAAATTAATAGTAGAGGTATTAATCTGACAGCTACTTAAAATGACTATTTTTCTAAATTTTAGATTTAAAAATTACTGAAAAATGAGCGAGATGTGTACTGCTTGAGAATTACAGATGATGCCAGTAGAATTGGTTTTGGAGTCATGATGGAAAATGGGTAAACTCCTGAATATGTTCCTCTTTTGTTATTACATGAATAGTACACTCCACAATCATCAAGTTCCTCTACCAAATCACTTGCTCAGGAAGGAAAAATGAGGAAGCTGGCTAATGCTGATAAAATAATTTCATGAAATGCAGAGAATAAGTTAATAGATTTTGTGCTTCTGCTGATAAGTCAAGGATTTTGCATGTTTGAAAAAATTACTTTGAGTTATCTTTTCAAACAAAATGACTCTTACATCATTTTCTTCCACTCACTTGCATCCTTTCACCAAGTACGATAAAACTATGGTTGGTCATCTTGCCAGGTTTTTGCTAGCTTAAGAAATGAGACAAATGACAGGTAATGGATGGTTTAGAATGACAAATATGTTACTTTCTGTTTACACATTCTGATCTTCTGAACTGGACATGAGCAGGAACGTTGGGCAATCATTACTAAAGAGTTGCATGATTTATTTGAAATTAGGCTTTGTCGTGCGTCATCTTTATAAAGCAGTGCTCTCTTTATATGGGACTCAGGTTTTAAGTATGACTATTTGTGAATGGCCCCCTCTTTTCCCAGCTGAAGTAGACGATCATTCCACTCTGGAGTAAAAATCTAATCACAGCGACATAAACAACACAGGGAAACTCTGGGCTGAAGAAGGTACAATTTAGAAGCCCAAGCATCGAACACAATAAAGTGATCTAGGAAGAATTTAGTGATAAAGGCAGCCAGCCATCCCCAACTACCCAGTGAGATTTGAGTAGAAGGTGACAGGATTCCAGTGTCCATATTCCTATCAAAATAAGACTTAGAAGAAACTTAGTGTTTTTAAGGCTTAGACAGTAGCAATAAGAGACAACTGAGAGAAGCTATGCATGCCATTTATTTAGAGCTATTTGAAGTCTAGTCAGCCTCTATAGTTATGCTGTTTCATGATCTTTCCAAGAATAACAGCACACATGGTGATATCTAATGGGCTTTAAGGTTTAAGCAGAGATGAGTTTGAAATGATACTCTGAAATGAAACTATGCCAAAGCTATTATACAGTCTATTTTAATGGAGTTGTTTATATCAGCACTATCTTCAACTGAAACTCATGACACTGCATTAAATATTATATCTTCCTACATGGTTCAAAAGCATGGCAGAAACAGCAATACCACAGTTATTGCTTCAGTTACTTCCCATGGAGTGTTAAGAACCCTGACTCGGCAGAAGGTTAGCCATGTTTTAGAGCCTTGAGTTAGATGACTTCAACTAGGGTATCTCAGTTAGATGCCTTCAGTTGATGCACTTAAGCCTTCAGTAGAAACTCGGGCATTTTGCTGAAAACACAGGCAGCATCTTACAGGAACGAGCTTAGTGCCATCTCATTAGTCAGTATTTGCATGATTGGCTTTAGTTCAGGAGCTTGTACCCAGTGTCTCTCCTCATTTTTGCTATGCAAGGCAAAAATAAACAGTTTCAACATCATTACGTGTTCAGGGCTTTCTAAATTTTTTTAATAGAGCCAGCTTTTGAACAGAGACAGAACCTGCTTTGTGCAGATTCCATATTTTGCCAAGGCCACAATTTAAAATTGGACCTCGGTCTTATCAGTTATTCAGGCTGTTGAATAGGAGATGAAGCATCTGCTGAAGAGCATGTTTGCACAACACCTTTGGAGAAGCGGGCAGGGAGGAAAGTCGCAAGCTGTTAGAAAATAATACCAGTGGGAAAATAAAAGGTGTTTGAAAGCCTAAAGAACTTAGCTTCAGCTATAAAGAATTGAACGGAAGTATGTCATTTTTATATTCATCGGATAATTCCATTTAGAAGCTGAGCTTAATTTAGTGAGGAGGAGAACTAGGACTATAATCTGGGCACATTTTATATATCGTTATATGCGGAGTTACTTTGGCCATAAGGTTCAAGAAGGAGCCTTATCAAATGACCTGTTGTTTTGGCAAGCATACTAACATGATCTTAATTTAATAACATCTTTTTCCTACTGAGTTTTTTGAATAAAATTCTGCCTAGAGGCTGTATTCCAAAATATCAGGGTTTGTTTATTTATTTATTTATTTATTCTTAAATCCTTCATCCAGAGACAGAATAGATGCAGGAATGTTTCTGGTTACAGTCCCTGTGAGGGACTTGCATGATTTGAATTATTAAGAAAAGTTTTAAATTTCTTCTCAGTTCATTTAAGTCTCCTAAGTTTTAAGAGCCTTTTACAGTTACAGGCAGTTACTGAAGCTGCAGTTCAGTTACTCTGGTGCACTCCGCAAAGTCAAGCCTTTGAAATCTGTGGGTGCTTTCTTCTCTGCTGTTGTACCTCATGCCAGCAAGTACAGATGACAAGTCATTAAATACAAGAGAGAGAGGTGTTAGCAAAAAAAAATTTATTAAATACGAGACTTACGTCTGACCTGCTTCCCCCAAACCAATTCTGTCTCCGTGGCAACAGCCACAAGCGAGTGACAAAACACTCAGGCTTTCTCTAAAGAAAAACTTAAATACTTAAAATGTCACTTTTCAAGGAAGTATAATATTTTATCCTCAAGCAGGTTTCAAAAGCGCGTAGCATGTTTACAGGAAGACAAGCCTTGTGGCTTGTAAAGCTTCATCAGCTGACGCGTTAAGTACGCTCCCCACGGCAAGCAGGGCCAGCTGCTGCACAGGCGTAAGAATGAACACGTACTCCGTTAACTTACCTGATCCGGCAGCGCTTTGGGAATGGGGAGGTATGTCTTGTGAAGTCGAGTTTAGAATAGCTCTGCTATGATAATCACAAATTTTACTGCAATGTTCTTTACACAAAATCATCCAGAAGTACCTTCACAGTTTACTACAAATATTTTAATACTGGAAGAGGGGAAAGACTCAAAATTATTCTTACCTTCTATTGCTAAATAAAATGTAATCATAACATAGATGAATTTGCCACTCCGGTGTATACTGTCAGTAGATTAGAGATTTCTGCATTGAAAATCATAGCCAACCAAGTATGTATTTTCGTTTAGAAAATGCTCAATGGTCTGTTTCTGTATGATTTCAATTATTATTCAACATTTCCAACATTATGAAATTAATATGAAGAGTTCTTCACTGATGCAGAAATTCCAATGATCTAACTGATTCTCAGAAATCCAAGTAATTTACTGTTTCTTAAACTCCTTAAAAAGTTTCCCAAAAGCCATTTAATAGTGAGATTATCTTGCATCCCGTGTCCCAGCTCTATTGGTTAACTTACACAACTCACTGTGTTCAATTGTTTGTTAGCATCTCAATATTACACCTTGGGAGAAAAAAAAAAAACAAACAACATTATTTAGGTTTTTTTTTTTTTTACAGAATTTACTATCTATATGTATTTGAGTATGTTTTTGTTATCTGTTCACAGGATAAAAGTTTGGGATCCATTTGAACACCAGCATGCCATTATTCCAGGTTATGAAGGTGTACATCATACTGTGATCAGCAAACTCCAGCTGCTGGAGGAAAGGGCAAAAGCAGTCCTACTTGCAGGTCTGTAAAACTCATTATTATACTGGTAATGCTTCTACAATTTTATTTCTCATCCTTCTCCAGTAATAGACGGCATGTTAGTGTTAAACATTTACAAGGCAAAGTTTCTAAGTGGGCAATAATGTAGGTATATAGTGGGCTGCAACTCTAGCATGGTTTTGATATTATCTTGGTTTTATTTTTGTTTGAGAAATGATGGGTACTTTCTCCTTTTAAATGGGGTATTGAGGACTTAAACTTTGCTATCTGATGAGGTCAAAAGGAGCCTCGGAAGAATTCTGTGTCTGCCCAGCAGCAGCTGACAGACTAGGGAGCATGCAGCCCCCCTTTTTGTCCCTGCACTGGAGAGCAGGATCGATGATCCCAGTTACCAATCCCTCCCTGTCTCGGGCACCAGGCTATTTTAATAGCTCCGATAAAGTGTTCCTCAGACAACAATTAAAGGCATTCTTCAAGGCCTGAAAAGCACGTATTCTGGAGAGGACAGGGTCAAAAATAGTCAAAGAACAAGAAAGCAGAACTACGGAAATAACAGTACCAGATAACCTTCATGCAAATAGCAGGAATTTGGGGGGTTTTGTTGTTGTTTTTTACCACAGGTTCTCTTTACTCCAGACTGCTAATGTCCACGTATATTCGTTTCCACCACTTAAAATAATAACCTATTCGATGTTAACCTCAAACAGCAATAAAGCAGTATCTCCATAAAAACCTGAAAGGGACACGTAGCTTCCATGGCACAAGTATGAATGCTGGGGCACCTGTGGGCAAATGAATTAATTACACAACCTCTGTCCATCTCCCTCCCCTCTCCATTAAAAAAAAAAAAAAAAAAAAAAAAAAAAAAACCAAAACCCGAACAAAACCCAAAAAACAACCAATACTGTTCCTCCACTGCCAGCAAATGCAGCTACTGTGGTAACCTCACATAGTACCTGTCTGGGCTGCTGCCTCCCAGATGAACCTTGTGCTGTTCCTCACTGGAAGGTTACAGTTGCAAGTAAATTGCAGTCTTTTCCCCCAAAAGTACGAAACAAATTTACACACTTAAAACCTGTCAGATTTTTAAATTCATACTGCATATAATTATATAGCATCCAGTTTGCCTCCCACAAAAATCTCTGCCTCACTGAGACCTATGCAGGGGCAAAATGAAGTTTGGGGTGGTATCTATAAGCCTACCATTTCCTAGCCTGACTGGTGACCTAAATAAAACTTTCAGTATTAGGTTTTTCCAAGATGTAATTTATACTATGGCTGTCAGGAGTTAAGATAGCAGTTGCCATGGAGCTTTAATCTTTTTTTAGGTTTTAGTCAAAGGAAGCTGGAAATCTGTATGCTGGGTAGAACCCTGCTCAACAGAATTTTATTTAAATTGGGACAGGATTTTATCCTAATTTCTCTACTGAAAGTTATTCTCAAAGGTTCTAGAATTCTTCTTATTTTATTCTGTTTCTCAGCAGGAGATGAAAGTTTCCTTTTAGGCTTCTTAACTCATACTACATTCAACCACAGAAATACCCCAGTTGCTTCCCCCCACTCCTCCAACTATAAGCTGTAACTTCCTACTAGTCTTAATGTGTCCAGCTAATCACTGTAGTGAAATTCATTCACCAGTTTTACCATTTTCAGTGGAGGTACTCTCTAAGTATGCAGAAGCAAAACTTTGGGGAGGATTTTATTTTCTATGTATGTATGTGCCCACTAAGCGCTAATCCTTACACTGGAAAACAGGCCTTTGGAACAGGAGAAGTAATTACAGTTTGAATCTGTGTGTATTCTACTTATAACTTCCTTGATGTATATTTAAGGAAAAAAGAAGCATGCAATGCCTGAAGTGCATCTCTGAGAACTACAAAATTGGCCATGCTATAGTCAGTAATGTTCTGCTAGAACACAGTTGCAGCAGAGCAGAGATGCAGTCCAGTCTAATACTTGCAGTTAAAAACATCGCTGACTTACTTAAAACTGCACTTGCCCTACCTAGTAAACCAAAGGAATGCAGGAATAGGTGGAAAAAAAAAAATGCAAAATTTGTCAAAAGAAGCTTTTAGAACTCTTACCCTACCCCAACCAAAAATCAGAAAGGATTCAGATGCAATATGAGCTTGATCTTGAGAAGAGACTTGGATTCAAATGCAAATGACAGCTTCATTTAATGAAAAATCTGCCAGAATTTTCACTAAATAGAACTCTGTACTGGCCAGCTGTAGTGGAAATCCATAATCCTCAAGCTGTTCCAAAGACTGCAGGGTAATCAGAAAATGGGCATAAAAGAGAGGATTTCAAACTTTTTCAACTCTTTCATGGCATGTATTATAAAAGAGGCACGATAATACTAAAAAATAAACATATTTTTCTTTCTAGGATATGTAAGTCTGTGGGACTTGATCAGTTGCACAGTAACATCTGGTTTTACCACTGACAGCAAAATGTCTTACCTAACTAGCACTGGGCAGAAAAAAAAACAATTCTTGTGGGTTTGAGTGACAGCCCTGCTCATCATCTTGAGAGGACCAGATGCAAAACCAACCATCCATTCCACTGAAAAAAAGGCTTCTTTGGAGAAGTATCCGCTAGCAGCCAGGAAGAACCTGAAGAAAACTAGACTGTCCAATGATTAAAGACATAAGGCCCATCTTGGATCTCTTAAAGACAGCTATTCAGAGACATAATTGTTCACTGTGTCCAAGAAAAGCTACGCACTGTGAATAGGATTCAGAAAGCCATCCTGGTCAAGGAAACTGCTTAAAGTAGCTCAAAAGAGCTTTTGAGAGGTGAGGTAAATAGGATAAGAAGTGCACATCTTCAAGAACAGATGCTTTACTCTGAATTGCAGGGAGATACACATCTCTATTCAAGGTTTTCAACCTTTCTTGAGTTAGGCTTCTATAGGAAACTCTCACAAAACAGCAAGCACCACTACTTTCCTAACCTCATCTGACTGGTCTAGTGCAGACCTTCCCAACGTACATCTCAGTTAATTTGTCTGGTCTGTGACATTCCACAGGTCAAACCATACTTGGCCTGCCTCAAGTCTCCTCCGCAGACTAGCCAGGGTTGATAGTCCTGACAAAGGAAGATATGCTACTTCTAAGCTATAGCTTAAGCAAGTTGCTTTTTCTTTGCCCCTGATATGTTGCTGAGACTCACAGAGTAAATAGGCTGCCTTTCAGGACTAATACATCCGTCATTTGAGTTTAAAACAGGCTTCAGCAAGCAATAGCTACCAAGATAGTATTAGCTTTGAAATATACAATAGGAGAACTTCAGACATATTACCTAATATCATAAAGTATCTTCACGATTTGCAAGAGCTTTTATCATTGCTCTGTTAGATTCAGGTATGTATAGGGAAAAAAGGTCTAGGTTAGATTGCAGCATTTAAAGCAAGTTGGGCTTTTATATGAAACCTGGGGGATTTTTTCAGTCTGAGGTGCCAATGTCAAAGACTTGCAGAGCTATTGGAGATGAGACCTCTTAATAAAAGAAATATGTATGCAGTTAAGAGGGAGAAAGAACTCTAAGCCCTCAACTTGCTAATGTGTTGCAATCGCTACAGTTTTGTCCCAATAGACTGGCTGGGTTTTAGGGGAAACCAAACAGGGTGCAGTTCAGCCCAGCTGAGTCTAAAGAATAAAACGCCAGATTAAGACTTTAAGAATCACATCTGTTGCAGTCAGAAATGGTACAAGCTACAGAAGTGCCAAACTGCTCATTTTTAAGTATGAATTCAGGCAAACTGTAGTCATTTCCTTCAAGCTGAAGTCAGAGCCTTTTAAATGAGGAAAAAGTCTTCAGAGTTAGGAAATGCCATCTTCTTTACAAAGGCCCACTTCAGCTCTAAAAGAGCATCCAAAATGGAAAATCCTTAGATAAATTCAGGGAAGAATGGGGCATTTCACTTACCACTCTTCTGTATCAGTTTCAAGACTTGTCAGTACCCCATTATCATTTCTGGATGTGTAGGTTAGTTAATGCTTGGCAGGGAAATACAGTTAAAACTAGTTTAAATACGGAGGTAGTATCATTGTGCTTTTTAGCAATCAACAGGTATGCATGTACAACAGCATGCAGAAGACTACACTTAAAGAATTTGTACCTATCGTGGCTGGTAATTAAATGTATTTGGGTTCAGGCAGCTTACACAACAGAATAAGGTAATACACAGCAGCTGGAGGAAACCTGTATTAATCTTGTGTACTCTTCCAGACCTGCCAGAATTCTGGAGTACAAAAAAAATGCAGTAACTACTGGAGATGGCAAGATGGCCTTATAATATAGAGAGCAAATATTATTAAACTGCTCATTTTGCTTTCAAAACAGTAAGCTTTCTATTAGGTGTATTTTCTTGTTTTGCTTTAAAGTTTGGTTTGATTAAATGATTATTTTGTTAAGATTAATCAAACTGTTCCATGCGACTGATCAAGAAACACTCTTGCTCTGATACCATTCCTTTTAAATAGTTTATGAGGACCTTTTGCTGCTGATGAACTTGCATTGCTTCAAAACTGAAAGGCAAAAAGCAAGAACTTAGAAGCGCACCATATTTTCGTAAGCTTCAAGAAAACAAAACGTAACCTATGCTGAATTAGGATGTAGCATTAATTTTCACAAAGAGGAACCAGTTTCCTGTGTAGTTACATACAGTTCTATCAGCTTCCGAAGTGTTTGTTGCCCAGATTTTTTTTTTTTTTTTTGCAAGAAGCTAGACTTACTTCACGACAGTCAATACATATCTTGACGATGCACTGGTTTAACAGTGTTTACTTTCCATTTTCACTTCACTAGTGAGGTTCATCCCTTTAAGAAAAGAAACTCAACATTAAGCAGAAATGTAAGAGTTCTCTACTTACTTTTGATTTCATACTAGCATCTTACGTGCGCCTTCAGCAATTACCATTGATCTTCTATGAAAAGGCATGCAAAACCACAAAATCTGGGTTTGGTTAAAAAAGTTGGTGAAATGCTAAATGCCAGATAACACCAGATCTTTTCTCACGTATGTTTTAACAACAAATTAGCCAGAGTATTTAAAAGAGGTAATCTTAGATGCACCCGGGTATATTTGAGGCACACTGTTCATCTGCTTATGAACTGAATTATTTCTGCATTTGAGCAATTTCACGTATTAGGCAAGCAAGTGCTGTTTCCCCAGCAATATCTTCACTGGAAAACTTGAGAATTCATATTCCCTGCTAGGAGGGCCATTAGCATAAAAGAAAGCATCTCTGCATTAGAGATATTTATCTGGACCACTTTCAAAATCTAAAATTTTCTTTCTGTAACACCACAACATACACTTCCTACTTTAGCAATTATTCCAGAGGAACAATTATATAAGGCTCCCAGCTTTCTCCTCTGCCTTACAAAGTATTCTTGGTTTAGCCAGTAGAAATTCAAGCAATACTTTTCAAGATAAATTAGTAATGTTAATAGTTACAATTTCACTTGTACTTTGTTCTGCAACTTCAGTGTTTACTTAAGTGATGTTTGGTTTTTAATACTAGGGAGCATCACCATTTTAGGTAGACATTAGATGTTGATACAATCCCTAGCCCAAGGCTTCCAACCAGTCTTCCCAAGAAGGAAATTTAAGAATCACTAAGCCATAACAAACAGAAAAAGGAGTAAAATGCAGAGGACTTATGACACTTGTGTCCAACAGCTGGCCTGATCGTTCTCCATCAGTAGCCATGATCCAGCCCCCTCAAGAAGCCTATCTTTGCAACCTCAGACTAGCCACTAGGCCTGGAAAGCAAGATAGGGCCTTGGGGTAAGGTTTACCTTCCCTCCTACCCTGCTGATGGTCAGAGCCCTTGCAGTAGTTTCCTGCAAGAGCTGTTTGCTTACGGTGGTACAGGTCTCCCCAGTGGAGCTAGTCCACTTAATAAACCTACAATTTTAGAGCAAAAATTCAAAACACTAGCTTTACGCTCCCTTGCCATATGTTAACTAGTATTACTTGCAAATGCTAAATCCTGTTAAGGAATCAGATCATAACTGTGGAAACAGGCTCGGTATTTTACGTAGCTTATAATATTTAGAGTCCTGTGCGTTGATTCATACCATCTGGCCCAACAGCACTGAGGCTTTCTTTATGCCAAGCGCAGTGCATCCAGCCCTCCAGCCCCGGCCATCACAGCCCTCTAGTGGAGATGCAGGAGGGAGTTTTGATGGCATTCATCCATCCTGGCTTGCTTTTGCCCATCTGCCTTCCAGGCTGCTCTCAACTCAGCACAACTGCTTTTCAGTCAGGCTTGGCCAGAGATGGTGTCACTTCTCCCTCTGTGCCGTCAGGGAGACCTTAGCAGCAAAGACAGAGACCCATGGGGACTTCTGAGCGCTCGCAGCCCACCCAGAGATAACCCCCCCACGCCCAGCCCTGCAGAGCTGCTGTCTGCCTTGCCGAGCCCGCCAGGGCACAGGCAGTCTCAAGGAAGAACACTGTTGAGCAGGAACCCTAGGTGCAAGCTTTGGTACAGCAGGTACACTGCTGACTTCTCCTCTGTTAGCATCGCCCATTGCAAAGGAGCAGGAACAGCTGTTTTCATCTTTCTTCTACCTCCTCAAAGGAGCAGAGGTGAGGAAGTTCACTTTTAACTACCACCCAAGTAGTGTTTAGACACTACCAGCATACTTCAGGACAACAGTTACTTAGCCTGTCAGAACCCTGCTGGGATTTGTCTACCGGCTCTGTGCCAGTCATGCTTTTGTTTTGTTTTTTATTATCTATCAAAACTTTTATTGAAAGTTTTTGCCTTCAAGCTTTTTAGATAGTTGCCCAAGTCCAAGAACTGTAGTGCTGTGCCTAAACCCAGGTATGGCCACACACATACACAAATACCCCTTAAGGAAAAGCAAAGTTTACATCCCAGAGAACACCAGTCATGTTTCAGCTCTCTAGAGATTATGAAGAAGATTTCATCATATTTGCAATTTCTGTTCCCTGAGATGTCAATATCCCCTCCTCTCAGGGGTCCTTCTACCACTACAGGGCTTATATAGGCAGTGGCAAAACATAAACAATCAAGGAAATAGTTTTGGCATTAGAGACAGCATCTTAAACAATAAAGACCACATCAGGATACTCCAAAAGAACCCAAACAAAACCTACTAAGAATATCCAAAACTGCGTATACACCATAATTCTATCATATCCAAAAACTGACTCCCAAGGGTAAAGTCACAAAGACAAGAGTTTAATATTGACAAAAAAAAGCTTAAGTTAGTGGTGTTCTCTTCCTTGAAATAACATACTGGTCATATGAAAGTCACTGAAGAGGTCTGCTTTTAGCTCGGAAGACTTTTACAGTTACAGCTGAATTCAAAACCCCTAATTCCGAATGTGTGATGTTAACACAAAAACTGAAAACTTAAGACCTGGGATAAAGAACAAATTCAGTTGTTAAGATTCTAGCAGTTACGTGAGGCCTTTCAACGCCTTTCCCATAACATGAAAAGTTCTTCAGTATCTTTCCCACCACCATTATTTCAAGATTCACAAAGTTCTTTAAAATACTAATGGGGTTAAATTGAAACCAAGCGCCATATGCTTGTAATGTCTTCTGTGAAGGTCTGAAGCCACCCTGTTTCAATTATTTGGTTATTCAGTGCAGAAAGTTAAAGATCACAGAAGGTATAACAGCTTTTAATACTCCATTAATATTATAGATTAAAAATTATTGCATAGTCTTATGCATTTCCTAAAACAGCGTTCTCTGGAAATTAAACATTTTAATATAAAAGGAGCAACTCTTTAAAACATGAATTGCTTTCACTACCTCGATCTTCTATCCTTTTTTGATTTGTCAGTACATTTGTCCATCGTTTTCTCATTGTCTCCTCTACACTTGGGGCAATACCATTTCCCCTTTGGTTTGTAGGTGAGTCCAACACACGAAAAGTGGAACCACTCGATAGGACACTGTTCGTTATCACATCCTATCATCTCGCCGTAAGACACTTGGTTGCATAAGCAGTAAGTTGGTTCATTGGGATCAATTGCAAATTCTACAGGTGAAACCTCTCTCTCTTGTTTGGCTTTGGAGCGTTTTTTCTTCTTGGAAGATTTAGATCTTTTTTCTTTAGGTGGCTGATCATCGCAGTCATCAATACCATTTGCTATATGGCACAGATCACGGCTTTCGCTGGTTCGCTGGCGACGAGGTCTACGTGAAGATCTCTCTGGCTGGCAGGACTCCATCTTTGCCTTTTCTAGAGGCTTTTCATTCTCAGACAGATCTTGAAAACACTGAGAGTGTGTTTCCATTTGCCGGGCTCTGTTCTCTACCAGTTCTAGCATCTGAGTTACTATTTGAATTTTTTCATCTCCAAGTTCTTGGCTGTTGATTAATGCACGCTGAAGATGCTGCTGCAAGCGTTTCTTCTGAACAGGATCATTTTCTGACTTGTATTTTTCATAGACATCATCTATTTCTTTTAATGCTTCTATAAAATAAAGATAATAGGGATAATTACACAAGATGGAACATGCTCAAGAAAATATAGAAATGTATTTCTAACTGATGAGAAATAGTAAAAATTTTAATTATAGTGTACCCTAGCGGGCTAGATCAGATATTTTATTCAAGTTGCATGTGGTCATCAAATCAGTGTTTAAGATCACGATCTGTTGCAAGAAAAAAGTTTCAAGTTTGAAGAAAAAACAAGCTTTTTTTAGTCATTGGAAAAAGAAAGGATAACCCTAGAAAGAGGACCATAGCTGCTGGAGCATGGACAGTCCAGGTCCTGCCTCCATCTGAAAAAGCAGGAATTTCTGTCGAGAGTCCTTATCACAGTAGTTCCAAAACCCTGGCCTACAAACCAATGCAATAGGTTATTGTATCACAGGAAGAAACTTAGAATTCAATTAATCATTATATATCATGATGTATAACACTCCAGAATTAGGATATCCAGATCCTCCGCCTTCCCCTTCTTAGTCATCTAAAGGTTTGGTATCACACTTTCAAGTAGACACAGTTATAAAAGGAGTATGACAACTGAAGTTACACAATAGCAAATTTACAATTGGGATTTAAATCAACTTAAACCACTCAAAACACTTTTCCTGTTACCAAGACAAATTACAGCAAGTTGCATTTTAGATCAAGGCTGAACTTTTCAGAATAGGTGACCTACTGTTTAGTGCATCACAGGGTATTTTTAAGCAACTAGTAACAAGTGGCTTGCAGTTTGACTTCTAAGCTTTTCTTCTTGCAACTCATGCCAAATAACTGGATGAGTTGCTGTGAATCTTCCATAAAATTTAGTTCTTCGAAGCAAGTTTAATGAACCCAAAGAGGAGATTAACAAATGCCTTATAAACCAGTCTTAGTCTGTACTCTATTGTTCTATATTGCTGGATTTTAAAGTAATATTTTCCAGACCAAAAGTTACACTAGGTCTATACATAAAAGACAGAGAAATTGCTCACGTGGAAGGAAACAGATTAGTAGAACTGACAGTGAAACCTGATGCACAGTGTTTGATACAGCACTGGTTCCTTCAGAAACAACTTAAGGATTTTATTGGAACAAGCAAGGGAATTTATGAATGACACTAAACTATTCATTTCCAAAGCAAGAAGATACGTAGTACAATCTATCTCTTCCTGAAGACCTGTGTTTCACAAACTGGCTTTCATTTTTAAAGAATTTGTCTGCATTGTACAGTTGTGAAATGATTCAAGTTGTGCTAGATGGAAGCGATAGATATTATCTCAACATTGTTCACAGTGATTTTTTTTCCTGCTGACATCTTGAAACAGTAGCTTAAGCATGAATGGCCACTTTTTACTATAAATTCTGAAGCCTATTTGACAACAGGAACCAACAGCATTTTGTTCTGTTCCAGACTTTCACTAGGGGAGGATAAAAATCACTACTCTGCCTGTCCAATAACTCACTTAACCTATTTTTTCTCAATACTAGCATTCCAGCTACCATTAAACACACAAACATTGTTTCCCTGCATCTTCAGCTGCATCGCTTGCCTGTTGCCCTGACGGGGGTGAGGGGAGGGAGGACTTACTCTCTGCTCCTGAAAAGCATGGAGTAAGGTACTTTGTAGGCTGTTGAACTAGAACGGCATAACTAGAGTACAATATTCTGCAGCCACATTATCTCCCACCCAGCCTTTTTTTTTGGGGGGGGGGGGGAGTGGTGAAGTGTAGGTGTAGTTACACAGATTTCCCACACTGGGAATGCCCTGCCCAGAAGAACCCACAAGCAATAACTGTTAGCTTTTCCACATGGTGACAGAGAACAACGTTCACCCTATGCTGATTGTTCCCTGGATGCAGCCCGTGAAGATATGCTGCACACGTTAAATGGATCACCATCCATTAAAAAGAGGAAAGAACTTCTGGGCTGACGGAGACGCAAGGTAACCAAACTCCTTGTTGGTCCCTAAAATTAGAGAAGGCATCTGTATGCCCAACTAAATAGGTCTGAAATCCCTGTTAAATAAAAAAATAAAAAGCCAAACACAACACAAACCAGGGCCAAGTGTTCATTACAAATAATCTGATTAAGTTTGGTGGAGCTAATAAAAGCTAAAAGGATTTCAGTTTTCCAAGCACAGGAGTGGCTTTGTTCCTCCTGCATGAACTATCACTAGCTTCTAAATTGGCTGAAATTATATAGCACTGCTTTTACATCTTCAGACTCGGGCCAAAAATATTTTTATCAAATTTTGGGGGCTTGTGGGTTTTTTTTGTTGTTGTTGTTTTTTAAAACAGTTGAAGACTTTGGTAAAAGTAGCAACAAACCTCTGCTTTGGTATTGTATTAGTGGCTGGAGGAATACAAATAGGAGAAATAGGCTAAATAAAAGATTGAATCTCTTCAAGACAGATCTAGAGTGTTGTCACCACAGGTAAAGAGCCTGCTAGGCAGTCCGGCCTTGACTAAGAATTCAAAATGCTGCAGACAAGTCTATGCCCTTTAGACTTTAAAAAAGAAAAAAAACCAACACAGAAAACTTACAAAAGCCTGTTCTTATGTATCTTCCTGGGTAATTAGAAAGATAATTGAAAGAATCCGTTTACATTTAACGTCTGAAAGGCCTGGACGGTCCCCGCTTACCCACAGCGAGGAAAGCCTCCATCCGGGAGGGAGATCGGGCTCTGGTTCCTACCCACCGCAGCAACCCCCCCGCTGCACGGCCCAAACCACAACTGGTACTGACCCCGCGTTTCGGGGAAGCGGGGGGTAACTCCCCGCCCTGCGGCCCCTCGCCCTGACCAGAGGGAACGCAGCGGACGCTTCCCGCGCCCCGCCGTGCGCTAACCCCCAGCGCCGCGGGGCAGCGGCCGTTTCCCGCGGGACGGGGGCACGGCTCCGCCGGGACGCGGCGCCCCCACCCCGCCGGCGGCGGGGCAGAGCGGGCCGGAAAACCCATCCCCTGCCCCCGCCTCCACCAGCGCCGCCGCCGCTTCAACCGGTGGGGCTGCCCGGCGCGGGGGGGAAGCGGGGCGGGAGCGGCCCCGCACGGCGGAGCCGGGGCCTAGCTCCGGGCAGCGAGGCACCGCCGCCTCCCACCGCCCCCGAGGCGGGGCGCCCTCCCCCGGGAGGGACCGGCCGCCGCCCGCCCCGGCACGGCCGCGGGCTCAGCCCCGCGCAGGCCCCGGCAGGGGGCCCACCCCGGCGCCCACCCCCCTCCGCCGGGCCCGCCCCGGCTCCGGCCCCTCCGCGCCGGGCGCATGTGCGGCGGGCGGCCGGCCCCCCGTTCCTCTCCCCCCCCCCCCCCCGCCGCCCGGTGCCCTGTGGCGGAGGCCGCGTCCCGCGGCGGCGCCCACCTTGGCACTGCGTGTCCATCTCCCGCAGCAGCGAGGCGTTGCGCTGGATGTCCAGCGGCAGCGACTCCACGCACTCCAGGTAGTCCTGCACGTAGAGCGAGAGCAGCCGGGCCCGCTCCCCGCCCGGCGCCGCCGGCCCCGCCACCAGCTGCGGCCCCGCCAGCATCATCCCCCCGCGCCAGCAGCACATCCGCCGCCGCCGCGCCGCCCGCACCGGGCGCGGGGTCCCCGCGGCGGCCCCGCTCCGCTCCCTCCTGCCGCCGCCGCCCCTCTGCCCGCCGGGGGCCGAGCTGCGCCAGCCGGGCCGAGGCGCCGCGGGGGCGGTGGGGGGCTGAGGGCGCAGCCGGGCCGGTGCGGGCCGGTCCCGTCCCTCCCTCCGCGGGGTCCCGCGCCCCTTCCCGCCGCGGTGCCGCCGCCGAAGGAAAACCCACTCGGAGCCCCCGCCCCTGCCCGCCGGGCTGCGCGCATGCGCCAGGCCCTGCCCTTATAAGGCGCGGCCGGCGGCGCCGCCAGGGGTTCGCATTCTCCCGCCTTCCCCTCTCGCCCGCTCCTACTGGCCCGGCGCGCGGCAGGGGGCGGGGGCCAGCGCGGAGGCGGAGCCTCTCTTAAAGGCGCCCGCGTCCGCTGTTTCCGCGCCCGGGCGGAGCGGTGAGTCCCGCCGGGGGGGCGGCGCGGGGGTCGCCGCCCGACGGAGGCGGCCGCCGCCGGGGGCAGCTCGCGCCCCGCAGCCCGACGGCAGCGCGCGGCCGGGCGGCAGCGACGGAGCGGCTCGCCCCGCCCCGCCCCGCGCCAGGTGCCCCGGCGGCGCCCGTGTGTGGGCGGGGGCGGGCGGCCGTTGCGGGGGGCGCTGAGGCGCCACGCGCGCGGGGCGGGGCTGGGCGGAGGCTCCCCCAACGGCTGGGCGCCTTCCTCCCTCGAGCGCCGCCGCGGTGCCTGCGGCCGCCATCTCCGCGCCCGGCCGCAGCCGGCAGCCCTTCCCTGGGGCCGGCGGGCGTCCCCCGCTGCGCCCGTGGGAGGCGGGGGCGAAGACGGCAGAAATGACCGCCCGGTGTGAGTAGTGCCGTTTTACCTCCAGCTTTCAGTTCGCTTCTGCCCCGCTGCGGGGTCGCTGGCGGGGCGGGGAGCGGCGCTGTGACCTGGCCCTGAAGACCGCGGGTGTCTGAGGGGAGGGATCCACGCGGGTCCCTCCGGCCTGCCGCCTCTTGCTCCCGAGGGCTGTGTCCGTGAGCACCGACTAACGCCCCTCTGCGGTCGGTCCCCTCCGGACCCCCGTCTTTATTCTCTCTTCCCAAAACGTTCCCTGTCCCTGGAGAGGCTGAGGAGTTTATCTCGAGGGCGTGTTGTGGCTGTCACGGATTACACTTATTCCCTGTATAGGCCATGAAACTCTGCGCTGTGTTTTCAGTCATAATCCTGAACCTTCCCACATTTTCAGCAGGTAATACAAAATACATCTGAGCAAGCAGAAAAGTGTAGAGGTTTTACATTTGATGCTGAAACCTTACCCTTTGCACCGTCCTCTCATTTTCTTGGAATATTTTGGCATACAAAATAATCTGTCAGCACTGATGGCACTAAATCTCTCAAAACGCACCTTTCCAAAGGCATTGTGTCTGGCAGGAGGGCAATGCGAGTGAGTTTTGCTGCAATAAAATTTATACGCACGTTAAATTGTTTGCAGATGGCTTGTGTATTTCTCTCCCGAGCGCTGTCGTGAGCTATATCGGCAACAATTTATTTCTGAAGAGCAGGTCTCATCATGAGCTGAGGTTTGTACCGATAGCATAGTGACAGGCTGTGCAGGGAAGGCAGGTTTCTGTCTGGTACACAAGACGGTGCTCCGTAGTCAAGCTTTTCTCACTGTAGCAGTTGATAGAGTGAGGCATCTAATTAATTCATATCCTCCAACTGTAAGAAGCAGCAGCTTAGGCTGTTCTTGCCCATAATAAGAGCTACCTTATTTAGCTTTAAAGAAGAGCAAAATGATTTGTGATAAACTATTACTCAGGGAAGCTGAGTGACATTTTATCCTGAGGAATCATTTCAGAGAATTTTAAAGAAGGCGTCAAAGAAGTTTAGCCTTTTAAAATGCACTCGCCTGCCAACAAAGCTCCCAATTTTGACAGAGTATCTTGTCTTCCCCAAGGCTGTTGCAGAATTTGTATCAAATGTTGGCCACCACAAATATAGTAGGAAACAAAAGCAGAAATAATACTTTTTAGCTAGCTGCTTTTTCCTACGGGGAGAATGACATAAAGCAGATAGAATTACTAAAAGGTTGAGATTTCATCCCCACCTCTCTTTCAGACATTTTTCTGATCTTTACTACATGAGTAATAATTGGTAAGCATCAGGAAAAAAAAATCTTGTGGACTCTCGAAATATCCTGAGGAGACCTGTACATATTGCAGTATGTTGCATTTATATTTCAGAAATCTGAAAAAAAGTGGGGAAAAATATGACATCTCGCAAACTTAGAAAAAACAGCATCAGAGATGACTGAATTCAAGGGTAAAATGAAGAAAAAAATCCAAACCCTAAAAACCCTTTCTGTCTTATGTTCCTACCTGGTAAGTGGCCAGCACTAAAAGAGCACCCATACTAATCCTGTAGATAACATTTCAGGATGGCACGATCTAGAGTAGTTGTTAAGCAGCAGCAGGGGTTGTGCAGAGAGGTTGTATAGTCTCCATCCTTGCGTATTTTCAGAGCCTAACTGGCTGAGGCCTGGCACAACCTGATCTGGCTGTGAAGCTGGCTGTGCTTGATGGCCTCCAGAGGATCCCTTCCAGCCCACTTTTTTCCTACGATTCTGTGAATACATGATCTGTGCCAGGTGGCTCCATGGCTAGTCCTGTGACCAAATCAGTATGTTGAACCTCGCTGACTTGATCCAGTCAGCCTGCAGATCAGGATCTCGCGTGATGGCAGTCTGCAAATATTATTTTCTTAAGACCCCAGTTCATGAAAGTATTTAAACACATTCTTAACTTCCAACTCATGCGGCTGCTAAGCTGGTATCCTACATGACAGTGATTTTCATGCATCTGTGTCTAAGATGTTGAGTAATTGTAGCTGTAGATGGATGGCTTTGCCTGAGTCAGCAATGGCAAGTTCATAAAAATGAATGAAAACAAAGTTGTAGGCAGTGCTTTCAAAACATTCTTTCTTACACTGATGTCACTCTGGCCAAAAAAACAGGAAGTCTGCAACTCAGTGTGTTCCTGTTCTTAAGAGGACACTTTCATCTTAGAATCCGTAACGCCAGTAAAACCAGCTGCTTCTTTTTTGTGTATTGTGACAGCTCAGATTAACGAAGCTGAGCCTCAGATCATGTTGTGCTACTTGTCTCATTTTTGCGCAAATAGATTTAGAAAGTTAAAATAACCTAGTTACCTTGACTTCCATCGGCAGTAAATGGCTGAAGCTTTATTGTATGGTGTTCATTGCTGTCACTTCTGAGTAACAGGCCTCATCAATTGAATTCTTGCATATAATATTAACAGATAACACTTACTGTACAGGCAAAAAGCACTACCTGTGTACCAGTGCAAAAGGACCTGGATTAACATAAGTGACACAATATTCTTTAGAAAGATGTTGGCTGTTTTGAGGAGTTGTGTTTCTGCTTATAGTAAGTTTGAATGGCTGTATCATTCTGCTGTCACATGAAGAAATAAAGCTGAACACCTGTGTTGCAGTTTAACCCTGGCCAGCAACTAAGCACCACACAGCCGCTCACTCACTCCTCGCCCCAGTTGGATGGGGGAGAGAATTGGAAGAGTTGAAGTGAGAAAACTCGTGGGTTGAGATAAAGGCAGACCTCCCACTGGCAGGCAGGTGTTCAGCCATCTCCAGGAAAGCCGGGCTCCATCACGCGTAACAGTTACTTGGGAAGACAAACGCCATCGCTCTGAACATACGCCCCTTTCTTCTTCTTTCCCCAGCTCTATATGCTGAGCATGACGTCATATGGTATGGAATATCCCTTTGGCCAGTTGGGGTCAGCTGTCCCAGCTGTGTCGCCTCCCAGCTTCTTGTGCACCCCCAGCCCACTCGCTGGTGGGGAGGTGTGAGAAGCAGAAAAGGCCTTGACTCTTGTGTAAGCACTGCTCAGCAGTAACGAAAACATCCCTCCATTATCAACATAATTTTCAGCACAAATCCAAAATGTAGCCCCATACTAGCTACTGTGAAAAAAATTATATCTCTATCCCAGTCAAAACCAGTACAACCTGACTGCTGATGGGAAGTAGTGAACGAATCCCTTGTTTTGCTTTGCGTGCGTGCGTGCGCAGCTTTTGCTTTACCTATTAAACTGTCTTTATCTCAGCTCACGAGTTTTCTCACTTTCACCCTTCTGATTCTCTCTCCCATCCCACCAGGGGGGAGTGAGCGAGCAGCTGTGTGATGCTTAGTTGCCAGCTGGGGTTAAACCACGGCAATAGCCCAGGAAGCATTTCAGCCTGTGGAAAAAATAGTGAAAAGCAGCATTATTGATGAGGACAAGTCCATAAGGGGCTGCAATTTTGAAAGACCTACTTAACATTTAGTGGAAATGCTCCAAGAATGATAACAGGGTGCTTCTTTTAAGCAAATGGAACAGAACAGATTTTTGATGATATATATATTTCTTGGCAGGTATGCCTCTCTGGTTTCCATGGGATGAAGAGGATGAAGAATTCTCCAAGATACCAAGAAAAGAAACACAAAGAAAAGAAAGAACGTGTACAAGCCAGATGGGCTTTTTTAAAAGTCAGCTGAAGAAAGCTATAGGCCATAGAACAGTCATACAGAAAGGCCATAGTTGACCTTTGTATAGGCGATATTCCAGGAAGAGGCTATCCTTGCCAGGCCTACAGAGGTAGTAGCGTGTTTGTCCGGGTAAGCTGTTCTTGAAAACTTCTCTACAGGTCATCCAAAAAAGATACTTCCCTGTAATGGCAGACGTCATCGCTTTTGATTTTCCTTAAATACTAGGCTTATCTGGTGGAACACAAATCATATGGAAATAACCATTATTATTTTTTTCTTTCATTTACACAAGTGTAGGACACCTAAAAATGGGCTAACATCAGATCATTTCAATAAGGCCATAAACTAAACCAGTACATTTCCTGAAAACACTGGCATGTGGTTTTTTCCCAGCTAGCCTCATCCTCAGCTGTATCAAAGAGCTCGCTAGCACCAAATAACAAACATCCCGCGCTGATCGGGAGATGTATGTTCTTCCTCATCCAAATGCAAACATCTGTTCAAAAAACTGGAGAAGTTCCAAGTTTTCTGCCAATATGCTCTAAAAGAAAAGTTCTTCCTGAGCCCAAATTAGTGATCAGTTGACTTGTATTAACATGGGGAAGAGGGCAGCTGCAATATCCAGCTCATCTTTTTTCTTCAAACAGGTGGGTTCTGTTTTTCTCACCAGAAGCAGAGTGAAAAATGGAGTAAAGTGTGCAAACTAAGTTTACTTTGTGCTTTGTTTTGTAATAACTATTTATCTATTTTTACAGTTCTTCCCAGTCTGCTTCCACACTGTAATCCCATGTCTGTACCCAAAAGTGTTTTGAGAAGTTGATAGGCCCAAGGCGGGAGATGTTAAGGAATTCACTTTTATATGACATCATTGCTTCCATGAGAGCATACTGACATATTGTTGCTTTGTTTTGAGCAGAACCACACTGCTCCTTTTTGAGAGTGATCTGCTCTGATCAGAACGCCCTCTGGAAGTCAGCAGGAGCTGGACACCACCACCTTCACAGGTCCGATGGAGCGCTCTGGCTGGTGTAGGAAGTGCAGCTCCTTAGAAGAGGGGGACGCTGCTAACCAGCTGAGGGGCAGCATCTGGCTGCTGGGATGGGGGGAGCCACACGGATCATTCCCTGTCATTTACAACACGGATCCGTCCACTCGTGGCTGAAGTAACACATCCCTGTTTTCCTCTCCAGGAAACAGCTTTCAGACAGTCTCTTCATCCTCGCCTACTGTTTCAAAGCATAAACAATTGGTGGATTTTCTTTCTGGCTCCAGAGCCAATGCCCATGCCAAAGAACTCGGGAAGTGTGCAGATGATATTTAGGGAAGCCAGGTGAGGAATGGTAACAAGTTAATCTCATGCAAATATGTGGCAACCATCTTTATTGTCTTACTTGAGCCCTGAAGCTTGATCCTCTTCCATTTAAGTAAATGGAAGAATCCAGGTGACTTTAATGGAAAAGAACTGAGCCCTTTTTGCACACAATAAACAAAGGATTTTTTATGTGCTCTTACCTGAGCTACACATTAAGATGCACCCTGCGTGTCTGATTCTGCTACTCAGCACAAGTCATGTGAAAAACACATTTGTACTTTCTCCTCTTGTGAGGAACAAAAATACACTATCACACCTTTGTAGTCAAGATTGTGAAATGAGGGCAGGCAGTGCACCTGCAGCAAGGTTCAGTAGTTGACAGTTTAAGATATTAAGAGTATTCTCTCCTGTATGTGGATGTTAATTTTCCTTTCCACCACAGGAAATAAAGGTGGGAGTCATCCAGCCAAGTATGTTGAGTAAGAGAGAATGTTAGTATAAATAGGTCTTGCCCTAAAAACGTCTCCATTGACTGTAAGGGGAGCCCAGGTCTGTTGTCACCGATGTCAGTGCAATGAATTCCACTCTGTATGCAGAAATGGGGTAACTACATGCATATAGTTACCATTTATGAATTTCAGAGTTCCCCTGAAAACCTGAAGAGACTTTTGGCATACATCATTAAAACGCCACACCAAACAGGAGGCAGCCTCATTTCATTTCCCTCCTACTATGGCTTTTTTTTTTTTTTTCTCTTTGGAATTTGCTTACCCAAACCCAGTACAAATGATTAATCTCCAGTGCAAATGAAAAGTCACTGCAAATAGCACCAGAGGTCATTTCATATCTTCAAAATAACTCTGTAGCACCAAGTCACCTGCATTATGTGTTTCTTAGGGTGCTGCTGGTATGCAAGTTTTTCAGTGCCACCACTTACTTCAAGTTACCAAAAATAAGTATTATTCTGTACTACTACAGACTATATGACTGAGGTACACTTTTTTCCAAGAATTGACACAGTTTACATTTGCTTTATTATTCAGTTGTAATTGTGAGAAAAAGTATTGGTTAAACAAGATTAATAGATCCCTAGCCTCTCAACTATCCTCTTCCCCAAAATAATAAACAGAAATGTGACATTTGCTCCAAACTAAGGAAGGATTTGGGGTGGAAGGCTATTGTCAAAGTACAGGCAGCATCTGACTGAATATAGTTTCTCTTAGGCTGCAGTTAAAATGTAAAACACCACAGGATTTAGAAAATCGGGCAAACATTTATTAGATGGGCTTTCTTATTAGTGACAAGTATCTTTTGCCCAATGTGAGTCATCTCTGACAGTGGCATTTAAAACACGTAGTTTTGCAGTCCCCTTGGGCCGAACAATTAATGTTACTTGACCATCAGTGGCAATTCAGACTTTAAAGGGCTGTAGGCTTAGATGTCGGAGCTGAACAACGCGGTTTTAGCTGCAGGAATGTTACCGGAGGAAGAAAATACCTAACTGGTAACCACTGGAACCCAGTCTTCCATTGCCTTAGCAACAGGCAGTTGTGCTCAGAAATTATCATCACGTGCCATTTTCAAATTAGCCTACAACATATTTGAAACTATTACCAGGTATCAACATAAAACCCGTTTTTCTGAATGCTCCTGAGTGTCTCTTCCATCAGGTGGAAACCTCTGCTGTCATTTACAAGAGGCCAGCCGTACGTCTGAATAGTCACGCGCAAGTGCTGGTAACGCTCCACGCGGGCCAGCTCGGCGTTGGCAAGCTCAGCCACGTGTAGTACCTGTCTTCCTGTAATCACAGGGGTTCGGTGAAATTGCACAGGTTTAAATGCCTGCAAGGAAGAGAAGTGGAATTAATCACGGCCTAAAAATTCATACTTCCTGACAGCAGATTTAAAATGGGGGGTGGTGCAGGGGTAATGAGCATAAATGACAATGTTTTCTTCAAAACACATAACCTAACGAATGGTTAACTAACCTAACTGCCACCTTTGCTGTGGCAGTGGCAACTAACAGAACCATCTACAAGGCACACAAATACAACTCATTTGTTGTTAAATGGACAAAGGGTGTGGCATATTATACACTATGCAAAACATTGCAAAAATGCACATTTTAGCTGAAAGAAAAGCTTAAAAAATATTCTACAAAGCAGCTGTTGCTCTTATTTTCTCTGCAGTTTGCAACTTATAAAGCTGGGGGATAGATCTGCCTCGTGCAAGAGATTGACAGCATCAAAACTCTTCCAGTGTGTGCTTTTTCCCCTCAGTCTCTGGACCACTAGACCATGTCATGTCAGCTTATTGTCATCTACAGTCAAGATGAGTTTGATTTTTGACGTATTCATTCTCTCCTGTTAGCAAATTTGAAGACTAACATTTACCATAAACTACAAATGAGAGAATTTTGTCCACACACAGAGAAAACCAGCCAGCCCAAATTGTTAAGGTGCTACAGTGCAGTCTTTAGGGCCAAGAAAGAAAAGCAAACCCACATCAGTCACTGCACAAGCTTCAGCTTGTCTACACAAGGTTGTCTGCAGTCTTCAGCCTGTACTGCAGGTGCTACCTGCACTACTGAGGGCTGACAGCAAATGAAACATTCGCTTCATAGAGCCTTAGATATAGCCTTTTCAGCAGATGAAACTAGGACACTGGGATTTCATTACAGTTTCTCAAACAAAAAACCAGAGAACTTCATAGAGCTGTGCCCTAGTTCGGTTGTTTCTTTTGGGATGGGTTCTTTGATAGCATTTTAATTTGAAATCTCTATTTTCCCACGTACATATAGCTGATCACGTGAAGAATTACGGGAGAAAAGAGAGAAAGACAGTCAAGTAGCACAGGCAGCAACCAAGATGACAGCTCAAGCCAGGTGGTTTGTCAGCCCTCTGTGCACCCTTTCAAAGCGCTGGTGAAGCAGTCGGAGTTGTGGCAGCTAGGTCTGCACAGAGCTGCTCCCCGCTCTGCATGCTGGGCGCCTCTGCCTAGCACAGAGCTCTGACACGGCTGGAAAGATGTCACGGTGAGGACATCGCTGGAAGAAGAACGGCAGATGTTGGAACCCAGCAGGGTTTGCAAACTGTCCTGTGCCTATGTACCGGCCGCGTGCCTGCAGCTCGGCCAAAAAGACAGGCGCTGCTGGTTCGGCAGGCCTGGGCTCACCGCCGGAGCCTCATCGATACTGGGAGAGCATGAACCAGAAGGAAGCGTTGGCTCCGGGCTGCTTGCCTGCTGCTTGGGTAAGGGGAGCATTGATCACGTTTTTTGGGCCCAAGATGCCTGAATTTGATGTTTTGGGAATCTCTGCCAGTGCTCTTCTGTCGTGTTTCATACCCATACCCAGACATGACCGCGGGGCAGCAGAAGGCTTAGTTCCATGGAGTCGAGCACGGTGATGTATTACTTGCTTGACATACCAGAGGCAAGCACGCCGCTGCCTACAAAATTAATTCAGTTTATCAGCGTGGCCAGTACTTACGTGCACGATGGCTGCAGGCAGCAGCATCTTGCCTAGTATCGGGGAGCGTGAGCACAAGAAGTGACAGGTGACGCCGGTGGCTCTCTGAGGAGGCCGGAGCGAGCAGGGGAGGCCAGGGTCACACCCTGTGCCGGCTCCCCGGCACAGCCGAGCGTGTGCGCGTCACTGCTGCGCTGGAGAAGCGTGACGTTCGTGCCGTATCGGCTTCCGTCACTCGGATGCGCATCACTCTGCCGCATTTGATGTTTAACTTATGCGTGGTGCAAACGCAGGCGGCAAGATGCTTCCCTCCGGCCTGCTGCTGGAGCAGGGCAGGCAGGGGCTCCGTCAGGCGAGCGCCTCCCCGCAGCCGTCCCGCCGGCCAGAGCCGCTGCCGGGAAGCGGCGAGGCCCCGCGCGCGCTTCGCTCTGCCCGCAACCGGCGCTGCGGGGCCGCGGGCGTTACCCGGCAGCGGGGAGCGCTGCCCCGCGGCGCCCCGGCAAAAGGGGATGGCCTGAGAGTGAGCCCCGTTCTGTTGGTGCGCCTGCGCACTACCTGCGTGTCTGTGGCCGTGACGAGAGCCCGCCCCGCGCTCAGCCGCTCGGCCCGGGGGCGTCTCGGCGGGGGTGCGTGAGGCGTGGGCGGGCGGGGGCGCGGGCCGCGCCCGGCACTCTCTGCCGGCGGTCCGGGGACTTTCCCCTAGGCGGGCGCGGGGCCCGTGAGGAACAGCGTCCTCCGTGCGTGGCCTAGCGAGCAGGTCTTCAGAGCATCCCGGCCTCCTCCCCGCCCCGCCGCCGCCTTATATGCGGCGGCCGGCGGGAGACCCTCCAGGGCAGGGCGAGGCCCGCTCCCCGCCGCGTTTCTCCCGGGGCTGCTCTCCGCGGGCGGCGCACCGGCAGGGAGCCGCCCGGGCGCCCCGGCACGCTGCCGGGCGGCCGCCAACCTTGCCGCACCGAGGGCCGCCGCCGCCGCGGCGCCGCCCGGGAACGCGTTAAGCAAATCGCGGCCGCGGCTCCGCCCCCGAGGCGGGCGGCTCGAGCGGCTGCCGCGCGCCGAGCCGCGCCCCCCGCCGGCAGCGCCCCCTTGTGGCCAGCTCCCGCCCGCGGCGGCCCGGCCGGCAGCGCTGCCCCGGGAACCGACCGCGCCGTCCCCCCGGAGCGAGGGGACTTGCGACGGCTGCAATCGCCGCAGGAGGGCCAGGGCCAGTTTTTCCTTCGGTCGTTGGCTTCATTTGTCCCCCCGAGACAACTCGGCACGCCTGCGGTGTCAGTGCGTTCGTTCTGGCCGGTCCCGGTCAGCAAGGAGGGGCGGAGACCAGCATCCCAACTGCCGGAGACCAGGACAGCACCTGGAGGGGAGACCCAGAGGTCTTGGAACCGGCGGGACCGCAGGAACGCTTTTCGCCACAGCCAGTTCTCTGGAATTCTTTCTTTCTTCCTTTAGTGTCGACGAAATGTTAATGCATTCTCATTCAAACACTTAATGCTTATTTACTCGAACGTTGGAATCGGCTCGTTGAGCTGCTTTCCACGCAGACTGTGAAATGAAAGCAACACACTTCAACTTTCAGTTTCTATTAAGAGTAGCTACAGACTCGTCCTTTAATGAATCACAACCAAACAGCAAAGAGGAATAACATTCAAAAATTCTAAAAAAAGTAAGCTTAAGTCAGGACTTTTAAAAAAGGCATCTAGCACCTCAGCCTTTTAACACAGTTACCCTAACACCCCCTTGAGGTCAGTAAATACTGCGAGCTTCGCTTTACAGACGGGAAACGCAGGTTTTCACGTTGCAACACGCGCTGCAATTCTGAACCAGAGGCCAGGAGGTGCCCAAACCAGCAGCTAGGAAAGCTGTACTGCAGGGGGCATGGGACGCGATCCCTGCCCCGCAGAAACAGCCGCTCTGCGTCTCCACCTGAACAGGGTGAGGATTTGAAAACAGATCTCGTGCTCCCCGGCACGAATACCACAGCTCCTGAACGCAGCAGGAAACTCGCTCCGCGCTAGAAGCACGCGCCAATTCTCACGCTGCGCAAGACGCAGTTTAACGCATCGTGTTCCAAACGCCGGGTGGTGCTCCCGAAACACCGAGGGGGAACTCCTGAGAAACCCAACCGGAGCGAAGGGCGACCGAGGGCACAGAAGCGCAGGGGTCAGGCGGAGGAAGCTCTCAACCGGCCATCGGGAAGCGCGAGCGCCTTGCAGGCTTCAGGCGCTACGGACTGGACAGCCACTGCTGTTCAAATTCACACAGGGTACAGTGTAACAACGCCATTGTGGTTTAGTCCCAAAATCACAGAAGAACTTGAAGTCTTTAAGTGGACATATAAACTACCGACATCCCAGGAATTCCTATTCACTCCTGTAATACTCGATCAATGGATCTGTCAGTCAAGTGCAAGGTCTCCATTAAATGATGCTAACTACTGTAATCGGACAAGATTAATTCAAGATAGCACTGAAGACATTATGTTTTTACAATTACATGTCATTATCCAATATATCAAAACATGCAGTTTGTGCAGGTATTTCAGCAACATTGAAAATAAAAGGTAATCTCCCACTTTCTTCGCTTCAAACCATTCTGTACATCGTGTACAAACGTAGGAACGGAAGGGCTCAATTAGTGTGAACGCGTTGCAATACACTCGCTGTCTGTAGGAGACAGCAGCATCTTCATTTTGCTTATCTTGGTGTTACAAAAGTAGGTATTCTATAGGTCCACTCTATCAGCTTTACAGCATTTCAGCTACGCATCCAAAGAAAACAACTCATCCTTGTGGGACTACACCTCGAAGCCACTCAAAGTAAAGCTTTTCTTAAGGTGTTGCAAAAGTTATTGAAATGGCTGGAGTATTTAATAGCCAAAACCAAAGTACTATAAAAGCATACCCCAGAGGTTTTATTGTTTTAGTAGCAGTCAAAATATGTTTAGTATAGAAATCCATGTTTATTTGAAAAAACTGTAAATGATATTTCACAGTATAAATTAAATTTGCTTACAGAGTTTTGGTGGCTGAAGTAGCTGTGACTTGACTGCTAATTGATAATTTGCCAGTATAATGTGGACTGGGATCTAACCTGCTAGTATAACGTTAAACGGGATCAGGGCATCATTTATATTGCGAGTGTTACGACACCCTGTAAAAAACAGTCAACCAACTACTTTCTCTCCTAGTATGAGCAACAGTGAACATTATGAGCAACACGGCTGAAACAGATGATTCAACTTTTTGATTGAAATTTTTAAACAACTTTCAATCATTCAAGTATTATGGTCCCTATATACATAGTTCTATGTGGCTAGAAAAGACATGGTAGACAATTGAGTACACCGCCATCAAATCGTAAGAATTACAAAATTGTCAGGTTTTAAACAGCAAATTGTACCTTAATCGTTTAATTAAAAATAGAAGAATTAGGTAGACTATTTTGCAAATAAAACAGCACACTAGTGTGCTATATATTAAGGCATACCTTCAAATGCGCACTTGTCATCTCTAACAAGTTTTATACAATTGCTACCAAGTGAAAGGACTATCATTGTCTTGCAAAACTGAGAAAGAAATACAAAATATCTGGAAGCCTACATTTTTAAAGTACAAAATTAACCTTTAGTCCTTGTCTTGAAATACTATACACGGTACAAACAGCGATTCTCCCCTACAAGATCTCACGAGGATTTCTTAAAGCTGGAGGTAAATTCGAAGGTTTCGATTCTTCATCCAGAAGTACCAAATCTTCAATTTCACTACCTTTGTATTTTCTTTTACATATCTTCACAATAACTTTCTTCTTGAGGAATAATTTCAAAGCTTCTCTTGAAGCAACCGCTTTGGCATTTTCCATACTTTTACCACAGCCAGTACCCAAGTAGACAGACTTGCACCTCAGTTCACAAACTATATTTTCTAGAGAGCTCTTATTTTGAGGCAAGTCTGCAAGTTCCTTCAGGGGAACGAAAGCAACATCCAACGTAGCTTTTACAGACTGAATAGAGGAGTTTAGAAGTTCTGCGTGATTTACGTTAGGACTGAAGCCTCCAACAGCAACCAGTTTCCAGGCTACAGCTTTGTATAGTCTGTTGAAAAAAGGCTGCCTTTCCTTTGCATCTTCGCTGGTTAACGGTTTGCACAAAGCCTTAGCAGGGCTTTCACCTGCCTGCGAGCCACTCTTGGAAGCAAGCTGTGGTGAACCCGCCTGCGTGCCACCCTTGGAGGCCAGCAGGGAAGCACCTGCCTGAGCTCCACCCCGGGAGGCCAGTGACGAGGGACCTTGCTGAGCACCGCTCCGAGTGGCCAGCAGCGAAGCAGCCACCTGAGCGCTGCTCTTGGAAGTCAGCAGTGAGGATCCCTGCTGAGCGCCGCTCCGAGCGGCCAGCAATGAGGCAGCCACCTCGGCACTGCTCTTGGAGGCCAGGAGCGAGGAGCCTGCCTTGGCAGTGCCCTTGGAGGCCAGGAGCAGCGAGGTGCCTGCCTGAGCGCCGCTTTTGGGGGCCAGGAGCAGCGAGGTGCCTGCCTGAGCGCCGCTCTTGGGGGCCAGGAGCAGCGCGGTGCCCGCCTGAGCGCCGCTCTTGGATACTGATGCTGGGGCACTCGTTTGGTTTTTGGAAGACAGCAACGTTGCACTTGTTTGCGGGGTGCTCTTGGCAGCTGGTGGCACCATGGCTGCCTGTGGGGTGCTCTTGGTGGTCGGTGGCACCGCCGCTGCCACCGTCTCTGCCTGCGGGGTGCTCTTGGCAGCTGGTGGCACCGCTGCTGCCACCGTCTCTGCCTGCGGGGTGCTCTTGGCAGCCGGTGGCACCGCCGCTGCCACCACTGCTGCCTGCGTGGCGCTCTTGGCAGCCGGCGGCACCACCGCCGCCACTGCCTCTGCCTGCGGGGTGCTCTTGGCAACCGGCGGCACTGCACTTACTGTAGTTTTCTTTTCAGGTGATGGCACATTTTCACACTTGCTTTCCTTAGGTGGATTTGAGCAAGGCTTCTCTCCCGACTCTTTTTCAGATGAAGATGGATTTTGCTCAGTAGTATTTTCAGCATTAGTAGGTTTTCCTTCTGTTTCTATGCCTGATGCTGTGACCATTTCTTGATTTGAACTGCAAGTTGACTGGGAGCTTTCTGGATCTTTGCTAGTATCTTTTTCCTGCTTTTTCGGCAATGTGCTCTCTGTTTCCTTTGGGGCTTCTGCCTTGGTTGTTTTCACATCCTTTCCGGTATCCTTAGAATCTTTGCTTTTCTCAACAGCTCGCTTCTTGGAGGGCTCCTCTACCCCTTCTGCAAAACAAGTAAAGTATGTTATCCTCTTTAATTTCTGCACTATGAAATATCCATCTAGAGATGATTTGTCTATTTTCTAAAAACTCCTAGCAATCATCTCTGTGAATTTAAAAGTTATGTATTAGGAACACATCATGAACTGCAATTTCAAGTATTAACCTACTGTTTCAGAATAGTTTAGTATTTTTTCACAAAAAACTAAAAACACTCAGGTGCAAGATTTCAGGTTTTGGTTTGGGACCTGTAGGCAAGTATGTATTTGTATTCTTGAAGTCCAAACCAAAAATGACCAAAGTACATTAAATAAAGACTATCTGACCAACAAAAAAAAATTATTTTGTCTACTAATATCATAAAAACATTTTAAAAATACAACTTTAAGAACTTCTTTAAGAAACTAAGTTTCTCACAAAGCAACAACATCTGACTAGCGCTAAAGGCAAAGTAGCAAGAATACATTTGAGCTGGAGTACAATAGTCTACATCGCATTAAAAAAATAATCAGCTTAAAGTGCAGCAGTTGTAGAGACTGAAAACAAGAGTTCTACATTACCAACTGAATACTTAGGCATTACATCTATTTTACAGGTATTACATGAGGAAAAAATAGCAGAGAGAGGGGAAACGATTAACAAGGAGTTTTACAAGTAAATTATTTCGACTACTTTCTAAGCCCGAGGTAAACAGAGAACATTCACAAACAAGCATTTTCTAGACTCCTATGTATTGTCACAGCTATGATCTGCTAACCATTGCTACTTGATATGCCTCTTTTCTTCACCTTGGCAACCAGTTCATCTCTCGTGGTGCGGACAGGCGCGCCGGTCACTTGGATGCCTTCGGCCATTTCCAGCGCCTTCTCCATGACCTGCGGCGGGTACCTGGAGGGGCGACAAGGGGAGAGGAGGGCAGCGGGTCAGGCGGCCGGGCCGCCCCCCCCCCGCCGCCGCGGGGCCCGCCGCCCCGGCCCGCACTCACCGGCAGCCCAGGAAGACGTGGTTGGCCCAGACCATGGAGAGGGACACCAGGCGCTGGAGCTGGGCGCTGCCCGCCGCCGGCGGCTCCCCCACGTTGCGCAGCAGGAACTCCCGCCGGTGCCGCCAGTGGTGCTCGGGCTCGCAGGCCCCGCGCAGCGCCTCCGCCCAGGCCACCTCTTCCGCCGTCCGCCCCAGGGGCTCGGCCGCCGCCGCCTTCCCCGCCGCCATGGCCGCCCCGCTCCCCGCCCCGGCTCCGCGCGCGGGGCCCTCCTCCGACCCCCGCAACGGAAACAACCGCCCCGCGCCGCTCCTTCCGGCCGCGCGGGATGACCTCACAACCGGCGCGCGCGGCAGCCCGCCGCCGCCGCTGCCGCCCCAGGCTGCTTTGCGGCGCGCGAGGGGGAGGAGCGAGGGGGCGCTCGTGCCGCCCCCGCCCCCGCCCTCGCCCTCGCCCTAACGGTCGGCGCCTCAGGGGGCGGCGGGAGGGCGCTGCCCGCTGGCGGGGGGCGCGCGTCGTCCCGCAGGCGCCTCGCTTCCCCGCCCTCGGAGCGTGCTCCGTTACAGCCCGCGGCCTGGGCGGGCTTGGCTTCTTTCCTCCTTTTCTTTCTTTCTTTTTTTTTTTTTTTTTTTTTTTTTTTTTTTTTTTTTTTTTTTACTGTAGCTGAAGCCTGAGGTTTTTCACAGTGCACGTGGTGATGCTGCACATGGATTGTTGCCTACGGGCTTGTACTTACAGGAGCGTAAGCTTCTGGAGGGCTGCTCACCTGCCGTCCTCGGCCCTGGCGCCTCTGACAGGCTGCCTGTTTCCCCATCCTTCTCTCAGGAAGAGAGATGGAAAGAGCCCGGTTACCCACTTTGTGTTCTGCCTGGTAAAACTGTGAACAGAGGTGTTGCTTTTTGTTTTGTCTCACGGTTCTACTCGCAGATTGATGCCAGCCTTGCTGAGGTCGGAGTTTGTGGGATCAATTCATTTTTTTACCTCCTTGGTGTCCGATAGGAAGGTGGTGGCAAGGAAATGGGTTGTTGTAGCATTTTGGAGGAAACATTAATAAATGAGGGGTTCTACGTATGGGGGCTGCTGGCTACAAAGGGTTCAGATAATCGCTTGTGCAACTCTAGGCTGTGTTTATGTTGCAAAACTTTACCCCAGAATTTTATTCAAAACCAGTTGGAGAATTCTGTTTCAAAAAGTAATAAGCATGCTGTGAAAATACACCAAGCTTTGGTCTGCCGAGATGATGCTTGCTGAATTAGTGCATCGGAGAGGGTTTTAAACTCCAAAGGGCTGTCCCAGGAGAGCTGTATTGATTTTCTTCCTGCTGAATTAGAAGTCTGTGTCTGCTTCCGTTTTCAATTTTTAACACCTACACGTCATCATGAAGTGAACTACAAGATAGATTGCGTTTGAGGAAGGAGTGTTTCTCCTTAAGTGACTTTAATGTCTTATTTCATGGAAATTGTTGTGTAGTGATTTAACTTGTCGTACCTCTATGGTGCAAAACTAAGTGATTAAGGAAACTAAGCCAGAAAAAAATGGTCCAATACACTTTTGTTCTGTATCCATTGTTAGAGCGGAAGTGCTTTTCCTTCACTTTCTTGGTTAGCTCACGCAATGTTCTCTCATGCATTGGGAAGAATAATTCAGTGAGAGAGAGACAGCGAACAGTAACGAGTGGGATGGGACCTAAAAAACTCACTATTGTTTTGTATTTGCATGTAGAGCAAGAAAAAGGCAGAAAGTTTGTATACTCCGTGGGTGTCTCGGAGCAGTGGGTTTGTTTAGAAACAACGTCAGAAGGTTTAGAAAGAGCACTGTGGTCACCAGCAGCTTAGTGTTACCCATCTCTTTCCAGGCATTACTTGTATCAGTCCTGCACGTGGTTATCTGGTAATGTAGCCTGAAATATATGAAGGGCATGATCTGTCACGCTAGGGTTTCCGCCTAGAAATGAGGTGGGCCTGTCTCCTAGACCTCCGAGTCTGCGATACCACGGTTCTTCACCTCGGTGTCAATACAGACCCTAGAAGACAACGATGAATGGAATCCCTGGCAAACATAGGTTTGAGTTTGCAGTCAAGCCGAGATCATCTGTGCTGCCAGCCTGTTTGTTCGCACTCTTCAATGAACCAGTTTGCTTTCTAAAAAAGCCAGCTGGGACTTGGCCCAGGCTTGAGGCCTGCCCCTCAGGGGCAGAAGGAATTCAACCAGGCCTGAGTAGCTGTAGCAGAACTGCCTGTACTTCTGCAAAGGTAGCAGAGCAAACAGGACATCCTTGAATGCTCTGTCCTCCTCCGCAACCGTCTGAGCTGCCAAGTGAAGTGACTAAGGACTTGTCCGTGTTGAGCTGGTCATATACCGGTTAAGAGTAGGAGCTGGGGAGGGTCATCCTCCAGCGGGTGGTAGGGGCAATCCTGTGCACTCAGAGGGATCCCCAGAAGTCATATTCTGGTGTTGCTGGGTGAATGACAGCTCCTGATGCTAAACATCAGAGGGAGGTGGGCCTCCACATCTCAGAGTTTTGTGTCTGCTCTCGGTCACCCCACGTGTATATGATTGTACGGACTCACCGGTGAGTCCTGGACTCCTCCAAAAGCATCGTTCTAGGGAGTGTTGGAGACTCAGCACAGCTACAAAGCTTCATACATTTTCTGGTCCTAGAGTGGCTCGAGGACTGATTACAACAACTTTTTCTCGCCCGGTTTTGGAGGACAAATGAACTGAAAGCCATTTCACCTTTTTGCCCGCTGACCATACGTGTGAACGCAAACATAGGCGGCAGCTAGAGAAAAGTCAGAGGACAGTCCTGCACACTTCTGGAATGGCTGACAACAGTTTTTGGCTGCAGTGAGCAATTTCTGTGGTCTGGTACCTTTCTGGCATCTTATGATGTTAATTTTGGGTTCCTTTTCTCTAATGCTCCTGCATCAATGTAGCCTTGTTGTTGGTACGAAAATGACTTAAACCAAAACTGAGCGTTTTGTCTTCCCTACCTGCTTTTTCCAGACATACTCTTTCTACTTTATTATTGTGTGCTTGAATCATACTGGAAACAGGCTAGGTCCCAGCCCCAGAGCATGGGACGTCACGCACGTGCCCGCACAGACAAACGTAGTTGTATTCCTGCAATGCTCTCTGAGCACTAGAGACGTACTGCGCCTCAGGTTGATTAAACGAGTGTGTGTAGTAGAAAAGAGAGAAAACCACTGCCATTAATTTTAAAAAAGGAAACAAGTAGCGTTTTCATTCTCACCAGGACAGGCAATTTTGAAGTTAAACACCTCATTGATGGTGCTAATACTGTGCATTTAATTTTCAACATTGGAAGAAAAGGAATGTTTTCATTCCCACTAGGGAAGGAACTTCTAAATGCCACATTGATAGTAGTGTTGTTAGAGTCATTTGGGGCTTGATAATAGCTTCTTTTGGCAAGATATAACTAAAATCTCAAGGTGAATCATACCAGTGCCTATAATCACAGCATTGCACCTGCATTACCTGTGTAATAAAGAAAGTTTATTTCTGCCTTTGTAAACCAGTGAATTATTATTTCTTCAAAGTCAGGTCCTGCTGAAACACAGAGAGCAGTAGCCCCATTGAGTTCAATTATGTTCTGTGCAGTGAAGGTTAATACATAGTGACACTCTTTATTCAGCTTAATATGAGAAGTGTGCCCTTAACATCACAGCAATGCAAAGATAAAGCTCAGAGTTATTGCCACAGGAAGGCAATAACGGTGGGATCTTACTGGCCCGGCACAATAAATCCTCTGAGCACCATCTGTAGGTTGGTCCCTGCTATAAGTAGTAAGTACACACTTGAGAGCCCTGGCTTAAGTTCATTAGAAATGCAGCTTGAAGAAAGATGGGGAAGAGACACTTTGCTGTTTCCTGAGATAACGTGCATGTTCTGCTGGAGCAGGTCGTTGAAGGTCTCCTAGCCAGCCAAGAGACAGCACTTCCAGGGAGACGTGTCTTCATGTGCCAAGGTAGCCAGTCGTTACTGTTCAGTAAGCTAATCCTTGGAATAAAAGAAAATACTTGCTAAAAGAGCATTAATGACTATGCAGGCTTGTCAATGAAAGTGAAGTTAAAAGTAAATCTATGTTTTTATTTCACCACAGTTATGCAACTGTTGTTATGCTACTGTGAGCAGCTCTGGATTACAAAACCATCTGCTCCTCTGAGATTTCTCAACTGAGGAAAATGTATGGTGTAATTGCAGTGGATAAAACTAAAGGTAAAAATGAAGAGCTTCGTTGATAATCATTTTCCTTTCCTTCGTTGCTCTTATTACTAGCTTAAATACTGTTTTGCATTTAGTAATATGTTATACTTGAAATATATAACAATGCCTACAATAGGGTTGTCAGTTGTTTTGTTTGTTAAGCTTTAACTACAGCTAAAGGTAGCATAGCACTTGTTAAATTTTGCTTGCTAAACTATGCTTTAGGCAACATACCAGTTGCTAAACGTCCATGGCTTGGCGTGAAATTTTCCATACTGAGGATGGAAGTTTAGGATGACTTTACTGCTACCAAACATGATCTAAGAATAAAGGCAGGAAAAAAAGGGCTTTGTCTAGGATAAAGTATTGTGGAGAACTTATCTTTGAAGTGCTTGAATGCCTTTATGCTCTAGAGCAGACTTGGAATTTGTCATGAAAAACTGAATTGGGAGGGGGGTGTCTGATCTTCTGACTACATTTAGCATAATTTATAAGCCTTTGAAGAAATGAGTTTTCCACATTCCTGACTTAGCATGTGCCCCCACCTCCTTGCTACTGCTGCAGTCACGTCTACCCCAGTTGTGGGCTGCAGGGCCCAAGAGAGTCCTCTGTTTGCCCCTATGGACTGGGGCGGGTCTCTGGACTGAGAATGAGGTTATGGAGACCATCTTCTCTGCTCCCAAAAAGCTGCTCTTTTCTCCTCTTCACAGCTGCTTGAGCGTGTCTGATAGGAATGGTGAGGGGACAAGGACCTGACGGAGGGGAAGGAAACAGTAAGTGTGGAAGCAGGGGATATGGTGAGACTGGAACTACTAGGGGGTAGAAAAGCTTGACATGAGAGTAATAGCAATAGGATACTGGGATTAGGTGGGGAAGGAAGTTAAATTCTCAAGGAGAAATGAAGGAGAACGAGTTCAAGGCAAGGGGACAAGTATATATAGATGAGGAATCGGATGGGGACTGTATGCCAGGAGCTTAGGACTAAGAGAAATTAGAGAGGATAGATGTGGAAGTCAGTGAGGAAACCAGAAGAATTGAGAGTACATTGGTAGAGCAGACAAAATCAAACAGAATCAAGTCTTGACTCTGAGCAAAGGGACAAGCTGATTTGGGAAGGGCAGCATTGACAGAGGAACCACTGGGATTTGAGCAGAGACTTAGAGAAAGGAAAGTTAAAACTTGGAGAGCACTGAGATGTTAGCATTTCAATTTTTTTTTTCCATTGCAGTAGGCATCTGCTAGGGTAAATAAGACCAAGAAAATATTCTGCCGTTCTAATTTAGTATAAGATATTTTCTTGTCTTTTCTGTGTGCTATAAAGGAACAAAAGAGGTAGAAATCCATTTGTTTGCAGAAATCCATCTTGCAAGCCACGTGTAAAGACTTTTTAGGTAGGAAGCCTTAGGCCTTTGGCAGACAGCTCTACCCTAGAGTCGGAAAAAGCAAGGAAACAGCCTTAGGAATCTTAATGCAAATATTGGCATAAGTTCATTGTAATTCAAGAGGATTCAGGGAAGCACTAAAAGGGCAAGGAGGTCTTATCTGAAAAAAGAATCTATTATGAGGCTATAACATACTGAACTTTTATTTGTGTGTGCGCGTATGTATATGTGTACAACACACTCATGTCTACATACATGCATGTATGTAATAGAATATAGATATGTGTATGTTTTTAAAAAACGTGTATTATTGAGAGTGTAAGGACCTATAAATCTAGATACCCCTGCTCCTTCAGCCAAACTATTCATGCCTTGGAGGAAAAGAAAAATTACAACTAATATTTTATTGGCTTGGGCTGTGGATAGGTGCATTACACAAATGGATGCTATTAAATCTTTATACCATGCTGTACCAGTATGAATTTTGTATGTGCTACATATTTTGCAGACACAAATAACTATTTTAGAAATGATATAAAGAGCTTTTCTGAGACTCCAGGCAACAATGTCAGGTCTAATTTGAATTATTGCTATTGAGAATCACGGTTCTGTTTTTCATTATTGTTGCACTAATATCCCTGACAACCTGCCATTTACCTGGTATGAACAGCACCTCCTGAAAATATAGAGCTGTTTTGTGTGCTGTAGTGTTTTTGTATATCCTCCCTCTGCATAGGCATGATATTTCACATTAATTCCACTGGATGGCACTGAAGGAGACAAGATTGCATGGAAATATCTCCAGAAGTTGAGTGTAACTCCAAAAAGTGAGAATGGCTTACTTTTTCATTGCATTACTGAAATAGACAAATGTGGACTCATTTTCCATCCTGATGTAATAATTTGTCATCAAAACCAACTCTTAAACACTCCTAGCTGTAGTTCTAGGTTTTGACAGTAGCAAAATTACAGCAGAGGCAGAGTCAAGGCTTCTGAATCTGAATACCCCTTCTCCCCTCAAAAAGGTACAGGCTAAAAGATGCGGCTTTGGCCCATTTTGGATTCTTATGTGAAGGTTTGCAAAACATCTGAAAAATTTTGCTCCCTGTCCTCTCCATGGCAATGCTGTTGATACTGGTCACTTCTACCATTATGAGCAAGTGAAAGTATGTTAGCTTTTAAGCTCGTTTGAAAAAACTGCATAGGAATTCATTCAGAATTAAAAGCTTCCACCTGTTGAGGAAATGTATAGTGTTTCAGAGAACCTCCCAACTTGAAACTCCATCTGCAGTCCCCACACAAGGACCCCTGTTTTTTCCTGCGTAGGGACTTTGTGATCCTGCCTGGAAAGCACAATTACTCTCTGTCAATCAGACCTGTAACCTGGGAGTCATCTTTGACTCCACTCTCCTTTTTGACCTGTTTATCTTGATGTATATGAATTTTGTTTCCTTTTCTTCTCTAAAGTCTCCTCTTATCTCTGTCCACATCACAGATATGCTTTTTTAGGTTTTTGTGATCTCTCATCCTGCTTATGACGGCTTTTTTTCCTACACCTGACCTGATCTGTCGAAAAGGTCCCTTGAAACACGATTCTTGCACTTATCTCCCTGGCCTATTTCTGTGGCTTGTTTTTGTACTTACCTCTTTAGTATATCTCCACAGATTTCCCTGTCTCCGCAAGCCCTCTAGCCCTCTGAGAGTATGGTTTGACAATTTTTTGGGCAGCTGTGCTGGCCTAAGACAGCCTCTGCTCCTGTCTCTTTGATATGCCCACTAGTCTGCTGGCACAGTTGTTTTGTTCGTCTGTGTGGTAAACCAGATTAGGAACCTGATTTGGCTGAAAAGCGGCATGAGGGAGGGAGGAGAGGCACCTTCTTCAACCAGCTTATTTCTCCGATCTAGTCTATCAGGCAGCGCTTCTGCTGGTGCAACTGAGGGGCTGGGGCAGAGGGAAGTGGTGAGAGACGTGGGGTAGCAGAGCAGCAATGGCTTATGCTGGTTTATGTAGCGCTGTTGCTAGCTGTTGAGCCGTGACCTGATTTTGACGATAGAGCTAAGCCAAGGTAATAGCTAGCTGCTGCCGAAAGGGTAGTGCTGCGCCTCCTTCCTTACCCCTCGTCATCGGTTGGTTCCTGGCACTTCCCTTGTGCCAACACCGGTGCTTATCTCACCCCAGTGAGCCAGTTGTGGGAATTAACCCGGCACAGAAGCATTCGCTTCTTGTAAGGGTTTGCGCGGTTGTTCTGCCGAATGCCCGTGGAGCCCACCCACTCCCCAGCAGCTGGGTGCTCTGTCGGCTCAGCTGCGTTCTCAATTGCACCACAACACTTGATAACTTTGCCTTTTCCTGTCATCTGCTGTCCTCTTCTCTCTCCGTCTCCATATCTACTCCATCTGCTTTTCTCGTAGCTGTGTTAATGATGTCCTTTTGGTCACCCTCAACATATGGAATACCTTCCCCGAAGCAATCGCCGCGTCCTTCAAATCTCTCAAGATTTCTGCTACCATGACACACATGGTAAACTGCCAGCTGATAATGCCCACTTTAGTTGCTTGTAGGAATTTTGTATTTCATTACTACACTTAATGTGTCCATGTATTAGCTTGAAATGGGCATGCTCCATGAGTTTATCTGAGAAGCTAAAAGGGATTAAACTGCTACAGAATCTTTTTTTTTAGAAAACAAAAATTCCCAAAGCTATGCCCTGAAGGAGATGTACTTCCCTAAGGTCATGTATAAATACCAGAGGCTGATTTTCTGTTGCTTCACACCTTGGATCATCATTCATGCTTGTGCAAAATGGACATAGCATTGCTACTAAGCAGTTTACAGTAACATCTTACAGAATTGTAAATTAGTGCCCCAGAGACAAGATAGCAGAGAGTCAGCACTTACATGAGCAGCTGAGCGTAGAGACTTAGGGATTTCTTTTCACCTAGTTGTTTTCGTTGTTTGGGTTCTTTTTAGACACATGTAGAAGCATATCCTAAACGTATTTTATCTGAGTATTTTGGTATGCTAAGCATTTTTTCCGATTCAGTTAAATAGAAAATGTATGGAAAAACAGCAGTGAGTGAAGCTTCACATTGCCTTGGAAGCAATAAAATAAAATTATCTGTTTGCTATTTAAAAAAGAAATGACAGAGGGCACCTTTACACCGTGCAACAGAGCACAGGACTTAACAGAGCACACACTCATGGAGTTACTTGCAGAATAGGAAGCAGCAGCTGTAGACTTGCATATGCGTGCTGGTGCACCCAAAGTACTTAACCCTGTTGGTAGGTGGTGCTAATTAGGTTGGACATGGTGCTAATTAGGTTAGATACAACACTGTGGTCATGCAAATACACAGCGCCTGTGACTCTGGCTCAGACCTGGCTGGAGGATTCCGCCCACGCTGCTGCATCAAGCCATATGTGCGCATCCAGAGAGAGGAATCGTTTGCCCATGGCCTCTTGTCCATTACCCCTGTAGGGTTTAGCTGCAGTAACAGATGCATTTGCCACATACAGGTGTCAGACGTGGCTTTGTGCCAGGGATTACCTCCCTCTTGGTAAAAATAGAAGATGCCCTTTTAAGTGTGTATTTCAGGCTGTGAGTTGTTGCTGTGGAATACTGGACATCCAACGTATCTGCTTCTTAAAACTGTTCTGTTTTACTTCTTAATTAAGACAGTAAGTACTGACAGAGGAGCAGGAAAGACAGTGATGGTAATTTTTTTCAGCCACCATAACTTTATAGAAATTGTGAATCTACTGCAAGGTCACGGAGGCAGACAGCAGTATGGCAAAGAGCAAAGCACAGTCTCCTCCAGTACATTTATCAGGAGACCTACCTTCCCCCTTCAGTGAGACAAAGCAATGTTTCAGGTTAGAGATACGATCATGACTACAGCATAAATTCTGTGTCTGTGTAACTGGGTGGCAAGTGTATTCCCAAAGCACTGACTGCAGAATTGCTGTCTTCTCAAATAACTGATTAATATATCCATAAACATAGCATTCTTTCAAAATAATTTGAAGATTCAAGTTGATGTTTGTGTGAAGGCTGGTGCTTATTAGCAAGAAAAAGGTAAACTGAAGAAGCAAAACAAAAACATTGTTCAAGAGGCAGTGTTCAGAATGACCTATGGGATGGAGGGTAATAGAACATCTTTCTCCTCTTGTATATTTTTTAAAGGATCTCAAGTAGTCATTTTGGCAACTTCTCTCTGTTATTTCATTTCCATTTGACAGACAGAGGAGATAGAGTTTTTATTAGAATGTAGTGAACCATCAATAATTAGCCCATGGCAAGTCAGCGAGGAACTATGCAGCATAATATAGTTGGGCATAATGGATTAAGATTTGACACCTGTGAAATTATGAAAATGATGAAAATTAATAGCTTCTTGATATTGGAATGGTTGTTCCTGGTGTTCTGTAAATTGTTTAATGTCACAGGGAGGGATCCAGTTCCCTGAAGATTTGAGCAATCATTGTAAACTTTATAATGTCATCAACCAATTTTTTTTATCCAAGGTATGACAGTGATAGTGAGCACACGATAGCAGGAACATAGATTTTAAGAAATAATATTGCTAAGCGAAAGGCACACACAGAGTAAGTAGTCAAGAAAATGAAGTTGGGTATTTTTTTTTCTTTTTTTAAAATCCTTTTTGATGCTATCTTCAATTAGTTTTTTTTTCCACTGTGTCTGCCAGGAAAATTTATGCATGCACAGCTAGATATCTCTGACTTTTAAAGTCGTGGCACTTAGCAAAATGCTTTTAAAGAGAGACACACAAAAGCCAACGTTATCCATGAAAATTACGTAAATATTTATAGGCAGTATATGTTTGATTTCTGTTTTTCTTTTTTATTTATTTAAAAAATCCATCTGCTGCTAGCAGATGATAAATATTTAGATCAAATTTGTGCCTGGGATATGAGGGTACTATTTCTTCCAGAAGGGACATTATAAATTTGATACTGTAGGCCCAGCCTCAGTTCCCCAACTCAAACAGCATAGCAGGCACTCTGTTGTGGTGCACTCGTAGACTTGTATGAAAAGGCTTCCTGGCTGGAAGGCTATAAGCAACCTTAGTGATCGTTTTGCCTAATCTCCTTCAGGACTTTTCCTAGAGGCTGGACTGAAGTATGTCTCCTGGGAAAATACCTCATTTTGCCTTAAAGACTCCAGGCAGTGGTGACTCTTCCACCTCCCCTGGTAAGTTGTTCCAGTGTTTAGTTACCCCCACTGCTAAGAAATTGCATCTTATTTCAATCTTGAATTTGTCTACCTCCAGTTTCCAGTCATTAGATCTCGTTATGTTTCTGTCTGCAAGACTGAAGAGCCCCCCTTACTATCAAGTGTCTTTTCCATATGTATATACCTGTGCACAGTGATCCAGTCGCCACTCCTCTCTGATACATTTAATAGATTTCTTAAACCTTATAACCTAGAGATTGTTCTTCAACCTCTGGATCATTTTCGCTGCCCTCTGTCTGAATTTTTTCTAGGGCTTACATATCCTTCTTGAATCATGGGCACTGTTTTTTCTGATGCTGTGTATAGAGCAAGGTCACATCCTAATAGTTATTTCCTTTTTTCATACAGCTGATAAACAGTTATTATATATATTACAGATGACATTTGCCGGATCCGTTGCATGTATTGATAGATTGGTAGATACAGTCCCTAGAACTGTGGAGGTGTGACAGGTGCACTCTGAATGTGTGTTTGCATTACCCTAACGTGTGCTGTGAACGAAAGGAACAACGCCTGCCAGATCTTCGGTCATATTATGTCCCTTTTTGCTACCTAGACGATCCATAAATCCTTCTAATACATATAAATTGTAATCCCCCATTTTCTAAATAAAGAGGGAAAGGCTACATTGTAAAGAGTGAATTTTGTCCTTCCCGTAGGAGTGGTCCTCCATTAGGAAGAGAAGCAGAGGAACTATTCCATTGCTGTGCTCAGAGTAGAAGAAATAAGGGAGGAATAAGGGCAAAGAAGCACTGAGAGAGTGCAGTGGCAGTCTTCTGAGAAAGCTCTGCGTGACTGCTTTCCTGGGCAGCAGGAGAGTGGAAATAGCACCCAGTTAGGAGGTTTCCCCAAGAGGAGCTGAAATCTAACAGAGCTGGCTGGCTTAAGTCTGGGCACATGAAAAACTGGTAAGAGAAACATTGTCATTAATAGCTTGTGCAGGTTTAAAATACACTTATTAGTATAGTCCATTTAGCACATGTGCAAAAACTGCTGTGAGTACTGGTGTATGGCTTTTCATTCCTGTAGCAGGGAATTATAAAATCACAGAAATGTTGTTTGGGAGGGACGTCTGGAAGTCATCTAATCCAGCTCTGTGCTTGAAGCAGGCTATCACCAACACTCACTCGGGAACGGACCTCCCTGAATCATCTGGAAATTTTGTCCACAGCTCCTCCAACTCCTTATCTACTACATGTATCCACTTTTTCTTGTTCTGCCATCATGCAGGCAAATCTTGCTCAGCTCTAACCTGAACTCAATCAGGGAACAGCCTGGCTGAAAAAGAAAGGTGCTTTTTTTTCTCCAGACCTCTTGAGTTTAATTAGGTCCTTGATCCTGTCCATCACAAGGCTGTATGACTATGGATGCCGGCACATGAATGGTACAGGAGCAGATATGAGCATTCAAAGGGAACTGCTTATGCAGCACAGCTTTGCAATGCAACCACACAACTCTAGCAGTTTGCCAGTGCAAAAAAGTGAGGTCGTTCTACTGCTCCCCCTCCTCCTTGGCCATGCATTTCCACTTTTCTGGTGTCCAGGGTGAGCTGAATTAGAGGAAAACAAACCTCGCCATAAAAAGTGAATAGTTATTGAATGGTTTATTGAGTAGCAGTGCCAATTGGAGCAGACTTGTACGGAGCTGCTCCTTTCAGTGGCAGCTAGCCATTTGGTTGGCTTTGCTGTAATGAGAAATTTCATCTCTGGAGTGCAGTTCTGTAGCAGTTTATCCTTATCTAAGTCAGAGCCACCATGGTCCCTCCTGGTATTTGTGCAGCTGAGCAGTAGGTTGGTCCAGGGAGCTTTTCAGCCAAGAACTAAGCTTGCCAAAAAAAAAAAAGAGCTGTTCATTCTTGACTGGTTTCAGGGAGTTGATGTGGCTTAAAATGAATCACTATTTTATACAGTGAGTTTTCAGCCAAACTTGCGACCTGATCTGATGCAGTGTGCTGGCACATGTGGTGAGAAGGGGAGGGGAGAAAGGCTGGATCGCAAATCTGTGTCCTCAGCCACTGACATGTCCATGATTTCACTTGTTCTTTTCCTGAAGCACATTATTGATGTGATTTTTTGTGTTCACAGTAGGTCTTAAGATTATTGTAAGATGTTGAATGAGGCCTGTTATGTATGGAGGCATGCAGAGTCAATATTCTGTGGATCATTCTGGACTCAGTGATTACTGAATGACAGCTTGTGTTTGCAGGGACTGACTCAGTGACCCAGATGGTGTCTTCCAGTCTTATGTTTCTAGCAATATCCTTCCTAAGAGCGCCCTACTGTTAAAATTGTTGAGAACTCATTTTTCTTTATCCTATATTTTACTTTAGTCACTTTCTAATTTGTTGCATTTGCTACTACTCTGTCCTTCACTACTATATTTCTTTAATAGCAGAGTAAGAGAGAGCGAGCTTTTGCTCTTAGCTGTGCTCAAGATTTTCCCCAAATGCAGACATTAGAGACCAGCTGTAGAGAAAACAGCACAGGCATTTGATTTTTTCAACAACGTTACATTTTGAGCTCCTGTCTGCAGGAATTAATTAGCATCATTGCTGAGCTGACTCCCCGCAGGACTGCATGATCATTAGTGCCAAAGCCAGGAAGGGAGCAGGAACTCCCAAACCCCTGCGTAGGCTACTGCAGCAACTGTTGGCATCTGTAGAGCATTTCAAGAACATTTTAAGTGACACTGGTGGAAAAGATTCACTTTCTCATCTGTATGAGGGGCTTGGCCAGATTCAGTCAGGCTGCTGGCTGGGATCAGGCAAATCTACTTCCTGGGCAAGATTTTGTGAAAGGCAATCTAAAACTCGAAGGGTTGCTCTCAGCTAGTTCATCTTTATTTTACTGATACGCAGAGAGAATTATAGAATACTTGAGAGACATCAGGGTACAAATCAATGATGTGTACAGTACTGGGGATGCTGTGCCAAAAGCTAGCCCAGAACAAAAAATCTGTCAGCTAAAAATCAAACTTAAGTCCAGTAGAGACACAACTGAATCCAAACGGCCCGAAATGAAAGTGCTGGCACAAAATTAAACAGCTTCCTTCAGGTGCAGAAAAACAGCCGACACTGAGAGTATTTACAAGTTGCTTTTATGAAATATTTTTTCTAGGCTTGGGATGCAGTGTAATACAGTTTAATCTCTTCTCTCATCCCCCATGCCTGTTTCAGAAGAGAACAAGAAATTTAATCCAAACAAAGGATTAAGAAATTTCAATAACTGGACTACTGCCATTATCCAGACAATGGGCCAGCTCTTTAAATGCTTGTTCTTGATTGAATTGAAGTCAATGACTACATCAGAGGGAGCAGAATCGGAATGCAGAAAAGAGGAAATGAAAAGTCTAGAAGAGCTACACAGTTATTTTACCTATTACGCACTTCCAGCAATGCACCCCGTAAACAAAGCAGCTCTGAGAAAGGATCTCTCCTCACTGGAGAATAAGGCTAGGGGCAACTTTTGAGAGATGGACAGAGGAAAGAGAAATGAGATTTAATATAGATAAATGTAAGGTAATACACCTGGGAAGAAATAACAATCATTATATATACAAAATCAGGAGCTGCTGTTTAGAAAACAGTAATAGAGAAGAAGGCCTGGGAGCAATGGTTTGTAATTAATTACTGCAGACAGGAACTCAAAATCTAACGCTGGGGCAAAAATCAAATACATTGTTATTCTGGGCCAGCACCAGAGGTTTGTTTCTACAGTGAGTGCCTGGAGATCATTTGCACAAACAAGAGGGAGCTGGCAACAACACAAGCAAAATATTAAACTTATGGCTACCGTGTTATTCATTTTATTTATAAGCTAGAGCTTTGACTGCTGATACCAGAAGTACAAGCTTGTGGTTTTCTATTTGCTGAATACAGTAAAACAATAAGATAAATGATCTCCAACATGCAAACTCCTGATGAGTTTGTGGAAGGGTACTTTCTCTTTTCTTGTCCTCATATTTAAATGCAGAACAGTGGCTTAAAAGTGATCAGATTTAACTAGCCAAAATTGAGGAAACAAAACCCCTTTCTTAAAGAAAAACACTACAGCTGAAAACAGTATACAGAGAATTAAGACAATGTAACCATTCCTTAATTCAATATCAGGGAATTTGTCGGTAAGAAATGAACGCCAAATGTAGACCTAAGCTTTTATTTAGGTTAGAAGAGTTGCTCAATAAATTCACGTAGCAGATAATGAACAAAGATATCAAAACTATCTGTGTTCCACCAAAGACCAGATGAAACATTACCATGCTGAGAAGACAGTGTCATGTGAAAGCCTGCCAGACAACCCAGACGGAGTGTCAAAGAACTGTCTGATTGCAAGACCTGATGGCTGTGTATTTAGAAGTTCATAGACTTGTAGATCAGAACGAAACACAAATTGATTCTAGTCCTAGAAGAGGAAAGAGGGAAAACCCTAACAAGGCATAGGATGCAGAATATTAAAGATTTACAGGACTACTTCATCCTGTTAGTGCTGTGAGCTAGTAGCACAGGGTAATCCTGTCTTTGGTTCCTTACAGTCCATGCTGAAAAGGTGGCATGTCTCCCTACTGTAAGGCAACCTTGGGGTTGTACCATTTCTTCCCAGGCTGGATACAGCTTGGGCTCAAACCACTAGGCTGTATGCAGGCACAGAAAGAGGCATCGACTACACCAGGGCAATTGTTTCTCCTCCTGGGAAAAGGGTGATGGATCATTTCTTAGAGCCCTATACCTCAAAAAGCATTTGTTTTGATAAGTGCAAAACCAAGTAACTATTTTTTAAAAGCAGCAAAAAATATGGCAAGACTATATAAAAGCCTTCAAAATGGAAATTTCATCTTCCATCTGAGAAGGCAGATAAAGCTCCATAATTAGTCCTGAAAGGGTCAGTTCCCTTCTCCCCACAGCCTCCAGAGGATAAACTCCAGATAAGGTTTTCAGAGACTGCAGAGCTTCAACTGCAGAGGGTTTTCATCTGTGAAAAGAGGTTTGGAGCACATGATAATTAGCAGCTCACAGCGGAATTTTGCTAGCTGTCAGAGTATTCTTTGCTATCACTGCATGAAAGTACTCCTGTAGGTCTCCCAAGTCTCCCTAAGTGTGTGCTGTAGTCTGATTTGTCCACATGGAACTTTTTAATATGGAATTTGGTCAGTGTACAACACTTAAAGGCTTATGGCAAATCCCTTTTCCCTGGCAGAACAACACCTGGACAGAATGAGAATAAAGAGTTTTTTCTTGCACAAAGCAGGAACTGCTTTACTGTTTATGCTATACCCAGACCCTTACAATCCAGGGGAATTCAGTATGCTGGGAAAATCCATGGGTAGCCTGCTAATCCAAATCCACGTCTTCTTTGTATCCCCAAATCCGTGCTCAAGAGTTCTGGCAGGAGACAAGCCTTTTCTTAAGACTCGTCCTTCATCTCTGCTTGCTCACTTTTTTTAAATCCCAGCGGGAAAAGTGTAGAGACACTGGGAGAAAGACAGTAACTATAATGCAATTGCTTTAAACTTAATTGAGGTTCACCTCTGTTTTAAGAAAGCAAATACCAAGAACTGTCCAGTTTACCTGAAGTTCGGCATGTGATGAAGTGTTTCTGGACTGACGGTGTTTCTGAGTTACAGTCTTCATTACTGCTGCTTTCCAGACTGCAGACTCAGATTTGTATGAATTTCTTACAAAACATTTCTAACCTTTAATTACGGAACACTTAACGGTAGGATGCACTTGTGCTGGCTCTTGTCTCATCCAAACCAGCTGTTCATCTGTGGGCTCTAGTCTATTTTCAACAATTGATTTCTGTCCTGTTACTGCTTTTTATCTTTTCCAGGTATGTCTTGCTTACCTTCTCAGCTCCCATGGCCTCCTGCCTCTCTCCCCCTAGAACAACCTGCTGGGAGCTATGTGCGTAACACATAGACACTTAACAACACTTTCATTGTCTTTCAATCCAATTGCAAAGGTCATTTTCTTGGCTCATTGTCCCAGTCCTGTCACTCCTCTTTTTTTGCACAATGCCACTGGCTCCCTTCTCTTTACTTTTCAAGGCATGTGTCATCTACAACACCAAGAAGCAGTCCCTCACTGCCATTATATAAATGATGCCCGTCTTTTAAAGCACTCTTGTACATTCATTTTCATGCTTTCACCCATGCTGCTGATTATGCCTAGCACAAAATCTGTGTAAATACCCCTAAGCCCATCTTCCTCTGCTTTTTCGAGCATCTTGTCTCTGCCCCAAGGTTTGTCAGAGTCTGAGCATAGCTACATAATTGTTTTCCTAGATACACTTTTTCATATAAACCGGTATCACATCTTCTTCCTGCTCATCTTCTCTCTATAAGCTAGTAATAAATAATAAGCACTTTAGAGTCAAAACAGCCTCTTTGTTTTATGTCTGTACAGTGCAAGCTACAATGAGGGTGGGTTTAGGTGTAATTTTAAGAGCGGTATTAATAAAACCAGAGTAAACCAAATTATTTGCCTCATTTGTAAGTCTGTAACAAACTTCCAGGAAGTAGCTCCAACATAGGATGTTTAATTTGCCATACCAAAGTTGCTTAAATCTATTGATTCCAGGATTAAATTTGCCACAGGGACTAAGAGAGAAAGGGGGGGACTGGGACTGTGCCTTTTGTGGCAGATGACTGTTACTGGCTTAGTAGTATTACCAGGCTGCACCCTGAGGGGCTGTAGTCACCCTGTTTGTCCCACTCAGTGAGAACCATGCTCAGGATGGTGTGATGGGGGCACAGTGGTGTTTTTTACAGGTCCCTTACCAGCATCACAATCAAATTCACCCACAAGGCTGACTGGACAAACATCTGGCCACGTCTGTTTAGAATTTTGGTTTTAGAATGGGGCTACACGTGGTTCTGCACAATTCTGTTTTATGGAGAGCTAATATAAAATGGCATTTCTTCCCTGTTTCTGTTCCTTTTGGAAATTCTGTTATTTTATCATCTCATGTGTAGGTAAAGTGAATATTCTGTTGTAAGTTATACCTTCTGAAAAGTAATTGGAAGTGATGAGACCGGAGCAGAATTTAGGCTAATAACAAGGGCATGCAATTTAAGATTCTTAGAGACTTAAGACATCACTGAGAGGTGGACAGAAAGCTAGAGAACTGTGAGACCTACACGCTTTCAATATTTAGCAGCTAGAATATCACATTTTCATTCATGACCATAAAATGCCTGTTTTACTCAGGACAAATGGGTCTTGTCAAACAACTTTGATATTGTTCTCCAGCAAGATTACAAGTACATTTGATAAAGATGACTCTATTGACATAATATACTAGAGTTTATGTAGGGCATTTTTTTTATTCTGTATGGCAGCCTACATAAAAGAGTTGTATGGGAAGCAAACAAATTAAACCTGTTTTTCTATATGGTTGTTTGCTATGTCACAGCTCCCTGCAATAAGCCTGCCTCCTTTCTGTGTTTTCCATGACTTTATTACCTCATAATGCCTCTAGTTTAAAGAGGTCCAGTCTTTACATAATCTCTAACATCTTGAAGTATTCAGAATACCAAATAATGGGTACAGGAACCAAAACAGTTTGTCAAAGATCTGTCCTTTCCTAGTTACACCCCAAAACTGTAAGGTAGACATGTCTTCTCTGTTTTAGAAAATAAGTATTATCAGACTCCTACTTGAATAAAACACATATGAATCAGTGATGCAACCATGGCGTAAAGCTCATGAACTGCTGATTTAAAATGAGCCCAGGGCAGGGCATGACTCAGTCCAGTTCACAATGGATGTATATACCTTTAAAAATATCCAGCGATCATTTGCATGCTGTTAGACTAATCGCAAGAGAGTCTATGGATTGAATAGCGAAAGGGTGAACTATTCTCTAAGCCCTCAGTAAGACTGGAGCCCCAGTAGTGTGAACACACATGCTAGTTGAGAGTGAAGGGCTTCAGTCCCTCTGGGATGGGCTATCAGTCCCTGATGCCGTTCACTGACACTAAGTTATATGAAGTTTAATCTCAGTGATTTCAGTACAATTCTCAGCACAATTCTCAGTTGATTTCTTAGTTAATTTCTCCATGCAGGCAGTTAAAGGCAAAACGTTTTTTTCTAGTGCTCAAGAACAAAAAGCACTGATAATAAAATGTCTCTTTAATTGTTTAATAGTTTGGCTAATTAAGGTGACAGGCCATGAAGTTTCAGAATATTTATGCTTTTCAAAGGTGGATTATACACCCAATAAACACCGCTAGATATTTGACTCTTTAGTATTCAGAAAGACTTGATTCCTGAGCTGCAAACCCTATTAATCATCTGGATGTTAAGTATTGATTCCAGCAGGTACATATTAAAAAGGCCTTTGACTTAAGTCGTTCAAATAACGTACACACTATATGAATAAACCATACACAGACAAAACCTCTCTTGACTACAGGTAAGGAAGGCTCCCTCCTTCTTTATGTGAAAAAGTCTCAAAGGAACGCATTCGTGTCTTTTTAGCCATGAATATGTAGAGAGCTGGTGCTCTCAATATTTGTCGGGTGTATGTAGGAAACAAGGCACTAGAGAAATTTTCTGTATAAAATCAGTTCAATTGTCAGCAGTCAAAACACTGTTTTCTTCAAAAGTATATTTTGATAGAGACAATGCTATAAGAAGACAGGCATTCTTTAACTGACTTTATTAAACTAAAAATTGTGTCATTTGCTATGAGGGAGACAAAATTAAATATACTTTTTAGTGGCTTGTTATCATCTGATATCTCCTGAAGTAACAAAGTGCAACCTGTACTGTGCTTAAGAAAGTTTCTTGGAATTATGAATATGGCTGTAACAAGCGACTAGTGTTATCAACAGAGATTTTAAGTGAAGGCTTTACTGTGATAGACTTGTCTGAACTGGATAACAAACTCTTTTAGTATTTCAGCCCATAAATCCTGAAGAGAAAGATACTATTCCCTTAGGTCACTGACAAACTAAAAGAGAATCTTTGTTTGCAGAGCTCCACAGAGTTAACACAGTACTAGTTAATGATTTCACCATGGTAATTACTTTCTAGGGTCTGTCAATCAGGCAGTTTTAATGTATTCACCATGGGCTGCATTAATTTTATGCAATACTACTATTTTACCTAGTTTCATGCTCTTTGTCTATCAATCTGTCCATGACAAGTTTTGAATCTATGGACCAATTTCTGCCAAGTTTGAGAAGAAAATTGTTTTTAAGTATCAACACCAGTTGCAATCATGCAAGTTTTGTGAATATTGTCAGCTGGGTAGAGAGAAACTCATATGAGGGCTCCCATGGTGAAAAGGTTTTGGAAGGAGCTCAGCTGTTACCATTTCCCTAAGGTACGCCAGATGACCAGTTGGTATAAGCCTGATTCAGAAATTGCACATCATGTGCTACCTCTTGTCAAGCTCGCAGGTAGGGGATGAGGTGGACTAAAGAGTACATGCAAATGATAGTTGTGTATTTTTAAAGGTACACTTATCCACTGTGAACTTGATTTAGTCCTGCCCTGCAGTAAATTAGCAGTTCATGAGTTTTATATCATGGTTGCATCACTGCTTCATATGTGCTTTATGCAAGCAGGCATCTAATAAACCTCTTTTATAAAATAGAGAGAAGGCAGGTCTAACTGTATAGTTTTGGGGTGTAACTAGAAAGGGACAGATCCTTGACAAACTGCTTTGGTTACCATGACTATTATTTTGGTATTCCGAATACCACAAGACATGAGAGATTATGCAAAGATCGGACTTTTTTAAACACAAGTTCATTGAATATGCTTGCCAATGTTTGTAAAGGACTCTGGCACCCAGTTGGAGTGCTGACATTGGTTTCAATTAGTGTGTGATGAGTCCCTTTGTCGTTGAAAGCATCATGTTTAATGGTATAAATAGACAGAGCAACTGGCTAATAAAATGTAAAGTGAAATAAAATCGGTTTTAATATGTTTGGAGGAGCTGGGTCGTGACTTTTTTCAGCACAACAGTTGGAGTCACAGCTTGGAGAATCTTGAGAACATCTGTTATTTCTGTTGAAAAATACAAGTACATTGAGTAACTCACACCTTTGAAATTCCTTTGTGGGGGTGGAAGACAACTTCTCTCCAACACAAAGCCAATGTGCTCAGGATTTAGAGAACATTTGACTGGTTCATCCTTTAGGTCTCTCATAATTCAGACACAAATGTTCTTTGGAGGGAAGCTTTGAAAAGTTTTTTTTTTCCTGTGTGACTAATCAGTGAGGTTAGTTGATTCCAGAAGGAAAGGCTAAAATGTCTTACAAATTTGCAATACTTAGTAGTTAATTTTGCATGTAAGCTTATTTAGTTTGTAAAATACATGAAGTGGCTGTTTTTAAAAAAGCCGGAAGAAATCTAGTTACAATTGAGCTGTGATCCAAGACTAAATTTCTTTTGTACATCTTAAATGCGACTATCTTACTATATTTTTTGTTACAGATTTTTGGAAATCTATTTTCTTCTATAACAAGTCCTAGGGGTGAGGAAAAAATCAGCAGGAGCTGAAAACATTTCTTATCATCAACACAGCTATCATGTGCACATACATGTTATACCCCTGGGCACATACATCACAACACATAATTGAAAAATGTTCTCTTTTTTATGTTTGAAATTCTTTGTTGGTACTTTTTTTTTTTTTTTTTTTTTGACCTATAAATATGTATCCTTTGTGCCAGCACACACCAAGGACTTCATGTTTTACAAACACACTCACATCCTCGGTCGACCCCTTAAGTAGCATCGGCTAAGAGGCTTGTTTTCTGGGCTCATGAAAAGGGTCTGAGTGACAGTCATTTGAGAATGAAGATTCCTGGACAGGCTGATGTGCCCGAAATACCAAGAAGAGCATATTACTTTTCATAGCAGACATACTAGTCTTCGTAGCAGACAGTGTCTAGTAAATAAGGACGGGGGCAGAGAGAAGGCAGCAGTAATGTGGAAAGAGATGTGGTAGTGGTGAGAGCATGGAGCATACAAGAAATATCTTTGGGTGTGAAAGGAGGTGAGGGTAGGAAATAGAAAACCATAATAAGGCTGTGGACTGGAAGCAAATAATGAGTACAAGTGGGAAGGGGGGGCTCCATGAAAGAAACAGTTCTGTGCCTTATTCCCATTTTCCTCTCTAGACTAGATGTCTGTTTAGGCAACGCCTCCCGTGACATACTGGTTTTCCTGCAAGTAGTGTATATAATGTAACAGTTTTGGCAGATGGGAAGCTGGAGCCCTCCTTGGGAAAGTTAATCCATGGAATAGAATGTGGTAGTTGAACAATAACTCCCCAGAAACCCTACAACAATTCACACAGGAAAAGTTTAGTTATAGATTAACCCCAAATAAGGGGGTTTGATTGGTTAGGCAAACTTAACATCAGTTCAGTTTAACTCAGAATAACATATTTTGTTCTACTTTTCCTAACAGAATAGAAACAGTTCAGGAAAATTGTGATTTGGATACTTCATTTTCCAGGGAAAAAAACTGTTTTGTAGAGCTTTCCTGAATTCCTCTAAATCAAACAAAAGTGTGTGTAATTTAGATCAGGTTTAGTACAAATGAGAAAATGACAGATAACTTAGGGTTTTCTTCATTTTTCATGTTTTTTTTTTTCCCTTTTCTAGCTCCTGTTTATTTAGTGTAGCTTAGTGAATTTTCCTGGTGATTTTAATTTCTTCTGCATGTGCAACATCGGTACTTATCCTGGTTTTCCCTCTCATGCAACAATCCATGTTTCTCTCTCAAATCTTCCTCATGCTTTTTCCTCACTCTCTTCCTGTACCCCTCTGTGATGTCTTGTCAGTCTCCCTCATTTTTAGATATCTTTTCTTCGCTGCGTTCATCTTTCTCTCTCCTCTTGACCAAATTCACCAAAAGCACTATCTCACGTGCTTTTCTGAACTTATTTTAAGCTGCGATTCCTGTCTGCCATTAACATCTCATTCTCTCCCTCAGAGTCACATACTGAGTTATGTTTTCTCTCATGTTATTAGAAAGCAGGTCCTTCAGTTTCCTTCCCTCTTCACTCCACTCAGCCGAGCCATGATTTTATTTTTCTAGATCAAGACTTCTTTGTTTTTTTCCTCAGTTATTTTTCTTCCAACTTCAACTTTGCCCCTAGGAGGAAGAATAAGATAGTAAATTTTGCCCCTTGGATGGCATTCCTCTCTAAATGAGGAAGGTTATTTCTGTTCTTGATGGTGTTTAGTCATTAACAAAGAGAGTTTGCTTTGCAAATATTTGTCAATAGTTTAGTTAAATAGTAACAAAAAGTAAACTGTTTGATTGCAAATCCAAAATTCCTTCTCCTGTAGTGGTTCAAGTGGTTTAGGTCATACATAAAAGGGAATTTCAGCTTATACAGTAAAATACTTAAAAGAGGGCTTTTTAGCATGAACATGGGTATATGGTGCAAGAACAATTACAAAAAATATTCCTATTAAAAAGTACATGTAACAACTAGAAAACAAAAGTTCCAAGTTACCTTATTAATACTTTAAAATATATTAAAACTAACTGAAAGAATACACACATTAAACTTTAGAAAACACAAAGCTTATTTTTCCCCAGAGAAAAAGAAATCATGGCCAGAGTACAAGAGCAGAGATAATTAGAGATTTGTTTCTTCACTACTTCCCAAGGTAAGGCTTAATCCTACAGTAATCTCTTTATTGAGAGCCAAATGTTAGTCAAGGAGCCTGCTGTACAGATTTGAACTAGCATTTAGCCCATATTTTCAGTATCTGGGAAGGAGCTATCCTATGAATTTATAGTCTGCATTGTTTTAAGAGGTATCTTGATATGTTTTTTATTTTATCCTGCACTGTAATGCATTGGCATGGCTTCATGATACATTTGCTAGCTTATATTGTGATATAGAGCGAGACTTCTCATTCATGGCCAGTAAACCTCCAGAGTCCTTCTGTCTTTTAGCACAGAAAAGGGGTTTGTATTGCGCATACAATGAATGGCACACTGTGAATGTGCATAAACCGATTATCCCAGCACAGTTTTGCCTTTGAGCATTTCAGCATCGTGTTGCCCCATTGTCAAGTGTGCTTTAAGGACAAATGCCCAACGAACTTGGGGTTCATTCGAATGGGGTAGATGTTCAGCAAATTGGCCTTCTGTCTTTTTTATTTCCAAACTGTTTTTATTGTTGTAAACTGATTGGTTCTTAATTCCCAGGTTAGATGGGAAAGGGAAAAGAGAGAAAAATACCTGCTGAGGTTAGGGTTTTTTTTAAAAAGGCCTAAAGGTTAGATCCACAAATGGTTTTAAGTGGTATTTATGTATGTGAGGTTAAAATTTACACTCTGCTGCAATTTTGCATTGAAGGATCTGTAATCCAGAGGTGCCTGGTTCTCTGATAATAAAGTTCCTACATAGCACATGCCATGCCCAGGGGTGTCTCAGACTTGGTGGTACTGGAGAGCTCTGGGCCTCTCTCCTCTATAGAGGTTCCACTGAGGTTCACAGATGAAGTACCTCCTTCATATATGGAAATTAATCCAGCTGTCATTCTGGACTTAACGAGCACAGGCTCCATACCTAATAAAACAACCTGTGGGTACCTGATTCATACTCAACTGTGTAAATTGCATACCAGTCCAGAAGGAGAAGTGGGTGGCCTAAAGATGAGTGTCTCTGGAAGGAATGGATATTCAGTGGGTGTGGGTATCCAGGTGACCCTACGTGACAGTGGCCCTTTCCTACAGTCTGGCAGGAAGGGTCAGGTAGAGAAAGGGTAGAGAAAATGTTTTGCTGCTTGGTGGGTTGACATGCTATGGATATTTTTTGTTTGTGTTTAAAATGAAGTTGAGATAGAGAAGTTTTATTTATTATCTTAGGCTGGTAAAAAGGCAAGAGTGGCCTATACCCTCCCCTTGTTTATCCAAGGGCTTAATGATTAGAGCATTCATGCAGACAGTAGGTACACAAAGTCCGTTTCATTCACTGCTTGCAGGAATTCGAAAGGCAATGCCCTAATTGCCAGGCTATAAAGTGTTCTAGTATTCTGCTTACTGAATTCCCTTTAGCGAAGTTTTACACTGAATAATTAAATATGCTTTGGATCAGGAAGAGTGTGTCACTTGCTGGTGAGAACGCTCCCAAAGAAAAGGGAAGGTGAGGGGTTCTGGTTCTTACGAATAATTAGTGTAGGACAGTTGCCAAAAGAGGGGCTGAAATTCATGTGTTCTCCCTTGTGCAGATCTAACCACCAGGCTGTAGAGGTTACTCTCTTTACATGCAAAAATTAAAAATTGGGCCATTCAGTTGAGTACTTTCACATTGGGTTGAGGAGCAGCTCCTCACTACTGTTCCTGAACCGGATGAAGCGTGGTGGTGAGAGCACTTTGTGTTCAGTTTTGCTGCATTAAAGGCAAAAATCTCCGTGTTTTGTGGGGGAGGGAAGTGGGTTTGTGTGTTTGTTTGTAGAAAGTGCTAGTTTGGTAACTCAGCAGTTTCTACAAGAACACCCATTCACCGAAAACTTCTCCAGTGTAAATGGCATTCCTAGTCAAGCAAGTACACGTGTGTGAGCGTACCCAAGCGACTGGGACACTCATTTGAAATCTAAGGGACAGAGGTCAAAATCAGTTTGAATAGAGTCTCTTTGATCTCAGCTGAACAACCAAAACTGTTTGCTCTTCTGGAGCAAGCAGGTCTATCTCATTTTATGCCTGTAGGTTTTTAAAGCATATGGGTCCGTCTCAAAGCAAAACAAAATATTTTTCTGAAACTGCTGCAAATCTTTGTAGTGGTGGAAAGCAGTCTGTTTCCTGCCTTGTTCTGAGTAAAAACCAACCCAAAAGCTCTGGTTGAAGTCCGCCCTCTTTTCACCACAGAGATGGGAAGTTGTTGTGGGATTGACCCAGTGCAGAGGTATAACCATGAATTAGCAGGAGAGGGCTTAATGGAGCCTGAGTACTTGATTAGCCCTCAGCTGTGCCTGTGAGGAACCTGTGGCTGCAGCAGGGGAGGTGGGCAGGAAAGACCTACGAGAGGAGAAAAACTCGCTGTGGTGGCAGTGCTTGGCTACAAGAAAATCACCGTGTGAACTGAAAGAGGAAACAGGGAGCTGGAGGCACCCAGGTGGGAGCAGAAACTTATGTTTATGCTTTGCGCTTTGAGTGAGGGAAGGCTGGGATTAAATGGGAGCTCTGCAGAGAAGCTCCAGACCTACCTGCTCTGCAGTGGTGTGTAGCAAGGGATGCAAGAGCTGAGGCGGCCGTGCTCCCCTGTGAGTAGAAGTGCTGCAGCAAGGCCTTGCTGAGCACCCTGAAGGAAGTGCTTTCTATTGTGGTGCTCGTGCTGAAATCCTGACTGGGGCTCCAGTTTGCACAGTCCAGCAGGATTTGTGTGGTAGCACTGGTGTGGAAAGTTGTTTGCAGATAGAGATTAGATTGAACAAAGGGAAATGTTGAGTGGTTCCTTGGAAAGAGGCTGATACCTTTGATGACTTGCCCCACAAATTAACCTTTTCCCTCCCTGAAAAAAGATGTAGCAAGGCCTATGCATACCTATGGTGGGGCAGTGGGTGCTACGCAGCTTTGGTATTTGTGTTTCTGAGACAGTGCTTTTTCCAGTTGTTCCCTGGTGTTCATAAACGATGTCCTGTCTATCCCCTTGATGTGAATGTCTGGTGACACCCGGGTGTATTGAATGAGTGCTTATGGATTTCTTTCTAATGCCTGAGATGGAGGCTTTTGAAATGTTGCTTTCCAGAAGAGGTACAGGCAGCATGGCTGACAGACTGCTCATTACCACTGGGCGTTTTTGACTGTAGGACTTGTTTGCTCCATAAGCCTACCTGAACCTGGAATTTGTGACTTAAAAGGGCTGGTGGTATATCCCCTATATACCTCATCAGTCAATGCAAGCAAGGAAGCTTTTTTTTTTTTCCCTGCATAGTTCTAACTAGCTTCAACCCTCAAAAAGAGACACAAATGATGCAAGATTTCCTCTCTTAAGCTAATTAGTTTTATCTATAATGGCATTGTGAGGAAATCTATAGGTTACCTGAGGCCTTTTTCTAGCCATAGAGTTTACTGCTGGTGATACAGAGCATGTCTTGCATCATATTGCTATGGTGTAAGAGCTGAATCTTGTTGCAAAACTCTTGCACAGGACGGGTCTAAATTCAGGAAATCTGTCCAGGTAATCTCAGGGGTTACTGTTTTGAACTTGCACATTATCCAGTGGAGCTTTACTAGATTGTTCTGCTTCCATTTAGAAGTTACTTTGCTTAAAGAGGAAGCATTTAATTGATTTAGAAAAGATCTATCCCAATATTGTCTTGAGCAATTCTCTCTCTTGCAAAACCAAAATGGTCTCCCTGTAGCTACGATACATATTTTGTCTCACCTTATAAAGGTTCTCGGCTGCTTTTCCCCTACTAACTTAGAAGTGAGAGTTTTTTCTCTCTTTCTTCACCCTCAGCACTTTCAAGTGGCATATATTAGAAATTGTGTTTGGTTTATATCACAATACAGGGCTGAACAAAGAAGCAGTGCTATTTATCTTCTAACTGTTCAGAGCTTTCGTCTTCTGCTGTGGCAGTGTATAATATTAAAATGTTAGCTTCTGCTAATTGGCAAAATTGAGGTATTCTAGTAAGAAATCCTACTAAAACTGGTTCATTACATCTATTCCTGTTAAACATTAACTTTCAATTTAAATTACATGCTGGAAACAGTTGTATTAGAAACACTTCTATGATTAAGAAGTTATTAAAAAAGTCACTAAAATCCTCCTTATGCATACTTATGTCATCTTACACTTTTATCTGTGTGTCTTAAGGCTCTAATGGCACTAGAAATAATATCTCACAACGCATCTCTCTGTAATTCCCACTGGTATGCTGAAAGGTAGTATTAAGAAGATCATTAAGAGCATAGTCTCTTTATGTTCCCATAAGCTTTCTATTAATTTGCATTTAGCTGTCTAAACTACAGCAAAGTTAATATTTACAGCAAGATAATACATTACTAATAGAAATATGAAGCACACTTATTCCTCCTGCTTATTAATACTACTGTCTGGGCACAGATGTGTTTTAATAGGATTTATTTGCTTGCTAGATATGTGCTAATGACAAGCGCACCCAGAATCTTGCTGGACATGCTCAAATTCGTAAGAGCGTGCTGTCCTAAAAACTTGATTATACACCAAGCTGTGAGGCCCCTCTGTGTTTCCAAATGTCCCTGTAGAGTGGTGTTGGGAGCAATAGCAAGCAGGCTATACTCTAAATAAACATAATATAAATGGACTGTAGAGCAACAGTTTTGGCTGAGCCCATTGTGTCTGTACAGCTCTGTTTTGGGAGGCATGCACGTTCTATGGGTCTAGCAGTGGGTCATAAGGTTACAACCCATGCATGGTCAAGAAGCGATTTGTGTTTGTAAGAGCAATTGAATTGGGCTTTCTGCACAATCAGGCTTGCGTTGCTATGTTTGATGATGGAAAACTGGAAGCATAGATGTGGATGAAATTGCAGGATTTCATAAGCTGGTACTCCAGGCATGAATCTAGTCTGCCTATACTACCAGGCTGCTGCTTTTATTTGCTGGTAGGGAAAGGGGCAATGCTATCATCTTTCCAGATGTGATGAAATAAATATTTTGTTGGAATAGAACGTATTTGCATGTATTTGCTAGAGTCTGAAGAGACGTGTTAGCTTCCATCAGATGGAGAGGTAGTAAATTTCATTGATTCCACTTGTTTCTCACTGCCGGCAGCCTTCCATGCTTTACAGATCTGTTTTTACTGAGACCATTTCTAATGTTCCAAAATTGGAAGCAGTTTTAAATAACTGTTTGTTTAAAAGCTGTCAGAGAGCTGAGGAGAATGAATGTTTTCTTAAACTAGCCCCAGGCTGCCCATCTGATCATGGGCTGTGCTCCCGGTAAGGATGGGGACCCAACTTAAGAGCAGAGAAAGAAAGTTGAGGCAAGTGTTGTTACTTAGCACGGCATCTAGTTTTATTGTGCACTGGTTGGAGCCTCAGTGAACTTTTGCAATAATATTAAATGTGGCTTTTTCATCAGGCCTGCAGGGAAACTATTACAGAAGGTTTTAATCTATTTTTGACTGAAAGTCCTTCAGGACCAGGCACTAACATTTTGTATGCTGTCATAGCGTGTCTCGCAGCACTGCTCCATTTGTGCCTAGGATCACTGAGTAGTCGTATAATGAAAGGAAAAACAAATGGTGAATGACTCTCAATTGCTTTTGCGTTGTGCTAACTGCATTAAGGTATTTGTTTAAATGAAAGCTTTTAGCATAAATAGCTGTGCATGCAGAAACCAATTAAAGTTTTGAGAGGTCTACCTAAAATTTCTATTTGCTTCCGCAACAGCTGTAAGAATGAAATAAACAGAATAGTCTGACAGGAACCATATGCCCTTTCTTATGTTAGAGCAATAACAATCAACTTGTCATACATTATTGCACTAGTGTTAAAATGTTTGTAAGCTGTGTAATCAGGACGTTTAGCAGTTAGTCTCTCAGACGCTGAAGAACTCAAGCTGCATTTAATTGAAAACTTAATCTTTGAAAACACTGTCAGCTCAGGTCATAACGTAAGAGAAGTTGTAACGTAAGAGAGGTAAGCATAATGTTAATCAATAATCTGTTGTAACTTTCTTTGAGGTATTTAAACAATTGGTTTGGTTTATGAATACACATAAGCTCTGTCTGGAAATAAACCCCGAAAAGTCTCTCATTTAAGTGGAGAGGAAACTTATTTGTGGGGAAACTGTCTGGAACTGTTGTTCCTCACTTTACTACTATTTGATCATGGTTCTGCAGAAATACACTTTTACATTTTGCTTGTTTAAAAATTGTATTCTTATTAAGGGATATTAGTATACACAGCAACAGAAAACATTGTGTACGTGAATAACTTTTTATGTGATTTGTTTAAAAGAACAAGCCTTACTTAAAAAGAGGTAAATCTGGTAAGTCGGGCCTAGTTTATGGTACAGTAAATGATTCTAGCCTTCTCGAAGGTGAATACCTAGAGGCAATAGCAGCATAAGCATAAAACCCCTATTCTACAGTTAAAATAAGCTTAAAAATGCTACAACAGCCCTTTACAACACACCTTCTTAGTGTTGAGCTCCTAACACAATTTTGATGACTGCCAGATCTGACTTTTAAGAATTTAAATAATGGCAAGTATAGCAAATTCTAATTTCCATCGCCATATATGTAAGCCCATGCCTCAGGTTGAAGACTTGTTACACAAACTGAGGGGTTTTATTTTTGAATACTTATGGGATGTCTGTAAACGAACAGAATTCTACCACAGCTTTCCAAAACTGAGAAAGAGAAGTAGAATAGAGGCTTAAGGGGAGATGGTTTAGTTCTGCTTCACTTGCATTCAGTTCTTCAGGCTTATGTTTCCCATTTCTTCTGGCTTTCCAGTTATGCCTGGCATCATAGCGTAAGGAAGGCTTATGTAATTCTCGGAGCTTGTTCCTAAGGAATCTTTTAGAGACATGGATTTTTTTAATTGATTTTTTTTCCACAATCCTGTCAGGATAATTAAATGAAGGTAGCTAGTGGCATTTGCCTTCAGATTAGGAATACAAAGCAGCAGGAGATTGATTAAAGCAAGATCTTCTTACCTAGCGAATGTTACCACTGTCACATCCTGCTAAGTTCTGGCTTGTGTTGATATTGACCTTGGGTGCTTGGGTACCTGGGTCGGGAAGGAAGATGGCTATTATAATTATTTTAATATCTACAGAGGAGCATCTGGGACAAATTATGATGTATTCTGAAGGGACAATTGGGAGTATCTGGAATAGAATAGGTGTTGGTGGGGTGGATACAAGAATAGCAAGAGGTAGAAATATTACTTCCTGGGAAGGAAGGAAGCACAAAGTGCTTAGCCTTCTATATCTAGCTGTGATGTTGCTGCTGTAATAACAGATTCTGAAGTCAAGATTTCCCCCCCACACACCTGGATGTCTTGTTTAGAGAGAGTAGTGATAGATGACAGGGTTACAGCTGAAGTTGATAAAAGGTGTCATTCAGTTCAGAATTGCTTATTTTGTGCCAAAGTAAAATAAAAATAGCTAATACAATTTTAAAAAATATTTTTGGTTTCAAAGATTGGGGATAGGTAGCCCTGACTGTGATTATAGGGCTTAAGATTTATAGCTCACTTGTTATTCACTCTCTGGGATGCTAATGGGATCCCAGAGCTATGTATTATTGGAATTTATGGGCAAATGGCAATGTAGCAACATGCTGAGTTGTTGGAAATTTTCATATTTGCTGTGTTTTGATGGAAGACTTTTTGTGGAAATGCATTTCCTAATTTGGTTTGGCTTCCTTGCTGCTAACAGATTCCTTGTGAGGTTATGTAAAATAATCTTGTAGTTCCTGCTAGAAAATGCAGAATGGCAAGATATGTGGGAATGTAAAAAATTAATATTTTGAATCTTCTGTATGTGAGACTAAATATAGGCAGCTTGAAGGGAAAATATGTCCATGAAGGTGTGTCCACCAGAAATTCTAGAAATCCAATCCTGTTGTGCCACATGTTCTTTTTGCCACTTGGGAACACTAAGGCAATGTATCTTTCTATGAAATAAAGGTAAATCCTCTTTTTGGGGATGAATCCTGCTGAATCCTGTTCTTGGGATTTGTGCACAACATTTTTGATTAATTAATAGGCATTAGGGTATCTAACTGACCTGACAGTACTTGTTCAGGGATGAGAGGGAAAGATATAAGGAACAAAACACATACATCTTACTTTTTCTTTTTATGTTTGCCTCACCTGGAATCCTGAAAAAATCTGGCGTCAATAGGTGATCAAAAAGCTAGACCATTGCATGTCTGTTAATGAAAACATTGGAGCTGCTGTGTAATTCTCATCTATTCACTCTCACAGGATGAGGGAGTTACAGTAGGGTCACTATTTAGATCCAAGACTCCGTGCTGGTTTATACCCCAGGTAACTTAATTCAGTAGGGTTAAATAGTGAATTATATGCTTCTGAAATTACAGATACTTGCTATCCTTGTGTTGGTTTGGTTTTTATTCATTACTAGATTGTACTCGTGGCATGTTCTTACTCTTTCCTGATTTATAATGGATCTCTATTGAATTATTGAGCAAAACTTTTAAATAAAACATCAAAGAATTCTCTTCTACTATAAATTCTCCTATAGTCGTAAGATGTATCAACCCTTAGGACCACTTTCCTCATCAGAATACTGACACTGCTAGACTTATTCCTAAATGTGCTGTGCACTAAAATGTTCATCCAATATAGCCTTTTTTCTTTTGAAGGTGAAATGATTTGCCTTAAATATGCAAAATTAGATTGCTTCTTGTACAAATATCTTAGTATCTGTTTTGTTCTTTCTGGCCACCTTAGATGTGCAGTAGTCTTTTCTGTTCTGAATCCCATTTTATAGGTGAAGAAAAACAAAGTACTTGCAGAAAATGTAGTTAAATTGCTTCTTAAAAGTAAGTCCATTATCAGAGTTGAGAAAAACACTGCAGCCTGACTTCCAGTCCTTGGTCATCTTCCTTGTTCTGCATGTTATATACTGCTTTGCTTGGGCTAGAGAGCCACTGTATCCAGACTATATTATGAAACTGTGAATTGCAATTATTTGTCAGCAGTGCAGTCTGTGTGGGCATCAAAGCTTGAGCACACATCTTCTCATGGCCACTTGTGTGAGCTCTACTTGTTAATGCTTTTTTGGGATTTGTCTGCTTATTTCAATGCGTTAAAACTGACGTTATGATTCTGACGTTATGACGTTCTGATTACTGTTGTACAACAGCTTTATGCTACCTTTGAGGTTCTTGTCACTTCCATAGAACCAGTAAGTCTGTTTTTTGCCTGGAAGGGGTTAGTGGTTAGTTTGTGCATAACAAAACAAAGAGAAGGCATAGAGCACTGTTCGTTTATTCCAGAACCCCAAGAAATAGTTTGTAGTGTAAGTATTATGCTTTAAGGATAGATGAGATGAGGCTTCTGGGAACAGCATTCAGTTTCTGAAAGCATAAGCTTTGATTCCCAGAAAATGAAATTTGGAACAGCTTGGCTTTTTTTTTTTTTTTTTTTTTTTTTTTTAATAAATGAAATACCAGAAGAAATACGCATGTTTATCTTTAAATGTTTATTTTTTGTGGGCACTATTAAATATATATTTCTGTCATCTGGCTATTTTTCTAAAGGCTAGAATAGGCTTACTAGGATATCTGAACTAGAAAACCCTTCTATTATGTCTTGTTGTCTAATACATTTTACTCCCTCAAAAGGGAATAAGCTGTACAAGCAGCAAATCTTACTTAGGTGCTGATTTTAAAAAAGGGGGGAAGGGACTGACTTTCACCACAAGCTAACACTGCTTCACTGGCAAGAGTTTTCTGTAGGCTTGGTCTGAGATGAGAAGTTTTTTTTGTAGCTGAACATGATTTCAGTAAGTGCTTGGACAAAATGATGAAAGAACAGCGTAGGTATGGTGAACGCAAAGACACCACCTCTAGACTTAGGAAGCCCCTGACCTGCGTTTAGGTGGAAGCTGGAAAAAATGTTGAGGAAATAGGATTATCTGCTTGCCCTGTTCTTCTGCTCTTCCCTAGCATCTACTACCAGTCCCTGACAGAAATAGGATAGTGGCTAAGCAGTGCTTTGGGGTATGGCTGTAATCTGTGCTCTTAATGCACCACCTTGGATTTGGCATGATCTGTGTGTGTGTCTGGGCAACGCAAGACTGTTCTTATTGTTTGGGGCTGTCGGTATGTTTTCAGTTGAAACTCTTTGAGCTCTCGTAAATAACTGATTCCCCAACCCCCTCACCCATTTAAAAACAAAGTAAAGCAAGGTAGTCAAAGAAAGTTCAAGATGTATTTAGAAACAAAGTGTCTTTTGAATCCTGCGACAACCTACCTCCTTAACTGCTTCTCATACCAAATTCTAACAATGGGGTTTCTTTGCTTTATGATCTAAATTATTTTATTCTTTGCCTTCAGGACCCTAGATATGTCTTCACAAATCAGGTTTTTATCTATATCAGATGCTCATGGCAGTGCAGAGTCTCAAGTTTTCTATATTAATTATCTAATACTTAATATACGTAGCATTTCAAAGATCTTTTTATGCTTTAGTTTGCAGCATTTCTGTGAGGCACACTCTCAAAGAAAGCTTCTTCCAGTTTGCCTAGCTGACTGTAAATCTTTCTTGCCTTTACTGGTGAAATGTTAGTAGGCAGCTCTCAGCTTTCTATCAGCTATTGCTTCTTCCCTGAGCTGTTGGAAACTCCCAAATTATGCATCTGTAGCTCCTGTTTCATTTGCAAGAGTCATTCATTTCTGCCCTTAATTCCTATTCCAACTGGCATTGGGGATTGTGGCAGTCCCAGGCTGTGCTGCAGTACTTGACAGTGTAGATCCTTCTACTGAAACTTGAGTATCTTCCTTCCATCACTCTCCAAGATCTTTTTATCTGTTACTAGTTGTTTAGGTCACTTACTAGGCTCCAACAGTGTATTTTCACTCCTGCTGCTCTCTGATACAGAAAGCTAAATCACACAAAAGACAAAGGAGCCAGGATTTTTGTTATCTTTTCACCATGAGAGCTCACAAACTTTTTCCTGGCCCACTTCTCCTGGTCTTGCACAAATAATGTAGCTCCGTAGTCAACAGTGGGTCAGAAGGTCCTGTTGCATTGGGAGTTCAGGGCTGTGATGCAGCACTATTGCTGTATGCTGATAAAAGCTGTTCCCTCCTCTGACTGGTTTCATCGCAGCTGGTCTCCTCGGCCCCATGAGGATTGCTGGCTTTGCAGCTTGGGCTACCCCAGATCAACTGGAGACAGAACCGTGTACAAGTCTGAGATGCCAGTTTATTTGCTATGTTTTGTGAAACACAGTCTGATGACAAGAAAGGTAAATGATGTTCTGCGTGGTAGCTGTGAGATGATTTAAGCACACTAATGTTTTCTGTGCCCTAGAAAATAATCCAAGAGATGTGACTGTTCTGTAATTAAGAGGGGGAAAGTGCCAAAGCTACATACTGACTCACCTTTTCTTCTGATATGCACTATGCCTCCTGTGGGCAAAAGGGGAGAACGAGAACATGGCCTAAGGAAATACCATCGGTATTCCAGTGCTTCATTAGAACAGGTTGCTTAGGAATGCTGAGTTTTTTCTGTCAGCAGAGGTTTTTAAAGAAAAGCTAAGTAACTGTCTATTAGTCTAAGTTTGCTTTATTTTGTCTTGTAAGAAAAAGATGGACAAAAAAGAGTTTTAATGCTTCTTTCAATTTATATGGAAATTACATGTAATTTTATTCCACCTTTGTGGGGAAACTCCCTAGGTTAAAAATATTTCTGCACCCTGCTGTCAGTGGTGTTCCTGTGGGTTGTGGTTTGTGTAACGGGACATATGGGTCAGACAGAGAAGTTCACTTGCACTCCTTAAGGGATATAATGCTCCATTTTTCTCTCTACCACAATAGCAGCAAATTCTGTGATCGTTGTCCTGCAGAGAAGTGATAATTAGGTAAAGAGAAAGTGTGATAATATGATGTAGCATAAAGGGTTTTCACATGAATACAGATGCATTACTCCCAACCACTGAACCTATACTTTATGAAAATCATCATGCACTTGGTGCCAGGAGCACTTTCCTAATCTCATGCCATCTGTGCATCTGGCAGAATATTACAGGAAACTCATTTGTACCTCCACTTGGGAGTGTATCCTTTCTATTAAAAAAAAAAAAAACAACAACCCATTTTTAGATCATATCTTACAGTGGAAGATACTAGATTTCCAGCAGACTACTGTTGAGAGAACTCTTTTTGCCAAAATGGCAAAATGCAGGTACCAACATACCAGTATACCAACAAGATGGTGCTGTTCACAATATTTCCAGCTTCAGGAAAGATTTTAATGAATTTTCTTTTATTGTCCTAAAGTATATGGTGAACAGAACATAACTATGACAATCTTGATGCTAATGGTGTGAAAGAAGAGAGGTTTATTTTCCCACATTAATTCTCTTACGGAATGATAGCGTGTACGCTGTATTGAACCCTGACAGTGGGAAGGTAGGATCACAAGAGAGATCACCACTCTTTCATCTGTTTAGAGATAATTGTATATATAATAAGCTAGGATCTTTTAGCATGGACAAGACCTCTGCATAGGGATATTAAAGAGGTATATATTAAAAAGAAGAGTTTTGAGATACTGAATTAGGAAGAATAGTGAACATCACATAAGAACTAGGGACTAGTAGTTAAAATGATCTAGCAGTGAATTTACAATTACCGGGGATAAAATGATGCAAGGCATATCATAACTGTGGAAGTTATTGTTGTAAGGTGTTTTGGATGCAGCAAGTGTGTGCTTTAGGGGCAAATTCATAGGGGAAGGGTCCACCAACGGCTACTAAACATGATGATGTAGACTTAAAGTCCAGGCTCAGGGATCTTTACACTGTAGGATGGGGACAATATCAATCTATCCTTATCGTGTCGTCATATTCTTTTCCTGCTGGGCTAGAAAGATAAACTTTTGGCTTGGCCTGGCCTAGTACTGCCACTCTTGTATTAGTGAATGTAGCTTTGCAAATGTATACCAAGCTCAGTAATGTGTATGTCTGCATTGTCTTTATACATTCCTCTAACTCATGCAGCTGCTACCTTTTCTCTACGTGGGATTTTGTACAAAATAATACAAAGAAAGACTTGAGTATATTGCAGAATGGTCACTTTCCCAATATCTCTTGCTGGATACTATGTAAAAGAAAAAGTAGACTCTTGTGACTGACCAAAGAATTCAAAGCAGATGTCTGCTCAAGTGAACACAGGTTATATTTATATTAGGAAATACCAATTGTAATCATCTTCACAATTGTTTTCTTGCAGTCAGAACCTAAGCCTCTTCACTGTCTTTCATTTAGGATAAAGCATTCTCTGTTTAAATGTTTGAATCCATGGTACAGAGGTAGCCTTCACCTCTGCGCAAGTGTGTTTAGAAAGTGTGTGATACTTTGCAGAAGATACTTAGTACCTTTCCAATATGCAGTCATCATCAATTAGTTAAAACAAAAAACTATCACATAACTATTGCAGAGGCATGATATTGGAAGTCTCTCTTTGGGTTGATATTGAATATGGGCAGGCGTTATCTCAATCTACTGAAGCAGAATTAATCAGAACTCCTGCACTCTCACTCATCACAGCTATACCATATTTTGCAATACATCATGCATTAGATGTGTTAGTGGATTCTGTGCACCACCCTTTTCACCTCTGCAGGCAGTATTTGGCATCTGAGGATGCTGCTGGGTGGCCGCAATCGGTGGGAGGGCCAGGGGAATGTGAAGGGAGGAAACTGCTGTTCCTCCTTCCCTCCCTGCACCCATCCCTGCCTCAGGAGTAGCCATAGGCATCTCTACCTGACTCCCTCTTCACTGACCCCCTGAAGGAACTTGGATAGAGGCCTTTCAGCTTTTTTGATGTAAAGCAGGGAAGTTGAGAGCGAGTAGAGAGAGAAAGGGTGGGGATGAATATGACAGAAGACAACAGTAAGGTGTATATTTAAGTTTTAACTAACTAATGTTAATGGTTTAATTTGTTAATGACAGGATGTGATGAACTCTTTAAACTATAAGCTTGCTTAGATTTCAGTTGGGGGGGGATATTTAAATCCTGATTAAATCTTGGGAAGGAAGAAAAGCTGCTTTTTATTTTTCTTTTTTTTTTCTTTGGTAGCCAAAAAAGATCTTCAACGTTAGAGAGAGCAGTTGCTTGCTAGGAAAGACTTTCCCTTTCTGCATCTCGTACCTCCCTGCACCTTAAAAGGTAAAACACTAAAACAGTTTAATCCGCTAGAATCTGAAGAACAACCATATTTTGAACGACTACCATAAATTTGTTCAGCTTCTTTTCTCCCTGCCCCCCAAATCTCAATTATGGCAGATGAGCAAAATGCCACAGGTGCCCCTCACTTCCTGCACTTGTCAGAAATTCTCACATCTCATTTCACACTCTGGCTAGCTTGATGTTAAAAGGTATGTGCGGTCTTCTAATTTATGGTTAACAAGTCCATATTATCTTTGTAATCCCTATTGTCACGCAATAATAATTCCCCATGTAGGTTCAATTGGGTACTACAAATAATTTCTCGTAAGTTTACTGATAATAAGAAACACGTCTTAAGGAATGAGAGAAAGCTTATTATAATAATTGTTTGCAGGTGTTAAGTGAAGAGCATTATAGAAATATATATGTGTAACACTCTATTAAACCAGAATCTCATAATAAGGGATGGATAATGATAAAGAAGCCTACATATTTCACAGCTCAGAAATTAATTTCTTAGACTTCCATCATTCAAGGAAATCACATTCCAATCACTGTTCAAGTGACATGAGTTTTCATACTTACAGTAATCTCCTGTATTGACAGTACATCAAAAATAGTTCCCTGAAGAATAAGGCCAATTTTCTAACCCAGTCAACCCTCACTTTGAAGTCTGGATTGGGATGGTGATGGAAAAGTTTCTGCAAAGGTTGAAGTACTGAGCCTTAAAGCATTCTTTATTCTTCCAGTATAATGATGGCAAATCTACCCTCTCTCATTTCAATCTTTTGAATGAGTCCCTAAAGCAGAAATAGGCAGTTTCACCTTGCTGTGCTTAACTCTTTCTGTGCCTTTCCCTACTAGATCTTGTCCAACTGCCAGTAATCCTACATGACATCTTATTTCAAGCTTTTGATTACTCTTACAGAAGTGAAACTGTTAGCAAGGTCTTTCACTCCCAGAAGTCTATTTCTTTTGCATACATAATAGGCTCTTGTTAAAGTTGCTTAATGAATTACATCCAGTGTTTGAAGAGGGATGGTATGCAGGCTTGGGTAGTCCTTGCAATACTGAAAAGCTGGGAATATGCCTATTTGAGGAGGGAGGTCCTATTCAGAGGGCCAGCGATGGCTGTGCCTTTTTCCCACGTGAGAAGGTTCTGCAGCCCCTTCCTGGCTCTTCTGAAGGTGCTGAGGCGGCACGTGCTCACCGAGTCCTCGCCTGCCACTGCTGCCCTCACCCCAGCTTTGCCTTGCTCTCTGCATGCCTGCCCTGGTGCACCAGCCGTGTAAAATCATCAGCAGTGGCTGCACTGCTGGGGGGTATTCTCTGCCTGCGTCGGGGAGGGTGGATCAGAAGAGGTGATGTGGCCTTCGTGATGATTTGCTTTGTCTCTGCTGGACTGTCCCCTTCTGCTGTAACTTCTCTACAAAATATACAGCTGTTTGTTTTGTGACTTCTTTGCTCTAGCAGTGTCCTAGCATTCACTGAGGGGCACTATCTTCAGACGTAATACAGAAACAAATAATGTAGTCTCATAAATCATCACCTCTAAATATTGAGTTAGATGTTTTATGAAAGTGTAATGACACCATGAACTAACTGTGTGTGTGTGTTTAAAAGTTACTTTCTTTTCCCCTTCCAAAATGGAAATTGTCATTATCTTCATCACCGGCGTACCCCTGTCCATACTGCCTCTCTTCCCTGCTTTCGCAATGGCCTCTAAGTGTCCATAATTCAGGGTTGCTGCTGTGGATCGCGCTAGGGTTCAAGCAGGTGTATGGTAACCACTGCCACTCGTACACCGGAGTAGGGAGTATTTGTGGATGTTGTGCCAGTTTAATTCACTGGACTTCTCGCGTGAGCACTACATCTACCCTTCCAGCTCTGTATGAGGCTCCACCTAACTTGGTACTGTAATTTCAATGGGGGAAACAAGGAGGAAATCAAACAGAAGAACCACCATAATAACTTCAGGAATAAATAAATAAAATTCAGATCAGTCTACTTCACTAGCAGGCCAGAATGTACCTCCTATCACTCTGTTGTAAAGTTTATGACTCAGTGGTTGGAGACACACAGATAATTATTTGGGGAGAAGTCAACCTCTCTCTGCTGTGATGCTCTCTGAAGCACCCTGAAACTTTAGGATCTACCAATACAGATAATTATTTTTGTCAAGTTCACTTAAGTGCAGCCTAGAGTAAGTCACTATGGTGGCAGCAGTATGGGTTGTGTTCGTTGCTTGATGTTTCTATTGGTTTCACTGAAGGGCACATTGGATATGCAAAACCAAAAGATGCTCCAGCATCACAATGAAATGCGTTCTTAGTTGGGTAAGAAAATGCTAACTTGCCGTTCAGGCAATAAGGTGGAAAGCAAAAGACTGCCAAGCTGAATGAATTAACTCACTTGTAGTAAGATGCTGAAGACGCTACCTTGCCAACTTCTGACAGCAGCTATGTTTTACTGGCTGTGACTAAGGTGCAGTTATAGAAAAGCTATACGCTGACTCTTACTTCCATCTTTTGCATATGTATCTATAAGATGGGAATCTAAAGATAAGATACCTGTGAATGATTCATGAAAATACTAAATATTTAAATGAGCAACGAAAAATATTTAGGGAACTCCGTGACTATCTTCAGATTAGCAAAAATGATGGTAATGTCTAGGGAATGTTATTGGAGACGATTGTACTTCACAGATGAGCACACTTTTGGGCCGCTGGAGGAGAATAAACAAGCCCACAACATGAACATGCTTATGCCTTATGAAGGAACTTAAAGCATAGGAGAGAGTCAGTCTCTTGTAATACACTGACTGCTTTTGTGGGATTAAATTGCCTAATCAGCTCCCAAAGTGCTGCACCTGATATTTCTTTCCGCTTATGCTGAACATAAAACATTTGGATAATTGTGTGGGCTGCAGAGCCGTGTAAAAACAACAATTCCCTAATACTCTTCGCAGGGGGTAAAGTATTAGTGTATCTATCTCTGGCCATGGAGGTTCCCAGAAGAGTTAGTGTAGTGCTAAAGCTTTTAAAGAAGCTATGTATTACTTGCAATAAGATTCAGAATCTTTGTATTCAGCCTGAAATGGTTTTATGGGGAGTAAAAATTTAATGCACTTACCTGCATAAAATGATATGAATGCTGACCGCCTCCGTTCTGCTTTAGTCTAGTCAAAATCAGTTTGCAAATGATGCTTGGAGTTAGTTTGAATGAATGATGTGATCTCCAACGCTTTAAACAGTATTACTGAAACTGCAGGAACTGATTCTGACCTACGCTATATTCTTCACGGGCACTGTCCGTAACGAGAGGTACGAAAGCAAGTGTAAGATGTACCAGTCTGTGTGTCTATGGCAAGTGCCTGGCTTCAGGGGGGCTGATGCTCCGGAGAGTCTCTGCTGGCTCCTGCGTGAGGCAGGCACTGGCAAAGTGACCAGGAGTCTCTCTTCTCTGCAGCTCAGTTCCTCATACGCTGAGATTATTTTAGCTGCTTGAGTCTCTGTAGAATGGTATCCCTGAACGTTACATACGTCAGGCTTTAAAGTCTATAGGGAAAAAGAAAATGCTCTAAACCCAATCAAAAACCCCTCTAAATTCATCCTCACCTTCCTTACCTGAAAGCACACTGGTCGGTGATAGCTGTACCCACTCTTCCTTTTCTTCTTGACAGGCTGGTGTTAGACAAGCCCCGTCCTTGCTGCAGAGGCTGCCAGGGCGAGCAGGGGAAGGGGAAGGGGCAGAGCTGTCCTGGAGCAGAGCGCGGGCCCCATGGCACTGGCTGGCGAGGTCCCTGGCAGGCGGCTTCCCTGCCCCTCCGCTGAGACCCCTTCAGATGATCTGTTGTGTCAGGCTGTGCAGATGTCGGCAGATGTTTTTTGTCGTCGCAATGTAACGGTGCACCCTGGGTTTATGTTTCAAATTACCCTGAGCAGTAGGGCAGAAACTGATGGGAGCCCGTTTCTAGCCCTTAGGCTTCGCAGTAACTCTGGCATGTTACCTTCTGTGTAGGCACAAGTCTGCCAAAATAAAATTATTCTGGGAAGGAGACACTTTTAGATGTGAGAGAAAGAAAGAAATAATGGTGGGGAGGAAAAGTGTGAACAGAGGACAAGGGAGATGGGACTAAGGCAGTTACTGACGTGAGAATTTACATATCAGTTCAGCTGGAAGATCTTTTTTTGTTTATGGCTTTGCTGAGATTTTCATAAGATCACTAAGTTCCAAGTAAAGGCATTTCAGACCTTGTTGCTATCCTGGTGACAAGGCAAGTCTTACCTTTTTTGATACATTTTTAAATTTTTTTCTTTTTCTTTCTTTCCACCGGAAGAACAAGGATTCCTTTATAGTCTTGCACAGGATAGCATAAGGAAGCTTTGCTTGCTCTAAGTTAGTGCATGGTTAATAGTAAGTAACAGAACTTAATTGGCAGGTCTTACTGATGCAGCGGTCTGAATGCTTCTGAGTGCTAACATTTAAGGGCTGCCATGCTGCTTCAGCTGTGGTCAACATTAGCAAAACGAATGGACTTCACATGCCTGATCTTGTGCTCTCACACTGTATTGACTGTTGGAATTAAGAGCAGAGAAGAAAATGTTAAATGTTCACAGATGAGAAAAGCGCAACAGGCTTCCAGTAATAGTCTGGCAGTAACCATGATTTTAACGTCAAATAAACATGTAGCCCCTGAATGAGCAGAAGCAATCCTGAAGTGTAGTTGTTTATCTGAAAAATTATTCAACTGGCGTTATGGAGTTCCTCATTGAGTGGCATGATGATTTCCAGAACTAGCATTCTTGCTCTGAACAGAGAAAGGAGAGAGAAACAACACTGCCAAATCTGAAAATACAATCTGGAATTTGAATTAATGCAGGGTTGGTCTTTTTTCTTCTTCTTCTTTTGCTTTGCGGATGGCCAAAGTTAGAGCCTTGCTTGTATCAATTTGTTCCCGGTGTTGTCAGTAATATCCTTGGTGACTCCTGCTCTTGAGCATGGTAATTTTTTGACCAGGTGTAAGCATTTGGACTGGGTTGGTACACAAGCAAAAGGGAAATAGCTCATCTTTCCTTGTGTTGGCTCTTCGCAGCTTCTGACAGGTGAAACACAAGGGTTAGAAATCAAGACTCAATACAGAAATGAGGAAGAAGAGATCTCACTGGGAAATTCCTTAACGATACTGTTCAGGATTTTGGAAACCTTCAAGAGCAGTGTTATGTTTTTCCATCACCTGATAACCCATTTTGAGCAACTGAGAATTAAAATATGCAGATGAGTACATTATCACATCTAGGAAATGAAGTCAAGAAAGACTGGAAAACACCTCTGGGTCGTACGCGTGCACGTGTTCGCGCTGCTCGGCTCCCTCCTGTACAGGCTGCGCTGTTACAATTGTGGAGGGGAACAGCAGACAAATGTTCTCCTTGCTGAGCCTGTGGACGAGCACAAGCATAGCTGACACGAGAGCAGGGAAAAAGCAGGGTTTCCTAATGGGGTAATGGCATAATGGTACCTTGCTTTGATCAGCAAGGGACTAGGCATTCCTGGCCTGGGGAGCATTGAGTGCCAAATGTTGTTAGACACTAAGCGTATACACTCTGTGCCATCTGGGACATGGGCTCGAGGAAAGGGGACACTCTGAGCTGGTGTAAGCTGCTACCGTGGTGTTGCTGAAGTCCTGGGGCAGGTAAAGTTTATGCTGGCTGATGATCTGCCTGGGTTCATTATGGTGGAGGGACGTCTAGGATTTCATTTTCTACGGTACTTTCACCATACCCGTCTCCTTTTCCCCTTAAGAGTCAGTCAAAACAAAGCCCATTTTAAAAGAAATGAATGTAGAAAATGTGAAACGTAAGGATCTTTTACAAAGCGTCTTTTACAGTGCTGGGGACATAAAACAGGGCAGTGGAAGATAAGCCATTCTGTATGTTGAGGAAGTCTAAGAATAAAGATTATAGGCAAACAGTCTACCTTTCTTTACAAGGCCTTGATTTACATCCCTGAAATCTCAAATTTAGCTATTACAATGAAGTCCTGTTGCACACAGAGCTGACTTTTTATCACCACTTAAAATCTAATTAATCCGTATTGAAGCACAAAGATTTCTGTTGTGTTTTAGGGTGAGGGGTCATAGAGCCCTCTTTGTTCATCCTCAGGCTTGTAATCATCAGGCATTGGGATATAATTTTACCAAGCAAATTGGAAGGTAACAGATCAAATCCTTATCGGAAAGCCTAACTCCATGGTTTAGTGAAGTCCTTCGTCCTTTATGTGAAACTTTATATTCGTGAAGAACAAAAAAGTGTTTCAGAGCCCACAAAGGGTTAACAGCGAGGGCTTATATTCGGGGCAGCAGAGAACTAAAATCATCATAGCTTCCACCATCACTCAAGGCAGCAGTTGTTGCAGAACTGCTGGGGAGCCCTTCCTCCTCGCGCTTGTAGGGCTCTGCTCTTATCATGGCCTTGCTCTACCGCCCCACGATGCAGTTCAGCGGCATGCTGTTCTCGCTGTTGGGATGGGTCCTGTCCTGCCTCACCACCTACTTACCCCAGTGGAAAAACCTGAACTTGGAGCTGAACGAACTGGAGATCTGGACCATGGGACTCTGGCAAGCTTGTGTTGTCCAGGAAGAAGGGGGAATGCAGTGCAAGGACTTCGACTCTTTCCTTGCTTTGCCTCCAGAGCTCAGGATTTCTAGGATTTTGATGTTTTTTTCCAATGGATCGGGGCTTTTGGGCCTCTTGCTCTCAGGATTTGGGTTGGACTGTTTGAAAATTGGTGAAAGACAACAGGAACAAAAGAAACGGCTGTTGCTGTTTGGAGGAATGCTCTTCTGGATATCGGGGATTACAGCTATTGTCCCCGTTTCTTGGGTTGCCCATTCCACAGTCCAGGAGTTCTGGGATGAGAATATACCTGATATTGTTCCCAGGTGGGATTTTGGGGAAGCGTTATTTGTTGGCTGGCTTGCTGGATTTTGTCTTATGTTAGGAGGATCCCTACTTAATTGCACAATCATCTGTTCAACTGAAGTCCATCCATCTTCGGTCCATTACGCAGTTGCAGAACAGCAAGATCAGTGTCAACACTTGGAAACTGAAACTAGGCCTTAAAATGGAAGGTTTTAAGCAGTGCAGAAAGACCGCCCTATCTTTTTCAAACCCTAGTGCAAGCCAGAGGCTTGTTCCAGTAGTCATTCAAAGGACTGTTACCTAGCTGATTTCCTAAACTTATGTCTGTTTTCTCCGTAACTGGTATTGGAAGGTGGTGTGTTTTCTCACCTGCAGAACTGTTTAAAACTTTGTTTCACAGCAGAACGCTGAAGTTTTCATAGACTGCGCAGAAAAGGTGCTTTTGCTTTCTCAACTGCGCTGTAAAATCCTGAAACTGAATATGCGTGTTCCCTTACAGCTTGGCTTTTAACCAAAGTATGCTCCTTTTCATATGTAACCCATTAAACGAGCCTCAAAGCTTGACTCCCTGTTGCAATTTTCCACTTGCCTAATGCAGCGACCAACAAACTTGAGAGTTTTCACACCCTAAACAGTCTAAATACATGCATTGCATCAAATTGGTTTTCTGTGTACTTGGGAATTGTTCTGCTAAGAAAACAGTAGATTTCTGAAACTCTAGCAAGCCTTGCAGATGTCTTTCTGTGCGTGGGGTGCTACGGGGTGGGTGCTTCATACCCAAGAAGTTGTGTTTTCCCAGTCTAGCACATTAACTTGTATGTGCAGCTGACTCTAAGTGTTTCTGGCACCTGCACCCTTTAGGCACCAAAACCAGGCTAAGAAATGCTGCTTTAAAAAAAAATACTTACACCATCTTCTTGCAATACAGGTAGTGAGGCGTTATGCATCCTATCAAAGGCCCCTTAAGCTCCATTCACGTACAGCAACATCTTGCTCTGAAGGTGGAACCTCTGACTTTAAACAAAAACTGGCCACAAAGCAGACAGCTGCACGTGCTGTAAGTAGAAGTGTATCAATGCGGTATTAAAACTTAAAAACAAACCGTGAGACGCCAAAAGTAGCAGAAGTGCAGTAATGCTTTAGCAGATTGATGGAAAGCAAAGTGTACGCTTTTCTCAAAAAACCAAACCCCGAGCTAAGGAAAGGTGAGCCCAGCTGTAGCCACACCCTTCAGCCACTGGTTTAGCACAGTGTGTCTCAATCCCCAAAAAACTGCACATGGAACCAGGCGGGGGAGGAGTACCTCATGCTTTATAAAAAGCATTGTTTTAACTTTTGCTTATGTTCAGTATGACAAAGGATTGAGCAGCACGCTGTCCGCAAAAGTGAGCAGTTTAGCACTTCTGTGACTGCTAAAAATGAACTTGGTCCACAGACACAGGCTGCAGTTAGCTGGATTTGTGCTGTCTGTACTAGGATGGATTTTAACTGGTACCTGTAACTATTTACCAGACTGGAAAAATCGCAACTTAGACTTAAACATACTGGAGCTTTGGACCATGGGACTCTGGCAAACCTGTATAGTCCAAGACGTAGGAGGAACACAGTGTAAAGACTTTGATTCTTTCCTAGCTTTGCCTCTAGAATTCAAGATTTCCAGGATTTTAGTATCCACATCAAATGGACTAGGACTTCTGAGCCTTGTGATCTCTAGTCTTGGTTTGGACTGCCTGAAGATGGAGGATACAGACCAGAAGCGAAAGAAACAGCTGCTACTACTTGGAGGAATACTCCTGTGGATGGCTGGAGTTCTGGCCTTAGTCCCCGTTTCTTGGGTTGCCCATACAATAATCCAGGAATTTTGGGATGAAGACATCCCAGAGATTGTGCCCAGATGGGAATTGGGGGATGCGCTGTTCAGTGGTTGGTTTGGTGGATTTTTTATAATTCTAGGAGGATCTCTACTCCTCTCCACACTCCTCTTGTCATCTGACCATCACTTACCAGAGCAGTATGCAATGGCAGATATGCAAGACACCCATCAACATCTGGAAATTGGAAACAGACGACTTTAAAGAGGGTAGATACCAGGTTTTCAGATTTCTTACCCTTGCATTACAGTAAGAAAGCTCTGCTGAACAGACAGGTTACTGTTTACAAGATCGGCGGGAGGGATTGTTTCTTACTAAATAGTTCCTTTAATTGCTACTTGCCTTCAATTTTAATTACATTAATTGATGAGTTATGGAGATCTAGGTCACCACTGTATTTCTCCAAAATATGATCAATTGCAGATTTTGGTTTTGTAGGTTTTGGTGTGTGTTGTGTGGTTTTTTTGTTTTGTTTTGTTGTTGTTTTGGTTTGTGTGTTTGTTTGTTTGGTTTTTTTTTTTAAGATAAACTAGTATAAAATTTTTAATCTCTAGGCAAGTGTGGAGAGCTGACCATCTTTTAAATGGCAGAACTCCTACTGGGGCTGCTTTAAAAAATGTCTTTTTTACAAAAATACTACTAGTTTAAGTCCTGAAATGGTTTGTAGTGTCAGTTCAACATGCATTACAAAAACCTAATACAGTACAACCTTGAATGAAGTTCCCTGGACCCGTATCATTTACACTAGTGGAAACTAAATGTTCTCAGACATTATGTCATGTAATACAAGATTCTCCGGTGTGCGTGTGTGAATATGCGACTGAATGCATCCCTGCACAATCTCTCTCTAAGGAAAGCCAATATTTCTGACTAATAATGAGATGTTGTCCAGTGCAGAGCTGACTGTGTTCATTGCTATTGCAGTTTTTACTTAATGAATGTAAAGAACTAACTTCAAGTACATGAATCACTTTCTATATAACTTATCCTAAGACTTGGCAGCGATTGATGTGAACTTTCTATAAATTGCAATGATTTTACATTGACAAAGCTGTAGCAGCCATCTGTTTCTGCAAAGAGAATATAAAGACATAGAACAGCAATAAAAGAATTAAATAAACCACTGGTCTGGAAAAAAGCTTTGTTAAAAAAAAAAAATGTATTTTCCAATCACTGAAACACATGGAAAGTGCAGAGACAAGTTAATCTATGTGGTGTATTTGCATACTCTTACAGACAAAATTAGAACAGAAACACATTCAGAATATAACCTGATTAAATATTTAGTTCAGTCCTGAGCATTTGATATTTAATACAGTATAAACATAGCAATAGTAAAAAAAAAAATATCTTAAAATTATTTGATTTATGTTCTATTACAATTTCTGATAAACTTTGCTCATTTGGCTAAATATTCTTGTACCAGTAATATTTAGATTTTGATATATGCAACTGCAGTGACATTGGTACCTGGTAATAGAACTAATTACATTCGTTATACCCTGCTGTGCAGAGTAAATTCCACTTCAAGAGTAATATTGATAATTTTTAACTGATGGGGTTTTATTGGTATATGTATTATTTTAGCTTATTCTATTGAGCGTTTCAAGTCTGAATAATCTGAATTTAGTAAAAAACCCCCAAAACTCCAAACCCAGAATTGTTAAAAGCTGCCTATAAATATGTTCAACTTTACCAATTTGGAAAATGAGGAGCACACATATGTTTAAGTCTCTCATTTTTAAATGAGTTTTGCAAGCTAGAGCCAGCAATACTTTAATTTTGACCTCACCTCATGCTTACAAATCAGACAATAATACTTTTTTTGGAAAATTATTCAACATGTGAGGAGAAACAGCTAATCTGGGAAGAATTTAGACAGCTCTAAATATTTTTCACAATAGCATCCTCAACGTCAAATATTTTTATGGCCAGAACTGAACTATATTAAACAGAACATAAATAAGACTGTAAATAAATAAAAGAAAAATCATAAAGTACACCTCTAAACATCATTCTACAAACAACTTATATAATCAAATTGAGAAGTTGAAACTGTCAACCTTCATTTCACCTCTACATTAAATAATTCCAGATTTGTTTTTTTTTTTAAATTGACCTTTCAAACATGAATGTTATTCTCAAACCCAAGAAACAAAAAACAAATGGGGCGTTCATAAAGGATGTTCAAATCAGTCATCTTGCCCAAAATAGCATGTTTGGTTATACATTTAAGCGAACTGATGTATTTGCACAGAAGAAAACCCTTGGGTGTTACACAGACCTCTCATCACAGAACTGTCACTTTGAATTTGAGACAGCTGCTACCATACTGTGGTTTATATTTGCTTCCATTTTCTCACCAAGTAATTATAGCCTTTTTGAAAGATGAAGTCCATGCATATGTGGCTTGTTGTCTGGGGAAGAAAACGTTAGCCAGGGAATTAAATACATCTGAGTGCAACATATTAAGTAGAAAATGAAATAATTCTGTTAGCTGCAATGTCCACCGACTTACACAGGACCCACGGAAAATAAGACCCCAACTGCTTTACCAAGACAGGGCTGCTTCAACACCTACATCTCATGTTCTGGACTTTTTACAGAATGATCCCAAGTTGATGCTACTTCATGTAAGACAAATTTGAACATCTATTTATTAAACCTGTGCACCCTCAACTGCCTACAGGGTCAACTGTGTATTTTTAAAAATGTTATTTATTGTACGGAATTGTACTGTATTTCACATACTGAAATATGTGAAGGCTTCTAGTCAGGAACTCTTCCTTTTCAGAAAGGGTTTACCTCACCAACAAGACTTCTGATATTTGAGTTACTATGCGACAGATTTTTCTCCTGGTACAAATACTTTAATGAAAACATCTTCATATTTGTAAACTTAGCAAATACTTTTACATAATCCTAGCTGGCAATAAGACAGCCTCTAGGACAAGAGATTAACATAGAGAAACTCTAATTATTAAGCGTACAGTGGATATAACTATTCCGATTTCCATGTTGGTATGAATTTCATTCAGCTTCCAGTTCAGAAAGCAGCTGCCCCTTTTGGTACTCTCGTAATAAGTTTTTAGGGTTACTTGTCTGCCTTGCCTTGCCCACTCTCCCGCAGATGCAAGAAACCTTTTAGTGCAGGTTAAAGTACTGTACATTCACAAAACTAAACTCTGAACTCTGTCTCTTCCTACAAAGTATTAAAAAACAAAAACAGAAGAAATTTGTTTTCAGAAACAAAATGCCAATGGGGGTGACGAATCTAATTAGCAGCTGTTGTGAGGCAGCCTCAATGTTTTGGAAGGGAGCTTACGCTTGTGGTTAACTTTAAACTATAAAAGTCACACTCTTGTACAAAAATATTGCATGGCAAAACAGCCATCTTCACAGTCTGCTCACATGAAAACAGTGAAAAGATAAACAAGCTTCTGTTGAACGTCGTATTTCTCAACACAGTGCGGTTCAACAGGGTCCATGCTCAGTACTGCCTTTGTTCCTTTGTTCCATCTTTACAAAATAAAAACACATGCAATACATACAAACTGTACAAACTCAGCATCAGTACACCAAAATTAATCTACTTTGGTTTTCCGGTTGTTTGGGTTTTTTGCCATTTTTTTAAGCATAAAACAATTCAATTCACTATATTTTACAAATAAACATATCAATAGTGAATGTAAAATAGAAGATCTTTAAAAGCAGGCCACTGGAACTACAAAGTTCATCTGAAAAGAGATGAGCAAGTGGAAAAACACTTCAGTGAAAATGCGTAATTATACATCATCAGCTGGAAGGGCTGGTATACTGATCTTTGCTCTTGTGAAGTATGCCATCTTCTCCCTGAAATTAGAAAAGAAAACAAGTTATTATTTTACTATTTATGGCATGACTCCAGTGTCATCTGCCATACAGATGCTAACGTTACAGCATAGTTCTTTAAAATATAGGTTTGGAAAACATACAGTGAGGAAAATACAGAGTGAATCTATTTACAACAAATGTGGTTGCCAGAGCATTCTGACATAATTCCCTTCAAGGGCAGATTTATGTAAAAGGCAGCTCCAATTTTGAAAAAGGAGGGGGAGGGAAAAAAAAAAAAAAAAACAAACCAGTATTTCATTAATAACTCCAATGATGAGACTGAAATGTTGATCTAGTCACTGAATTTCCTATGATTTCAGTGGGGGAATGAAAAGGCAAAATAAAACATTTTATCCTGATTTGGGAAAAGGGAAGAAAAGATAAGAAAATAATTGGGTCTGGGCAAGACTCAGAGAAGCAGAATTGTCAACCCATTCTCTAGTTGCTTCCCCTGTGCTGTAACCATTTCTGTCTGCTATGAATGGAGAGATTACTGAAGCATAACAAGTTTATACAAGCTTGTCTGCCAGCAGCCTAGAAAGCAGATGATAAGTATTGGGGGTTTAAAAATTAAAGCTCAGAAGAGTCATTCTTCTTGAGAGCTTCAAAAATGCCTTTGCGTGATTAGTCTTTGGGGCCACAGCACTGTAACAAGCCCAACTAGCAGGGCGAGTGCAATTCAGCCTCAGGAGGTAACTATTTGTCCAGTAGACTAAACCATGTTTTCCGCTGGCGAAGCTTGAGTTCCCCTCAGAAACAGTAGCTCAGAGCAAAATCCGCTATGTCAGCTGGATTCCTCGGCTAATTGTGTGGCGATTAGAAGAGAAAGGAGAATGGAATCTTACGATACCCTTCTTGCAGGGGAATGATGTCTTGAGCGCTATTACGTGCTCCGGGAAGTGCGTGCAGCAGTCTGTCTGTGATGACTGGTGATGACCAGCACCGACCAAGACTCTTTCTCAAGACTTGCACAGAAACTGAAAACTGGTTGGAGCTGCTCTGAATTTCATACTGAAGACAAGCAGCTCAGCTGTAACGCTTCTTTGCTGAGGAACCCCTTTCCTTTCTCTCTTGCTCTGATTCTGCATCACTTACAGTTGTGGTTTGCAATGTGTGCCTCACAGGCCCCCATTTGCTTAGGGGCTTTTCAAACTGCTCCTAATAGACTGAGTTAAAAAAAGGAAAAAAATCCTCACACGTATTAGCAGCTAACTTAGATGTCCTATACAGGAATGCAGAAATCAAACTTTAAAAATGTGTGTTAGTGACAAAACAGATGAAATTAGCTTGCAGTACTGCTCCTATCTGGAAAAGTAAGCATTGTCTTTTTCAATCAACAGGTTTGTATTTATTTTTATATAGAAGTGTGGCCTTTGGGCTGCTAGCCTGCCACTTACTGTCCAGCCTTTTAGGAACTTAGACCCGTTAGAATTAAGGTTTGAGATAAAAAGCGTTCACTCTGGCTTACGCTAAGCAAAAACACTTGATTAATTGCTTCATGTAATCGCTTGCTGCTCCCGCGACCAAAAGGAGGAGAGAAACAAAAAGGAGGTGGGATTCACGATCCCTCTTGAATAATAAGTCTAATTGACTAATATTACAGGGCATGTCTGATTATATTTAGAAATAATTCATGTTACTTCACTACATTAAAAAGAGCATGAAAAGCAGAACAGGCCATACCTGAATGACTGCACCTGCAGTGGCACTTTCTGGCTCTGCTCCCGTAACCGGCATACATCCTTGGAAGCTTTCCTCATCAATTTCTCAGCACTTAAACCTTGATTCTGTTCTTCTTTTGACTGTTCAGCCTGTAAACAGGAAAAATAACTGTATTTTGCTAATAATGAACAACTACTCATTTCAAAGAAATGACAAAATCTTCTGTGTCAAGCAAAACACTTGGCAGTGTTAGGTTTACGGTTGGACTCGATGATCTTAAAGGTCTTTTCCAATCTAAACGATTCCATAATTCTGTGAAAATCTCTATACAAAGGGTCAGCAAGACGAAAGACTGACATCACAAGCCTAAGCCACGGGCACAAAATAAGATAACAGAGCTTTTCCTAAAAAAAAAAAAAAAAAAGAGCAAATCCCATGCCATCACAGGTGGCTACTAGGTGTTACGAAGTTTGACGAGATATTTCTTAGGGCTACAGTTAGACAATACCTAAATTTGTATTTATGAACAAATGTTGTCTATCCAAATATCTTTTTAGCACTAGGGGACAGCGATTCTCTTCCCATGTAAAATACTTTTATTTCCTAATGAAAGCTCTCAGGAAAGTTGCCTATATCTAATCTGAGAGACAGGAAAAAAAAAAAAATAGAGAAGGCATGCTCTCAAAATACACTTTCAAGTTTTGTTGACCTTGTTAGCAAAGTTAATATTCATGAACTCTTGTGCTTTGATTCCTGACACAACACCTGTTTTGCTGCGTAAAAGCCAAGGCAAGTGAACAGAACACCAGTGGTAACAAGAGATCAAGGATCTTTCTGGACGTGACATTGTTGAGCAGCTCCATACCCACCACTAAGTTACAGTATTTCTGTCCCTCAGTATTGCTGGCTCTCTTACGGATGTCTTTACCAAGCATTGCTGCATCAACAGGACAATCGCAGCTGTACCATCCACCGTTTCAGCGACAGACTGCTATTAAAAGTTGTGTTTTGTTTTTTAAAAAAAACTCGATCAAGGGTTTCTGAACGCCCGATAATTTGAACAGCAGCTCTTCTTAGGTGGGCAGTCATCTGGATTTCTTAGACAAGCAGCCACCGTTCAGGTGCGGATGAGTCCTATAACACGCGTTATCACCCCCATCATGTGTGGGGTGCATGGCATGGGCGGTGCCACCTTGTGTGGGCACTTAGCTTCATTTCTAGACTGCAGGGACTGTCAGACAAATGTTATTTAAGGCATTTTCAATTTTGCCAGCCATCAAAATTTAATAGAAGCAGTTCATGTTCTTAAACAATTTTTAAAGTTCTTTAGAGGTTAAGTTTTGGTGCTTAACTTTAGGCACCAGACTTGAAAATGCTGTTCTGTTACCTCAAATTAAAACCCCCAAGCCAGAAACAGCGATCTTCAAAGTTAGTTTGTAACTCAGGAGTTCACGTCTCCAGTTCCAAATTCAACCCAGCAGACTCCCAAACAACAAAACCAACTAATTCAAAAAAGTTAGTCCATGCTATCAGTTTCATACCAGGTATTTATAGAAATCTGTTCACAGCAGGATAGTGGTACCCTCTCTCCGCTGAAACGCACTCCAGTGTTTTATATGAAAGTGTTTTACGTGAAAGAGCACCACCCTTTCAAAATCTCGCTCAAAATCCAGTCAGCTTGTTCTGCTGTTAACTTCTTCAGTCCCCAACTCCAAAATAGCTATGATTTTTAAATGAAATTAACCTATGAATATTGTTTTCATTATTAGTTAGTGAACATAAATTTGCAATCTACAACTGGTAGTGAATTAATTTTACATATGTCACTGGCCATATGTTTTATCAGCTCCCCTAGTTAATATTTATCATCAAAGAACTAAACATACAATATTTCAAAATTTTCTAATTTTATCTTTTCCCTAACTATATATGAGATTCTTGTGCCTGCTGCATTTCAGGTTAACGGCATAGATGACTTCTTTGGTTTAATATTCTCTATTACCATGTACCCTTTTCTCATTTTTTAATCCTTTTTTTTTTTCAGGATGCTCTCAGAGAAACTTTGATTTCAGCCCAATGTCTCTAAGAGCTTGCATGCGATAAGGTATGTACATGACCAGGTTTACATTTACATCGTGTTTTTGAGTGGTTATACAGGCAGTGAATCCTCCATCTATACAAAATACAGAAAAGCACACTAATACACTGGCCATACATTCTATAAGTTCCAAAAATCTGGCATTTATCTGCCAAAAATAAGTGCCAGATAGGAATCTCTGTATCTGTGCTTAGCTTAAGCGTGAGATAAAGAAGAAACACTATCAAAATTAAAGCTGAAACACTAAATCCTGTCTTGTTCTTCAGTGTTTTTTGTGTAGAAGAATGAAAGCGAATCTAAAGAAAAACTGTTAACCGTGCTAAACACCAGAACACTGAACAAGGACATATTTGTGGTATTAATGCCATAATTACAGATTACCTCTACATAGAAGATGTACTGAAAAGAAATAAAGATGATCTTTACAGATATTCACAGGAATCTTTTTTGGACATAGACAAAGAGGAAGTATTTCAGAGGACACCAGGTGTCTGAAAAACTTACTTGTATGAGGATTTAAGACTCCAACTTTGAAATACTGCATGATTTCTCACAAAAATGCAATCTAAACATGAGAAAATGCTTCTGGTGCACAGAATCACCTACTGGTTTCTGATCTGCAGGTATTAGTGGGCTTTACGTACTTGCTGTACTTAGGAAGGTGTGGTAGGAAGGGGAGGGAAGGTATGGAGTCTGTGTATTTGGCTTCAAGCAGAGTAACTTGCGTGCTAGCAAGCAGCTACTGATTTTCAACATCCTCCACATCTGCGGTTTCATTTTTCACTTGAAATTCTCTCAATTTCTCTGGCACTTCCAGCTGCTGCATTAGTCTGTGCCATTATAATGCCTGCAGGATCTAAAAAATAATCTATGACAATGTCCTCTAGGCTGCTGTGTTTTGCTAACCCAAGAGGAAACACTGACAGCAGAGTACAGCATTCTCAGGGTTGTTTTGCTCCACAGGGGAAGGCTGCAATGATTTTAATGGTAAAAATATTTCTAGAAACTTTGTAAGCGCTCTTCAAAGAGGTGGAGTGGCTGTGAACATTGTGCTGGCTTTTAGCGTGGAAAGGAGGACTTAAATGCTGTGCCGCAGCCTGCATATGTTTTAGGAACGTATATTATTACCCTTATTCCTCATTGCAGTGTGTGTCATGGTGTTGATCACTGACACCAGAGATATAAAATCTGACAAACCTATCTGCTGCCTTGAAAGATCCAGCTGAAATAAGAACGCGCAAATCCAGAGGATTTATAATATTAAATGTTGCAGAGGCATACTCTATTCTAGTGGGTATAGCTTTAGAGTGGGAGTAGTTTTAAATTAAACAAACAATTAAAAATTAACATTTCTATCCTGTGCCCAGCATTAAACTATGAACTTATAAATTTATCTATGCTTCTTTTATATAAGCCACTATTTTTATGGCTTAAAACTTAGAAAGATCAAATTCATACAATGAATTCACATGGTAAAAACCCACACAATCACGCTGTGCGATGTTTAAACGTTGTGCTGTCTTATCCCATTTTGCCCAAGGGTTTTTCAAAACACTTGTCAATGCTCAGCCTAAACTCTGCTAGCATTTTATAGCCATTTTAGAACTCTACTATCTATAGCCCACAGCAGATGCCAAGGAAAGAGAGACAGGAAGACAGAGAGTACAGAACAGGGCATAAACACAGAGCTGGGGGAACATATTGGGAAAAAGTTTTGTTTCCTAAGCTATCAGGTGATTGAGGGCTTCTTGAAGTAGGTGCTATCATTATGGTTAATGACTTCTGATGGAATTTTTCTTCCATGAATGTATGTAACTGCTTTTTGAACCTATGCAAACTTGCAGCACTCAGTGTTCTGTGGAAAACATTTTTACTGTTTCTAAATGTTGTGCTATGTTTGCTTGCACTTAAACTGCCACCTCTTCAATTCCCTGCTTCCTGTATTATAAAAGACAATGACGAATTGCTCTCCTCCACCTCACTGATGATTTTATAGACTTCAGCTGTAGCTACTTAGCCACTCCTAACATGGAAGCTGTTTCCTCCTTTGACCATCCTTGTTGACCCTCTGTAGTTTTATTATCCACTTTGAGAAGGGGAACCAGAACTGAACGATATTTAAGTTGCAGGCATAACATGTATTTACATCGTAAAACAATGATCTGTTTTGTTCCAACTTCTTTTCTTAGTAATTCCCGTCTTATTTGCTTTTTGACATCTGCTGAGTGCCGTGATGTTTTTGCTGCTTATATCCGGAGTATCTCACTCCTAACATCTAATTCAGAGCTCAGCTTTGTTGTGAGGATCATCCCTTCCCTCCTCTACACAAGGCTATTTACTGACATTTAGCTTTTTTTTTTAAAAACAAAACAAACCCCAAACAGCTGTTGCTTACATATTAGGAGGTCCTCTACACCTTATTAAAATTGCTTTCCATTTTTATGACTCCGAGTAACTTGGGTGTCATCAAAACACTCACTTCTATCAACCATAAATAGCTGAAGAGTACAAATCCCTCCTGGATGTCCCTAGCAATCTCCCCTCATTGAAAACAGATGTACGTTGACTGACATAGATGGGAAGGGGGCTCCAGAGGGCACCTACTCCAACCTCCTGCTCAGAGCAGGTGAAGCTACAGCGGGGTACTCAGGGTCTTGTCCAGTTAGGTTCTGAATATCTCCAGCTGTGGAGGTTGAGCCCCTATTCCAGTGTATGATCACCCTCACAATTTAAAAAAAAAACAAACCAACAACCCACAAACAAACAAAAAAACAAACCAAAAAGACAAAACCAAACCTCCCCCCCCAACCAAAACCAAAACCCCACAACATCCAGCTTATTCATGCATCTTGTCAGAATTTTCCGCGTTCCAGTTTGTCACTGTTGCCTCTCACTCCTCCTATCCTATTTGTTGTCTTTTATCCACGAGGGCATCCCATCTTACCTTACGGCAGTTTGGAGACAGTGAATATATACTTGTATTGTTTTAGAGACCATCACATAGAGAACAGAATTTGGCTTTAATTTGCCAAAACTAGAACAATTATGTCCTGCATAAGGAAATAAGCCACAGTGGAAGTACTGCCTTTCCCGCATGCCCCTACCACTGTAAGTAATGGTCATTGCCTCTCTCTACCTGTTACAAAGATCTTTTGGCTACAGGTTCTGTGCAGACTGCAGATCAACTGATGCTGAAGGACAAAAAGCATATGCATGTCTGTAGAAGTACGGCTGGGACGTGAGAATTTTAAATTAACTTTTCAGTAAATGCTATTTTACTACACCAACCACAACTATTACTCCAACTAATAGTTTCTACTCGGAATTACTAAAGTATTTAAAGGGCACTAGAAAAATACTACCTCAAATTCTAGGTTTAAATACTGTAGTATTGACTAATAAAGAAATATTGTTTACACTATGTCATTCAGAGGTGTCATTAGTCAAATGTGAGCTTCTGTAAGAATCTTTAACATGATAGACCAAATAACGAATTTGTGGAAAAGGTAGGGGCATAAGTGTATTCACTCACACAGTATCTGTATGCTGCTCATACCTGTTTTTCAGCTTGTTTCAAGAGTTTCTGGAATCGTTCATCCTCTAGCACACACAGGGGAAGGTCTGTCTCTCCTCTACCTTTCATTTCCTCAAGCTTTTGTTTAAGATCCCGCAAGGCCTGAAGCTCATCATTTAGACGATTCTGTCTTGTGCGTGATGCCTGGAGGTCCAGCTCCAAGTCAAGGGAAGTGCGTATGGGGCACTCTTGCGTAGCTCTTCGCATGATTGGTTGGCAAACAGGCTGAATCATTTGGGAGACAACAATAAAAATGAATACCTAGAGAGGCTAGCGTAGGGTTTGACATAATACAGTCAGAAAAGCTCAAATATCTTTTGTTTTTCTTTAGCAGAAAGCTGCTCTGATGAGATCCAAGTCCAAAAATTCACCTATTCTGGAATTTTTCTTCAGTCACTAGCTAAAAATAAAGGCAAAAGTTTCTCCAACCAGGTGTACAATGATATATTTAGAGGTTAAAAACAGAAAACCCGTTCTGATCCCCAGGACAACACAATGCCAGGAGATCAGCACTACACAGACTTCTCCACAGATTTCAGCTACTTTGTTTATTTTTATAAACATTTGCTTTTTCAAGGCCTAAGCAAATACATAATGCTACGAACTCTGTAAACATGCATTTCTTTAGTGTATTTCACATTACTTACTGTCCTTTCACTATGCATTTTTGCATGAATAAGTCTGGCAAGAGAAGCCATCCCAGACTATTCAATATTTCTTTCTTATGCCAAATGTAATCCTGCTACCTGGTAACAACCCTTCCGCAGAGGTGTTTCTTTAATTACAATCAAGATTAAAATACAACTCTCTCAACTTATGTAAGAATGAACTCTGTGCAAGAGAAACAAAGTATTACTCTCGTCTTTCAATCCTTTTGCTACTCAAATGCTCCTGGAGAAGAGTAAATCCCCTTTAAAGGGTATGTCCTTTTAAGGACATCTGAGTCCTTGAAATCTCCACCAAAATTTGCTCAAGATATATGTTGCTGGTGTTGACTTTTGTGCAGTGTGAGCCACCTTGAGTCACTTTGTAATATTTGGGTTCTTTAACCCAGATCCCTTTGACAGTAACAAGCTAAAGTTCGACAGTAAATGCCACGATGCTGAGCACCGGTGTCTTGCTGCTGGCTTCAGCCACAACTAGAACAACTTAAGCTTTGTGGGTGAGGGAAGATGTAGGACCGAACGCACTGTGTTGAAATTTCAACCTGAAATTACAGGACTACATGTGGTACTTGCATTGCTTTAGCTGAAATACTTGGAATAAAGCACATGGTTTAAGTTGCTTGTTATTCCTTCTGTCCCCATACTTTGTTTTAAACCACGTCCAAGTAACATAGCACATACCCGTTTAACTCTTAGGCTCCGCCGTTCCGTGGCGTTTCTCACAAAGAGAGACTTTTTGGCTAGTGTTGAGCTGTCGCTGTCACTTCGATTCAACTGTCAAAACATACATAACAGAGATATACAGCATCTTCATATACAAATACATCTGTATTGATATAACCAGTCAGAAAACCTCAGTGCTGATATACATGTAGGTCATTCTTAGTATAAAGTAAAAACTTTCTCAACTAGAATAAGCGTCTACTCTCAAATTCCATTCCTAAACCAAGACAACCATTCATAGAATCATAGAATGGTTTGGGATGGAAGGGACCTTTGAAGGCCATCTAGTCCAACCCCCTGCAATGAGCAGGGACGTCTACAACTAGATCAGGTTGCTCAGAGCCCCGTCCAACCTGACCTTGAATGCTTCCAGGGATGGGGCATAATTGATCTTACTGAATGAATAGTAAGTAGACTCCTCAGGAATGCAAGGAAGGTAGCTATGGTTATTAAGTACTGCCAAATCACTGTCTGGCTTTTATATGACTGCAGATTATAAACTATGCATTTCATTTACCTGGGGCAGGCTTTTAACAAATTTACTGCAGGGAAGGTAAATTCCTGTAGACATGCACCTGTCCAACAAATGGTATTTTTGTATTATTATTGTTATTTGTAACAAGTATGGGTGTGCCTACAGCTTCCTTCAGAAGCACTTCCTGCTTCTCAAAAATATGCACACCACAGCTTGGCACTAGTTTCTTCTTCATTATAGCATTAGTTCCACATACATCAGTGCAGACTGACTGTTAGATGCATCAGCATGCGTGGCGGTAACCTTCAAAGAAAACAGAAGCATCTATCTGCAGGGTATTTATTCCACCTCTTCAGAAAAGGACAGACAAAAAGAATCATCTGCTAACGTTTCAATAACCAAAGCCAGAGCCCTAAAGCGTGCTTACGCGGGACTGACTGGGAGTGGGGGGTGAGAAATACAACCTCTTGCAATATGAATACACCTCTGGAGAGACAAATCTGTCTTTTCACCACGGAGCCACCACTGGGAACTCGCCCCTGGATAGGCACAGGTGGCTATCATCACTGATGTTCTTTAAGCACTTTTCAAGGGATATTTTCAAAGGCACCAACAGACTTCGGGTCTGTCCTTTAGGCCTCAAAAATCTCTGTGTTTCCTGTAACACTGTATGAGAGTAGGTGCTTTCTTAAGGGTAGGCCATCTCTTCTGAAAAGAGAGCAGCCGGCAGTTAGCCAGAGCGTATCCAACAGACGCTTTCCTCCAGTAGAGCACCACAAGGCAAGCGAGGCTGGATAGGCTTGTGGTGCAAGCTGGGGAGACCCGAGCTGTTCAGCCCTCTCCGTGGACTCGGATGCAGCGGCAGTGCCCACTTGTGAGCCCCAACAGCGGACTACAAGCATTTCTAGAGCTACAAAAGATTCATCTGTGCAAACACGGGTTTTTCCTAGGCTACTTTCCTTCCAGGAAATACTGTACACAATGAGAAAGGGAATGGTTTATTCAAGGTATGGTTTTTTTAGATTCTGGCTTCTGGCAGCAGGTATGTAGCAATGCTCAATGCTACAAAAGCCCAATACTTTTCCAGATGCAAAAACCTCAGGAGTTTATACTAACTAAACTATCAGAGCAACTAGTGTTACTTCCTGTTGAAGACCTCCACAGTCAGTAAGCTAAGGCTACAGTTTTTTTGCCAATACAACTAATTTCCAGTTTACAGGAATTAAGATGAAGGCTAGGTTCTTAGTCCAGCCAATAACCTATCCAAATTAGGTAAAGATTGTTACAAAATGATCTGCTGTGTTTCGTTCTGGAGGGTATATGGAACAGTTATTTAAGTACGTAGATACTGCCTATAGAATTTTTTTATAAGCCAATGATAATCACAGAGAAGTGACCAACTTTAATGTTCCCAAACGATTAAGGCAACCACCTCTAACCGAACTGGAGAAGAATTAAAGCATAAGTTTTTTTGTTTTTTTTAAAAAGTCATACTTGTGTAAGTAACCTGTAGAAACTAAAGATCAAGAACAAACTGCCTTTTCTAGGGTGTCTGTAATTAAAATCTATAGAGCTGGTAATCCATGCTTAAATCTTTAAACACATGATTTTCAGTTAGTTTAGCAGCAACAGGGCTGATAATTTTAATCTTTTTTGTCCATGCTACCATAGATCTAGAGAGACCGGAGAACTTTATTGCCAGAGCCATGTTTAAAACTCAGCCCTGAGGCAGCACTCGCACATCTTTCAAAGATGTAATTACAGCAGGATTTGGGCTGCCCAGGTTTAAAACCAGTTGAGATACAAAGCAAGATTTAAAATTGATGACTGAACTCTTTCTGCACTGTTGCCCTTAAGTGGTTACATTATTAAAATATGGTAATGCAATGGCAGTTTACAGTGAACTCTGTTCTACGTTTCAACAAATTATTTTGCTGTGTGAGAGCTGTAGTTGCTGACGTGCAGTGAAACACACTTTTTGCAGCCAGCCAGCACAGGAATCCATGTTACTTCTCTCCAATGGGATGTGTTTTTGCCCTAGTAAAGGTGTTTTGCAAGAGTACGCAACTCTGCTGAAAGTCAGTTCTACTGTGCATCAGGTCAGTCAGGGAGAGAAAGAACCTAGAGAAAGCACAGGCTCTGCCTCTTGCGGGGAAAATTGGTACATGACTCACTGTCGTTAATGCATCATTCCCAAGAAGTTAAATGACTCTCTAGTTAATAGCTCTTCATTCCAAGTGTTTTTCCTCTTACCCTACAGATGTATTGGTTCCGCTCGCCTGGAGAGAAGGTTTGTGAGCGCACTATCATGCTGTTCCTCACAAAAGGACGCTGTCTTGAGCTCCAGCTGGCTCTGTCCTTGGGTCGGACTGTTGTGTTCTCGTTAACCGATTCCTCAGTGTTCGTCTCTTTATCAACCTATGAAAAGGAATTTTGTTTATAAGAACTACTATATCCAGACACATGCCACTACATAGTTTTTGTGCCTTTGGATTTTACAAGCATTCTTTTTACCTTACAGCGGGTGGAAAAAGACCAGCAGCAAAAAGCATCTTGCACATACAGAGAAGCTACGCGAAGTAAAGAAACACAAAATTCCCAAAACGCTTAACAGTGTGTGGGGAGTCTTTGAAGGTACTCTTTGTATCCAGTAAAACAAAAGCTTTTGCAGAAAAGCCTTTGCTGCCCTGCAGATGGTCTGGTGCAACTATGGCACAACAAGCGTTTTGCTTTGCCATTTGCAGACATTATCATTACTGCGCATTTATATTTATTTTGTTCTGCATTTGCAGAACAGCGAGTTTCTGCCATGCTAGAGACGGTGCCTACGCACACTGAAGGGGGCAGCTGGGAACGTGACATTGCCCAGGTTCTTCCCGACATACAGTTGTATGTCCCCCAAACCCCAGCAGCGGGGCTGCTTTATGGCAGTCTGCAGAGCTACACCAGCCTTGCGAACCCAGGGAACAGACACTGCTAGCTGCTGTCCCTCGGAAGGGCCCGCTGCCTACTACAGTGGCCCCACACGTGCCACAGGGAGCCCTGGGTGCCAGCACCCCCGTAGCTGGCGCAGCCTGTGCTTACAGGCAGCAATCATCTTGACAGCCCGGCCAGAACGAGCACTGCAGCAGCTGGCACATCTGATGTTACTGATGTGCACTGGGGCATTTTCTTCAACTTGGGTAATTTAATGAGGTTCATGGATTTCAACGTGCGTGTGATAAATACAACGACCTAAACCACACAACTGCAACCCTGAGAGGATCTGGCACACGAAGATCTATACTGTGGCTGGCTTTACAATGACGTCTGCTGTGTCTTTCACTCGCAGTCCAGCCTGGGCTTAGCAGAACACTTGTGTGCGTGCCTAACCTTCAGATGTTGTCCTTGATGTCTCCCCTTACCGAGTTAGGGCTTTGATCTATATTTGCTTGCTACCCAGCAGACTGTCAGTCCTTTTAATACCATGGCGTTAGCTCATTTGGCATCTCGCCACATTAACTGGAAGTTAATTACAGTTTCCAGCAAGTCCACTGAGGTGTTGAACTTTTGTATTGTCACAAACTTGAAGGAACGAGATGTCATTCTTTGCCTTTTTACCTTTGCTGTTTTACAGAACCCATGGGTTTAACGCATGCAACAGTGTTTTCACTAAGACGCAGAAAGGTGTTCTAAAAATTTTATTTCTAGAGTATGTGCTACCACATCAGGGATACGTTTGCTAAAAATTTACTAAAAGTGCTTTCAGAAAGGTGGAATATAATTTAAAGCGAACGGTTAACAAGAACATGGAACTGGAATTTGTTATGTGCAGTGTGTGGGTAGTTAAATAGTACACAGTTTAATACACATTTTGGAATCTTCTGTTCATTAATATTTCCTCCTTTTCTCTGTTAAGCCAGTTTTTGTATTTCACACCCTAAAATAAAGGGAAGAAATAAGGAAATCCGCTCATTGGTTTAAAGATCTTGACCCCTCTTCTGTCTTTCCCACTGTTCATCAGACGAATCAGGAAAAAAAAAAAGGAAACAATGAAACAGATGTGCAGAAATATTTTAAATATGCACAAGTTGAAGCTACTGAACTGCACTTGTATTTTGAATATTCTCCCTATGCAACAAAAAAAGTAGACATTTTTAGTTAATTGTCTTTGACTTAGAAGTTCTGCCTAGCATGTCTGTTAAATGCCCTCTTCATAGTTCAGAAGTGACCACGCCGATTTAATTAAAAGTACATGCAGACAAGCGCTACGGCAAAGGCCACACCAAATTGTAAATGCTCAAATGCAGCAGACTTCTACATTAACTGCTTAGGAATAGATCTTCAGACACAGTAACATACCGTAAGAATGCATATTTTAAGATATTTACCAGTGTTAGTATTACAGCAGCTTGCTGGCTTTCATGGGCCTCATCACTGTTCTTTCTGTCCTTGTCTTCATTTGTTTCTGGTGCACCAATGAGTAAGCCTATGTCATCAGTACAGTTGCCTTCTACTGCCAGCTTAATGCCATCTTCCTCTTCGTCCACTATTTCATCAGAGGCTTCTGCGAGCATTTCTAACCTGTATGAACAGAAGTAGCCCAGGCTTATTCTCAAACTGAAAAAGCCCACCAGAGAAAGGTATCAGGAGGCCTAGGCCTTCACCCATGTACAATGCATTTTCCTGACAGGGAAAACAAGATACTCTTATCACCCAAATGCTTCCAATTAAGTTCACGTGAAGGCAAATTTCATTATATGCTCCAATAAAACCCAGCAAGCTCTACTACAGTTCACCTTCAAGATCATTATGACAACACCGCGCTACGTTCAGTAGCTGTAGGTTTATAACGTTGAAGGACTTTGGTTGCAATAAATTAATAAAACAAATGAGCGAGTCTCCCCTTCCCCCACAATACAGCATGTATTTATTTCTACGCTGCAGATAAGTTCTGTTCCTGTGCAATTTCTTAACATAGCAATTTAGCGAGAAATCTTTCTTGGGAAAGCTCACAACTTCTTCAAAAACAAGACCATCAATGGAAGCACACACACACACTGACTTTGTCAGACAGCAGCTCTCTTTTCAAATCCTATTAGTTGCTTATTATAGTTAATGCAACTAATATTTGATACAAGACATTCTAGCACATCTCCAGTGGCTTAGACTTCCCAAGTGGTTTCATAGGAAGATGTACGTGGAATAGAGGAGCATCAGCAGTAGGAGTTAACAGACCAGCCAAGACACTGTAAACCTAAAAGAAGGTGAATGAATTCGCCACACAAGAGAACGAGGCTTTACCCCAGTTCCAGTGGTGGTGAGACACTGGAACAGGTTGCCCAGAGAAGCTGTGGATGCCCCATCATTGGAAGTGTTCAAGGTCAGGCTGGACGGGGCTTCGAGCAACCTGGTCTAGTGAAAGATGTCCCTGCCACGGCAGGGGGGCTGGACGAGATAATCTTCGAAGGTCCCTTCCAACCCAAACCACTCTATGATTCTATGATCTCCTCCAAAAGTACAGCTCTTCCATTTGTCTAAGAATAAGAGGAATGAGCAGAATCATTCAGGCATGAACAGTGAGGGAGGAAAAGTGGCTTTACCAGTCTTCCTCAGAGCCCCTTTGCTCCTGTTCCTCCTCTTCCTCCTCGTCGTCTTCAGCCAGCTCTTGTTCTACTGCTTCCAGCTCAGCAGATGTCCTCTCCAGCAGAGCTGACACAGCATCCTGCTCACAAGGAAAGAGAAGAGGAAACCAGAACTGAGTGATACAGAACATGGGGGGGGGGGGGGGGGGGGGGGGGGAAGACAATTCTTGCAAGAGCTGCATTACCCTGCTGCTCCCCAATGCCAGCAAAAACATGACTCGGGTCACAAGTATAAGGGGTTTGAATTGTCAGTGTGTAGCACATTAACTGATTGGTTTTATACAGAGTAAATCTCAATCAAAAATAGATTGTTTGGAAAACAATAATGCAATCAAATATGCTCCTGTCATCCTTTAATGTTTTGTCTCTCTTCCCTCTCATAATTGTAACATCCCTAGGTAAAAAAAGGTTGTTCTTAAAAGTTACATTTTTAACATAGTTCTCGTAAGGATGTATTAAAGCAGAAAAGCTTATTTATCCAGAAGAATTAGTATGTGTTTTGCATAATCAGCATTTTCAGTGCAATTGCTTTAAATATGCAAATTTATATAATTAACAAATAGCAACATTTCTGTGTGCGTATGAAAATCAATGGTAAACTTAAGGAAGCTCTTCAGTAACATTCTTTTTAAAATGAAACGCAGCTGAAGTGTTTCAAACCGGAGTGCAATTATGTATCCCAGTAAGAAGCATCAGCATCAGACAAAAGTGCCCGCAAGACCACAGGGCCTCGGACCTTCAGGGGAGGACAATTCACATATTCAAGTAACCACAGTGCAACAGCACAATTAGAGCCTATGGCTTTTTTCTTGCTATTACAGTAATAGCCGACACATTGCTCACCAAGTCCAATGAGTCCGACGACTGCTTGCTTAACAGAAACATGGATTCTTCATTTTGTTCCTTGTTCTTTTTGCCAGGAATTTGCTTGCAAGGCAACAGGTTGTACCACAGAGTACAAGTCTCATCAGAAAATGATAGATCTGCCAGACTGATCTGAGTCCCAGCCTGCACAAAGTAAGAATGGGGAAGAAAATTGTTTTAATTTTTTTTTTCCCCCTGCAAGACAGCTGAAATTAAATGCTACAGTATTTATCATGTAAAATAGGCAGCACAAATTTGACATGAATCTTAATTCCCTTTTTAACTGTACAATTTTCTATTTCCTTCCACTTCTAGTTAAAATAAACAAAGAGAAGTACATGGAAGGGTCCTTCATATTGCCCATTCTGCCATCTTTTATTTCAGTCTGCGGAATTTCTCCCCACATGCACACACACAAAACCCTCCATATCACCGTAACGCACATGTCTGCTTTCTGTAGCATTCAATAATGAAAACCTGTGCCGATGAAACCTGCAGCGTCACCTCACGGAGCAGCAAGTTTCAGTCAATTTTTCAGTTGTTCCACCACAAAAATCATCAATACGGCAAACAATAACGGATGACTTTGTTTGCTCTCACCAGTGAGGAAGCAGATGAAAAGACAGTAAAAGAGATTAAGAAGCCCTTTCATTTGGACAAGCACTGACATCCACTGAGTTGGCACTCTGGGAAAACTTATGAAGTACTCGTGTTTGGGCTGTGCCTTGGAGATTAAAATTATCTGTTCTTTGGCAAAGCAAACCATCTTCACAGCTATGGGGCTGCATACGTAGCTCTTGCCCAGACTGTGGCCATGTTGCCCAGGGCTTTCTGCTGGGGGTGGTACTCCCAACTCTTTCTTTTGATCTTGTGATTAACCCTTATGTCTTTGGTGGTTTTTTTTTTTTTTTTTTTTTATTGTTGGATTTTTTTCTTCACCTTTGTATCCTGCATTCTGTTGCGTTTTTGCCCTTCCCTTACCTGAGGGGGAACCTCTTACATACTGGAAAAGGCCAACACATTCCCCAGGAATTAAGTTTTTCACTACATTTTTCAAAGTGAGAGGCTGTTCCCAGTAGTCGGAGCTGATGAACCCCATCAGATTCCAGCATCTCTTCAGCGTGTTGTAACTAAAAATCATGCTGTGCTACTAAGTCAGACTCATGGTGGAAAAACTAGACTGAATTGAACCAGACCATGCAAAAGCAATCTGAAAGTAAATGAAGCACCACTAATTAGGTGATGACCACAATTAACAATAAAATTTAAGAAGTGCCAGTTTCCAATAGGCCGGTCTATGAATGTCATGCCTTTTTATAATTTCTACAGATCATAAAGAGCAAAAAGGTGGACATCGTATAATCTACAACAACACGCGAAAATGTAATTTAGTTTGTTCTTTGTGACAAGTTGTGATAATGAGGGTTCGCCTTTTTTTTTTTTGGACATACTGTGGCTCTTATTCAGCTTTTACTTTAAAATCTAGTGTTAGAATAACGTTGCAATGACATTTATGGGTTTTTTTTAATGTATAAAACCACAAAGATGGAATATCAATCTGTAATTAAAGGGTTAAGGTAATGCAGTGTTAGAATTATCAAAACACTTCCTAGAACTTCCATCCAGGATTAGATTCTGTATCAGGAATTTCAGAGAAAGGTAGTATTTTAAGTACTATAGCAACAACCAAGTTATGCTTAAGAGTTTGTCTCCAAGTACTGTGGAATTTTAGCAGCCTTGACCATCAAAATAAGAGGGGACACTATAAACAAATGCATGCCAAAAAAAGCCAGAAATAAAACTGCATACCAAGCATTCTTCCCGACGACTTCTACTGGCAGCACAAACATCTACTCTCAGTGTCTTCTGTAGCAGTGTTACTTGGGAAATGACTGCTCTGAATATCTCATTGAATAAAATGGTTTCCGCGGCAGGATGAACTTTTGTGCGGAACAGACAGCTGGTATCAGTTGAGGATGGAAGTACTGCTACTCTAATATACCTGCCGGAAACAAAACAAAATCTTTACCTGTATTTAAACAAGCACTTGCTGGTGACGCACGATGGAAGTTGACCCCATCAACTAAAGGGCTGCATAGCAAGAAAAATGAAACAGCAACAAATCAGAGGTGGAATGGAAAAGAGGTGAAAAAGAGGAGTGAGAAACTCCTCCGGCCCCTTGCACAAACATTTCCCAAAAAGGAATTTCTGTGCCTGGTAAGGTAGTAGCAAGAGAGGTAGCTATTTCTGTCTCTATCCAAATTTATCCTCTGCTTTAGTACTGTGAACACTGAGGATCATGTCACAGATGGGAGGAAACATGATCTTAATGTTAACCAAAAAATGAGAAAAATTTGGGTGGATGTAAAAATTAAACTTTTAGAATGATGTGAGCACTGAAAAGCAGTGTCGTCTTTCAATCTTTTAAAGAAACAAACAAAACAAAACCTCCAAAGAAACCAGAAAACTATGGAAAATTAAGAAGAAAATAGCTAGGCCCGTAGCTGCTTAAGATTCATAATATATCAACCGACACTTAGAAGAACGTATCTTGCAAGCCTAAACCTAAGCACAGGGAATAACTTGAAATTGTTAGGCAGCTGCATTCTTTTTACAGAGCAAATATAAATGGATAGTATGCGGATAAAGGTAATACTTGCTAACTTGCAGGTCTCAGTTTAGTAGTAGCTTGATAAAGACATTCCTAATGCAATTTGTACGTGTTATTTACCTATTGCACAGCTCCTCACACACATGAATGAGCATAGTAATTGTTTACATCTTTTCTGTGTCTATGCATTAGCCTATTTCTGGTATTGGCTTTAAATGTAATTGACATTCACTGTAGAATAGAACGCAATGAAGCTAGCTAAAGCAAGAAGAAAAAGTGGGCCGAAGAAAATTATTCTGGAAAAAACCTGTTCTCCCAAAATTTATAGTACTATTGCTATATTTCCTGGTAATGACTTTGTCCATACTGTTGTTGTTATTAAAAACTTAGTTTTACATTAATTAAACCAAAAGAAATTAGGTCTGTGAGAAATTTGATTTTGTTATTTGAATTTGGGAATAGCCTTTTTTCCCCAATTATGCCAAGCTTCTTGGATAAAGAGTAAGACCTGAGTTGTTTGGTTGGCATGTATAGGATGGTATCCAGCATTCTGACAAACCAATCCCAAATTACGTGGTAGTGTAATGTAATTCCAGTAGTGCTGCTGCTGTATGCACAAATGTAGGTGAGCAATTTGCATGGCCTACTGAAAACAGCCATTTTAATAGATTAAGCAATTAGGAAACATTTAGAAAAAAGGTAGAAGATAAAGTATATTAAAAGTATGTTTAAAAGGTGGTTCATTGGACCTTTCTTTTAATAATTGTTAACCAATTTATTGGCATCAGGCCAGAATGAGGGGTAAACGGAGAAGTAAAAGATAAACTGCTTGCTGGCTTTGCTTTACAAGAGTGCTTACTTTCATTTTAATTAAAAAAGTTAAAAAGTCAAACCAATGCCTGTTTGCTGTGACAAACCTATGACTTCTCAACTGATGAAAAAATGATCCTGACACAAATAATAAGTATTCAGCTAGGCTCTACCTACTCTGAAAGTGAACAGCTTTTACAAACAGTGTGGAAACAGATATCAGTAAGACCTCATGTCAAATATATTCCTCTGTTTGTAAACGTTCAATAAAGTACAATCTATCTGTTCTGATGTCCTAGAAAACACAGTTATAACATAGCATCATTTTCCAGACCCAATTTTTATCATTGTCCATATCTGTACAGTATACGTGCACGCACACAATGGCAAGTGACAGAAAAAATGCTATGTGCAAGGTCCTTCCTTTACCCTGTCCCTTCTTCCTCCTTGATTTGGGTAGCTTTAGTTTTATTAAATCTTTTTAGCAGCAGCAGGTCTGGACTTCTGCTCTGAAGACACTTGACTACTAATTACAACTTCATACTTTAATTCCTAAAAAGATGCCAGCTATGACCTCTTACTGAACATTTTGTTGACATTCTTTTTATATTCTACATTATCTACTTTTCCTCTCAGCTGTGTCATTTATTATTCTATATTTTTTCTATATTCTTGTGCTAAATGCTAGTGGACTTGGAAGGTCAGCAGATGAAAGATGGAGGTCAGAGAAGAGAGGATGATAGTAACCATTTGTTATTAAAAACAAACAAACAGAAAAATCCAACAAGCACGCAGGCCTGTATCTCTGTACATCCTTTCCATATTCAGTGGCTTCCTATTGATCTGCCAATCAAATTCAAGGTGATGGGGGACAGAAGGAAGGGAATCAGCAACAAAACCAGACTTTCCAAGGACTGATTAGGTTCTACTCTAATCTTATTAAGCTTGTCAACAGTTTAAGATAGCTTTCCAGTCAAAAAAAAAAAAAGCTCACTGAAGTACAAGTGTCCCCAAGGAGCCAAGGCAAGCTGTACTTATTTGCACCGATGAGAGTTTTGGATTAGAATCTCAGGGGTAACATTTTCTTACTCAGGCATTTTTGTTCATTGCCTACGTATGATTTCCACTGCGATCACTTTTAGACCTTTCCTGTCCAATGCAACACAAGAACCATTTTTTAACAGACCTCCAAGCTCCAGTTGTCAGGGGAGGCGTATCTCAATGCGCCTGTGCTTGTCCACTTGCAATTTATCAAATCACCCCTTACCTTTAAAAGCTCACTTAAAAGACACATACTATTTTAACATCATTTTACATCAAAATGCCACATAAATGTAAAAAGATAACATTCTGAAAGAATGGCAAAGTATCGAAAGAATGTTTTTAGTAACTATAGAATAGCTGTTCTGCACTCGCAAAGCTACAGAATGTTTAAAAACACTAAACGAAGCATCATTTTAAAAAAATCCTTTTTGTTCCGCTTTAGTGGAACGTGCAAATTTCCTGATAACTTCTTTTTCTTGCAGCATTGCTGGTATATGTAAAAGCTAAGTACTAGTACAATTTGAAAAGCTTTACACATATTTTAGTGCTGTTAAGCAGTAAATCAATCCATTCCTTTGGAGAATTTCTACAATTTATTATTATACTCTCATATTTCAGCACTACTGCTCAGTGATTGTTTGACTTACACTTTAGAGCCAAGGGGGACAGAAAACGCTGGAAGATTTCTGAGCCGTACTATGATTATCACAAAACTTGAATTGCTGTGGTCGTATCTGTTAAAGAAAGGACAACATGAGGGAAGTGTACCGTTTGCGTTTATGCATGAACAGACATACACCCTTTGCTGGTCACTTACCTGAGGCCTATTTGTACCTGGGCAGCCTCTAGAGTTGTTGCATCATCTTCACCATATACAATGTCCTCGGTTTCATTTGGTCTAGGGCAAACAGGCAAGTACTCCAATTTAGGAAAATTATAGTTAGCTTTCAGCAATAATTAAGGTATGCGTATACAGAACATATATACGTTCAGGCTGATTTAATTACAGCATGCACTCCAAATGAGAATTTCAGACCCTAGAAAACAGCAATGCCTGTTTTAGGGACAGTTGCTGCCTGAACAGTTTGACAACTCCAGTAATGAGTCGGAAAGGCCCTAGGCTGATTACTGAAGCAGGCCAGACTGACAGGCAAGGGAAAAACTCATGACATTTTGCTATACATACTTAGTACTTCTTTACCCCCCTGAATACAAAATTGGAAATTAAAATTTGCGATAAACATCAGACCACACGTAAACTGGATATGAAATACTGCTTTGGAGAATATTTGAGAAGCAGGAGCTGTGTAAAATAAAGAGGTTTCTGTGCAAACAAGATGCATCTTTTCTCTGAGCCTGTTTTCAGAAGCATTAAAAGAACCAAAGGGACTCAAGTCTTGCAGCTGAAGAGCAGCTCTAGCGTTGAAGGGAATTACAGAGAATCTGTGTGGCAAAATAATTTCCAGTCATTTTCTGGGAGGTTTGAGTGAGGATGTGGTATTAATGTGTTTCATTGATTTTTAAAACTAGACTGTTGGGATCAATAAACAAGATCAAGATAGAAAATGTCAAGATAGGAAATGTGGAGAATGACACAGACATCCCACACCTTATCAAGACATGACAGCATTATTTTAAGACTCTGCATTTAGAGGTTTCCTTTTTACTATTCATTTCCTGGCTGATGGCTAATTTGATAGAGTGTATTTATTTCCTCCCCTGCCTTAAATTACTCCATACAAAGGACTGGGCTATACAGCAGAAATCACTGTAGCGCAACTTCAGGAGCACACTGACAAATTGTAAGTCATTCCATACACAGTGCTCATAAAGACACTTCTACTGAACATAAGCAACTCGTACAGAGGCACTCATTACCTCTTCACTACTTCCTACTCAGTAATAATTAAGAGTATCCACACCTGGAGCTATCACGGAATAACTAGCATCTGTAAATCTTAGCTTGCGCAAATGGCAATCGTTTCCCTTTGTACACAGGCTTAGGGGATGCCACTGTTTTCTTCCCCCTTTTCCTGAGTAACAACAGGAAGACGACAGGAATTTGTTCTGTTTTCCACCTATCCCACCACGCGCAGTCATTGAGGGGACAGCTAAAGCCTTGCTCCGCAGAACATCCACAGCTTTTGGTCCAATGCCTGTTCATTTCCATCCACTGGACTTACAACTGGAGCAGACAGTAAATTTTGATCACAGTGGCTCAGAATTGAAACACAATGGAAAGACAACAATGATTATTGAACCAAAATATAGAGTCACAGCCACTCAGTCAAGCGAAGGCTGAGTTTTTAATAGATGGGAGTTCATTTCAGCCTAAGAAGTTGCATTAGGTCTAACTGAAGACATGGAGCAAACCGATACTAGGATTCAGAGTTCCGGGTGAAATATGAGTCCATGACCTAAGGTGAGACTGAATGGGCATTGTAACACTTCAGGAGAAATCCCTTTTGTATTTGAGCTTTTTTATTTGGTCTCCCCTCTTTTTATTACCTTTTGATTTGTGAAAGACTTGACAAGTAAAAGTCCTTTTATCAGAGGCCAATAGAACCCATTTATGATACCATAATGCACCTTTACCTGTCCTGATAGAAAAGCATTTAGCCTGGCAACGGAAGACACGCATCTACGCCTTTGTAACCATCCTGCTAAAACATCTCTCTCTGAATATTCAAAAGGACAAAACCAACAACTTGCCAAAACTGAGGTGAAAAATAAAGATTTTGGTCTCAGAGTTTGCAGTAGTCTTCTGTTATGGAGTCTAAAGTTCATTGTTCTCACTGCCAGAAAACAGACAATACTATATAAACTAGTATGAAGAATCCTGTAGAAGTTGTGTCTTGTCAAAAAGCAACGACAGCAAATACGTTTCTTATATCCTGTTCACCACAGTGAAGCATGAACATTAAACCCTAACCTGGATTATTTTTACACCAACATTATAACTGAGGATTTTCTTATCTTTCTTATATCCTCTTTTTTAAAACAGAAAATATTCAAGCAAAATGCTATGCAATCTTAAGATTGTATCTAAACAAAACAAGAAGTGACAAGAGTCACTCTGAATGGAGTTGATACGGCCACATGGCAGAACCTGTATAGTTTAAATCCAGCTTTTCTCCTAGGAACACTTCTAGCAGGAAAAAAAACCAGGATTAGAAGGTAGCATAGTAATGCTACTCAACCAAGTTATACAAGCTGTCTAATGCAAACTCATTAGCTTAAAAAAAGCGACGAAACTTTGTTGTTTGGCAAACATGTCTTCCTTTCAATATGAAAGTACAAAATATTTATTAAAAAGGCAAGACAAATAAACTACTTATGCTGGTATTACATAACTGCTTTTAGATGTATTTAAATTTTTGGTGGAAGACTTGCATTATTTCTCAAACCTACTGTTTCACAGAAGCTTCATATACACCACTATCTCCAGCGACAGACTCATCGGACACGGCAGCAGATACACAAGCTGTTTTCCCTTCAAGCAGGTGACTAGCTGTTCTTCTCGGTAAGTCAACACCTACAAAAAGAAAGAAGAATGAAAATTAGTCCAAGAGATTAATAGTCAGACAGAGAGAAGCGCATAGCTTAGAAAGTTGTCAAGTTGAAAGCAGTGACCCTTAACTGAGTATCACAGAGTAGTTTTGTTCCACATCATCACACATGCTGAGACTGTACTGCTGTTATCACATGTTCTGGCTAGGGATATATCCAAGCTGATGAACTTGGAAATGTACAACTGTTATTCCTTCCCAAAGACACAGGCTCCTGTCATCACCCGTATCAGTCGAGCTAGTTATTATCCTTCATTATCTTCATTATTAACCCTCATTATCCGGAATCCTGATCTTTAAACCTGTATTTGCCATGTTCACATTCTGCACTGTAATAACACTTCAGCTACATGCAAAGCGACTGCCGACTGCTTATTAAACATTCAGAAGTCAGACAGACACCCTCTCCCCGGTGATATAACTGCTAGAAATGAGAAATCCCCTCTGGTTTACTATCATCAAAAACTTTTTATGCTACAGTCTCTTTACTATCAACTGCTACTTAGCTTTAATCTTCAACTCACATTCATACGCTAGTGTCATGCAGCGAAGCAGCAGCGTTCACCGAAAGCCACGTTCTGCAGCACAGTAAGTTGAGGGCCTATGCAGTGCTTTCATCTGCCAAGGGGTGAGGATATTGGTATGCGTTATCATCCCCACCTGAATCATGACTTTACATCTCGTTAAGATGTTTAAAACTTAAGGCTTCAGATTAGATGATTGATTGCTGCATTTGTGCTTTTTTTTTAATGGCAGCAGGAATGCTTTTTCCTTGATGATGAAGTGCTCTTTCCCTTCCCCCCCACCACGTGAGGGGTGAAGGTGATGACATGATTTATTGATTACCCTTAGGAATTACCACAGCAGCCTGAATTGACTTTGACAATGACAGAGACTGACTGTGGAAGAACTACATGATATTCCAACTTGGTTTCTGACAGCAGGGACATGTGCAGAGGAGCAAATATCTGCATGGTTCACCTGTACAGAAAAGTCAGAGAAGCAGGTGAGCACTGCATCTAAAGAGCCAGGGCAGATTATTACATGAAAATACTAGCTACGCTGTCTTCAGGTGTGTTTGTCTACCCCCAAGTAAAGATTCAGCAGTATTCAGATTTGTAGTTTTGTAAAACTTAATTGTGCGGGCTCACGTTTTCCATGCAGGTTTTATGCCCCCAGCTGAGTTTGTTGAAAACCCTTCCCATTCATTCCAAGAATGAAACGGGAGAAGAAACACTGAACCAACCCCAGGTCTGTGCCTCACTTCTGCTGTACTGAGGCCTCACCATGAAGCCCATTTTACGGTGGGAACTAGCAGTATTGAAGCATAATTAATATCTGGCTTTTCAAAATCTGAATGCTTGTTTTGGCAGTCTCAATACAGACTTAAAGATAATTTGTATCATATATATGACCCTACATGAGGAATTATCAGTACAAAGAATCACCGAGTGAATTTATATTTTAAAACCATAACTGCTTATAGACTTAAAAGACACCTTGACACTCTCCAGAATAACAGATCCTCAAAAAAAGCCAAAAATATTAGACAACCACATGATACCTTTGCAAATAATGGTCTAAAGTAACTAATTTTTTAAAAAAAATTTCTGATTCCTCACAGCCCTATGTGTTCCCAAATTCCAAACCATCTTAAATTCAGTTCTCAGGCTAGATGAGTTGCAGCCAGATTGCAAGGACAGACAGACCGAAAGTTGTTGTTAATTTGGAAAGGGTATGCTGCTAAAATATGGGCAGGAAAATTAATTATTTTTTCCGTATTTTATAATATGGCTCTAAAGCAAAGTAACTACTGTGTTCTGCTATACCGAAAAGACAAAGGACAAAATGACCCCCTCCCAAATCCCCTTCCATGTTTTTCCACTTTGCATTTCGCAGGTTTACCATTAGGACATCGGTCAATTTTTTTTTTTCATTTCTCCTCAGTTGAATGGAGGACTCCTCCCAGCTTGTACTACGCACACCATACATTTCTTTTCTGGTGCCACAGTGCTCTGTTCAATATTGACATTACTACAGTACTGCACTAAGCTAAGCTAATCAACCAACAGATGTCACAACAATTCCTTTATATATATATATACACACACACACACACACATATAAGCAAATTTCTCATTAAAATATATGTCTGTATCTATATGCTCAGATACTTTTATTAAAAACTGGCAAACTCCAGGCACAAGGGTTCAAGCTTGGCGATAAGCCAGGACAATGCACTCCCCAGAGCTAGGTTGTATTTCTTCTAAGGCACCCAAACTCCTTAGTTAGCCGCTTCACTAACAACTCAGGCCCAGAAATGTGGAGCTGGAAATGCTAGGTGCTGATCAGGTTTCAAACAGGGCTGCCAGTGCTCAGCACTAGTAGAAATCTGGCTCCCTCAGTTCTTCCTTGGGAAAACAGAGACACTGTGTAACGTAAACACACAAATGGTTTGCAAGATACTAAAAGAAAATGACACAGAATGACACTAGAAAAAGTCAATAAATGTGCAGAGAAAGCACAACATACTGTCAACCCCAACAAAAGGCAGCAAAGTCAATGCTCTAAGACTGAGGACAAGCCATCAGTTCTTGACAGCTGGGATTTTTGAAGTTCTGACTCTGCCAAAGGCTTTGACGATATAAGACGACCAAGTATGTTGCACAGCTTTTACTGCAGACTAGAAGTGGAATGCATTACACCTAATTCAGCCATCTCAAAGTTAGTTACCAAGGATACCTCGATAACCCACAGGGTCATTCATCCCATCTTCCTTAAAGGGAAGTATGTTTTAGGATGAGATGACTCATCCTTTTGGAAGTTACCCACAGACTAGCAGGGGGAGCCTAGACTAGCTTAGGAGCTCAGTCCTAACTCAGATGGATAAAAAGCTAAGAGCTATGAAATCCGTGTTAAAAAATGGGGAGAGACTCACTGTAACTTACATGGCACGTGGTCACTTGTCTTTCTCAACTCCCATTAAAAAAAATGAACCCCAGATCTTTCAGTGGCAGCAGGTTCAAATAACTAGATATAGATACACATATAAATATTCTAACTCTTAAGTCCAGAAATCTCTTTTACTGAGGATGTTCCTTTGTAACTTACTCTTCAGTGAGAAACAAAGTATGTGATTTCAAGTTACCAAAAACCAGCAGAAGGTATTTTTGCTTTATCCCCGTACATCCTGACAGTACCTAGGGACACCATGCATCCTCCATGTCTTCAAGATCCAGCTTCAGGTTTTCCTGTTATTTTTTCACAACAGAGTCTGCAATACATAAACTTTCCTTCGGAGATAGCCATTGAAGAATGTAGATGGAATCGGGGTGACCAGAGCTCTCCGCACCCGAAACTAGAACTTACGTAACGTCCCTCAGAATTACTGACTGCCCAGCACGGCAAACGTATGCTGATCAGGATACTCCTCAGTTACATGAGGTACCTCCCCATAGCCATCTGTTGGTTCAAAATTTTCATGTAACATTTACATTTGACATTAGATTTTCTAATTACCTGAACTTCCTTCATGTAGAGAAGGCAGAGGCTGCCTAATGCCTTCATTAAGATCTTTATGATCTGTAGGAATCTGAGATCCTGCTCTGGCTTCAGAGTCCAGTAATATTTGGTTCTCACAGAGACTAATGCCTGCAAAATCACCTGAAAGGTCAGAGTCTTCAAAGTCTGTAGTGAGGTGATGCAGAGGGGAATTTTGAGCTGACGCTGAAAACGCAGCTTCTAAAACCAAAGGGGAGCCTGGGGGTGACAAGGAGGACAGTGAGGATCTGGAAGACAGTGATGTCACAGATTTGGGCGGTTCAGTCAATTTGGGATGGTCTGCAGCTGAAGGAGAGTCACTGTAACCCAGTCTCCCATGGGAACTGACCACTTCATTTTCATGAATAGTAGTGATAGGCCCCGAAGGAATGTAACCACTTTTTTCTTGCAGTATGAAGTCAAGTTTATACTGATAGTCCAAATCTGTTATTTGATCGCCTTGGTTATAGTAGAGATCCGTGGAGCTGAGCGAGTTTAGCGACCCTCTGCTTGATGTGTTCAGAGAACCCCGGCTAGATGCCAGAGATCCCAGACTGCTCCCTGAAGACACAGATAACGTGCTGGCTGAGAGGCTGCAAAGAAAGCACAAACACATACACTGATGTTACTAAACTAAACCAGCACAAAACAGTACAAGGCGAGATAAGATTCACTGGGGGCTACACTGTAACGATTTACAACTGAATGCTGCTTGGGGGATTATGTATTTTAAGCACCCATACTTGGCTTACGTCTGTGTACCCAACCTGCACACCATCAGGGCAATTTATCCAGCTTATGGCCTGTTGCCAAAGCCCCTTTTCTTCTGGAGAAGGCTGCAGATTTGACAAACTGGTCCTGCAGTAACAGCAGCCTTCTCAGCTGCTATATACCCTCAAAGACCCGCTCCACTCTGATGTGGGCGCTGCTGGGGTCAACGTGACAGGAAAGGGATCCCCAGGAGGGAGTGCTGCCACCTCTAAAGCAACTTATGCAGCCTGCCCTCTGCCCAAGCACCTGGGAAAGACGGGAGCCAGAAGCAGACGACTTACAGCAGAACTGCTGCACATCTATAAGACAATACACACTCCACGCGCACAGTAAATCCAACTACATAAGCATGGCAAAGGCCATAACGTGCGATCTTTTCCTGTTAATAATAGGAGATAAGGAGCCCTGCCAGGCCAGAGAAACTGAGTGTCACTGTTTTGGCTCAGGAGGACTCTGCTGGGAAAAAAATGTCATGAAAAATAGTTCAAGCCAGCCCCTTCTAAACACTTAAGAGATGTTTACTGAACAATAACAAAGCTATCAACTTCAAAAATTTTGCCACTGGACTAGAAAACTGCCTTTAACAGGATAAAAAGACTCACAAGTCCAAAGAAACGAGGGCGCAAAATAAGAAATTGTTTAAAGACACTTTCCCTAACTAATCACCAATCAAGATGCAATTTATGAGATCTGGCTCAGATGTTTGAAATGGCTAAGCCAGCCTAGATCCCAGGAGTAGGATAGCATGGCTTATTGTGAGAGGACCTTTATAGAATGCTTAAAACATTTTTCCTCTTAAAGCCCCATTTTGATTTCAAAGAGAATCTGTAAACACTAATGCAGTGTCTGATTGGTGTGTCCCACTGTGATATGCAAGGAGTTTGAACAAATTCAGGATTTTCTAAATAAATATAATGGACACATGGTTTGGTAGCCCAGGGTACAGTACAGAAGTGAGAGAAACTCTTCCCTAGGACCAGTTACAGGTATCATTAAGTATCAGAATTCCCATCAGAGCAATGAGTTTGAGTGCACAGTTGCTGTAAGTGATTATTATTTTGTTATCACTATGAATTTCATAAACCCAGAGTCAGATTTTGACTCAATGACTGTCAGGAAAAAATATCCTGCTGAGGGTACTTCTCTGTCTACAGAAAGCATAAGTCAGTGTTGAAGAATAAAGCCAGAATCAACTATTCACATAAGTATTTACATGCATATATGCACTCATTGAGCCTCTCCAGTTATTACACGCAATAAAGGCTACAGTTCTAATAACTTCGTTCAGACAGAACTCTCAGAAACCATTTGGTCTCCTCAATGACAGCATTTTGGAGACATGACCAATTAGGGAATTCCTGATTTATTTATTTATTTACACAGAAGCGAAATAATGTCTCCCTGCTTAATTATAGAAGCTGCACAGAAAATCCATTCAATCCAGTCTCGAGTGCTTACTGGAATTATAAAGGTACACCAGGTTCATGGGGTGGCAAAATGCTTGAAGCTATTAGACTTGCATTTTCTTCCTTAAATATTAAACAAATTTTGTTCAGCTTCCAGCTAAGAGAAAAACCTAAGAATGAAGTTTAGACATCCAGGTCCACTAGACTGTTGCTGAAAACAAGCTTTACATTATGCAGTACAACCTCACCTCCTAAGTTGTGAATGCAAATAAGTAGTCAACTTCGTACTTTCTTCAAGTTTCTGTACCAACTCTTTTCTTCTCTCCTCCAATTTCAATCTGGAAAGAGAGGCACACATAAGTATAGCAAAGCATTACAACATAATCCAGAGATTAAAATATAGATAAAACAGAAACAAAGTAAAGATCCCTCATATTTTCATCTGGTTGCAAACTACTAAAATCCAAGAGACTGTGTTAGCTCTCAGTCCTATCGTAAAACCCTAACCACTTCAGCAGAGTAACTTTACCTGCAGAATACTAAGCACTGTGACAAATCTGCTGAATGTACAAGCAAGCAGAGTGTCGGTACATTCACACTGTACCAAGGGGAATGCGCACCCAAAAAAAGAGTAACAGATGAGCACTGGGAAAATAGCTGCAACTTCAGGAAAATAAGATCTGCACTAATACAATTTTAAAAAGCCATGCTGTAGACTGGCTCCTCACTTAATATAGTTTCAGAAAAAAAACCCCAAGAGAACACTAATATCAGTATTAGTTCTGGTAATGCAAGAACTTGGGGTAGCATTGCAGGAAGTTTAAAATTAAATCGCTCCCTTTGCTTTCAGAGTCTTCATATAGAGACAAAGCACAGTAAATCAAAGCAGCATTCAAGCACAAGGTTCTGAGATGATGGACCATATTTAGGAGTCCTTGGTAAAGATTTCTACATCCCCAATGGCTTTGTCATCACCTCAGAGCCACACAGTATTGTAATGCTCATTATCAAGGTTCACCTTAATGAAAAGCAAGATTTATTGCCTCCTGCACTGTTATCTAGCCTAGCTCTAAAACCACAAACGGTAGAACTCTCCTATTCCTTTTAGCTGGCTGCTAGCAGAAAGGATTCACTAACCTTTTCAGTGATTTTTCCTTTTATAATTCCCTTTTATCACTCCATTTACAACACCAAATAAATTGCTTTCCCTCAGTGGATTCAGCTAAAACCCTCCTGTATTTGTGGATTAGTATATTCTCCTCTAGCTCTTGCTCAGTCAACTGACACATGTCACAAGTTCTCAAGCAACAAATCTGAGAGACAAGAAATTACCTCCCCTCCTTAAAAAAAAAAAAATTTAAAAATTGACGTTCATTCTCAGAAACCTTTCCTTTGGCTTTTCTGGCATCTCAAGGGTGTATAAATTAAAATTCAAATGCAGAGAACACTTCAAAGAACAAAACCCAAAAATCAACCATTGCTTTCTTATGCAAACTGAATGAAATACTCAAGAGTTCCCAGAATTCACTCTCTTTGAGTGTCAGATACCAGTAAAAAGACATTAAGTCCTCAATTCAGCAAACCATGAAAAGCACTTGCTTACACCCATGCTTATTCAGTGAGGAAATCTGGGTTATGCAAAGGTGAATAAGTTACCCCGAGGTCAGCCAGGGTGTGAACTTCCACTCCACTGCCTACGCTGCGTGCGCCCTTACACCGCAGTAATGTGTTCATCTGCCAATACCTGCTAAGACTGTTAAAAGCATACATGTATTTCATTCTTTGCTCAGACATGCACAAGGGTTTCCAAACCAAGAATTATGTTCATCTGTGGTATCAGACACTCGTTCTTACCATTTTACTATTTATCAATGCCTTCTGCCTTCTTTAAAGCCTAATCTATCCTGCTTTTCCCAAGCAAGAGTGCTCGTCGCTAATTCTTTTGTGGCTTTTCAACAGTGAACTATTACTTTATCTTCAAGGAAGAGGCACAAAAATTATTGCGTGTGTTCAACTACTAATGGCAAAAGGCAAGAAAGAAAATTAAGAGCTTCGGAACTTCTCTGACTGGAGTCCTTAAAACAGGTGCCTATAGTTGTTCTACTGAATTTATACTATTAAACTAGAAAGGTTTGTTTGGGCTTTTTCTCTGAGGCACAAGCACAAGTTTGTTTTCCTTTATTATCTTAAGAAGGTTGATATAATGTAATTTATCCCATATAAACTAGTCCGGGGGGGGGCGGAATCTTTCCTAACTGTTATTCAACCTACCAGTAACTGAAAGATTAGTATTAATATCCTTGGGTAAATTTCAGAAAGATGTTAGTCACAAGCCATAAACATAAGTTAGATGATGAAATCACTCCTGGAAGTTCTAAGACACACAGAAAATAATTTTACTATTGAGATTCAAGGAATTTTCTTCCATTCCACATCAGGCTAAATTAAAAAAAAAAAACATACAAAAAACAAATAGCAACCAACTTTCAAAGAGGGAACCTTCCTTCCTTATGGCATAAGCAGGAATGTTAATATCCATGTAAATACCTAAACAACCATTGTGTTCCCTATTCTGACATGGGCCTCTCTCAATCTCTCCTGTTTGCTTCCCTCCTATCTAAATTAACCTGATACTCATTGCAGGAGAGACTTGAGTGTTAGCAAGACATCTTTGTCCAGTTTTGATCATAAATTGTAACATTGCTGAGAGCGCCACAGAATCTTAAAAAATACATTAAAAAGTTAAAGTGCACATACCTCACCTTTCAATGCAAACTTATGTGGACGTGTTTATGACAGACACAAGATCAGAGGCCAGTTTTGCAGGCAAGAGCACACTCAAGTAGTTAAACCATGCATGCCTGTGATTGTTTAGAAGATTTTGCCAAGTACTAAAGTGGTAATGGAATCTCCCTGACATGAATGCAGAGGCAAGAAAGCAGCAAAGAGTTCTCAGCAGTTCCACAACCCAGATATTTCTATGTAATTGCTGGAAGGCTTCTTAAAGCAGTCAGAGTATGCCCTGTCTCTGCTTTTTTGAAGCTGATATGTTATGATTTATACCCTCCTTTCGTAAATTGATTCTGAGTACATCTACTAGTAGCAATTTCAGCATCCTACTCCAAAATAACCCAGGGCTATGCTATAATGTTTTTGATTTAAGTCAGAGCAAGTCGTCTGTTTCTTCCCCCTTTAGAAAAAACTAAAGCCACGCAAAAACAAACCCTCCTCACACCACGCTCTGACACAATCCGTAGCTTCTTACACTGTTGCTTCATTATCAGTAGCTGTGAAAACACTGGAAACCTAAGCCATTCATGAAATTCATGAGAGAAATTAGTAATGCAACAACAGTGCAGCGCTTTGAAGATGGTGTGGCTCCTCCACTGATAACGGAGAGGAGAATCTTCCTCATCTCCAAGAATTAAAATGCTGATGGTTGATGAGATACAATTAACTGTATCCTTTTCTCAAATTAACATTTCAGGAGAAGTTTCACCATCTGAATCCTTCCACAAAATGAAGATTTCCTTTATGTTTATAGCAGACACAACAGAAATAGTCCTCAAAATAGCTTAATGTGAAAGAATTGATGTGCTCTGAAGTCATCAAGGGAGACAGTTTTAATATCATACAGAGTTGCAGGTAGAAATTCACTGGAGATTCAATGGAATGGCAAAAAAGCAAACCAGAAGCCACCATGAATACTACCTCAACCAGCAGTGTATGACATGAAATCTTACAGTAACCTCAGGAAAAAATTCCACGTTTTCAGGAACGAAAATTAAAACTTAAAAAAAATTGAAAAAAAAAAAGAGAGGGGAAAAATTTTAAGCTGTAACAACTAGTTGTGTCACTATACATGGAAAAATCTGCCATTTCAATTTTTCTTGACAGAGGGAGAAAAATCTGACTTGCCCTTGGTACTCCAAGTTTGGCCTCTGACATATACGGGAAAATGGTCAGGTGCAGATTTTTCTTTGGCACTAAACATGCAAATTCAAAACACAAGACTAAGAAACCAGCTACCCATTTACAGCCTGAGTCAGGATTTAGCTGTTACTTACAACAGCATATTATCAGAACCTTAGATTCAAATTATTTATTTGTGAATGTGATTTTATTATTGACCCCTTATTCTCCACTTATTAATGGAAGTCAGAAAGCAACAGATCCATAGTAATTTAGATACTACTAACAGAGACAGGTAATTTCTCCTGTAAAATATAGGTCCAGTAGGACATAACCTGCCTTCTAAACCACATTTGGATTATCAATATAATGCAGTTTAAACCATTATAAAGTGTACAAATATGTTCAAGTATCATGCCTAATACACACATACGCCCTTTGTAAACAAAAAATTTCCTTACTACTCAGCTACAATTTAGGACCCAACTTCTAATACCGCTAACAGGAATTTCACCATTCAGTGAAAGTGAAGCAACAGCAGGTGTTTCCTGGCAGAGGGAAGTAGGAAAGGCTTACAATGTATTACTTCAATAAGGCATACTACGCTTATACACACAATGACATTTTGTTTTTATTGCATTTTATGTGTGCTAGAGGTGCCCATAAATTTATTTCCACTTAGAGCTGATGAAAAGTCCATTTATGACAGTCACCTTTGGTTTTCTCGAACTCTGAATGTGGCTAAAACAATCTATTGTGGGAGTTGCTTCAGTTACCAGTTAGGTAGCAGCAAGTTAGGAAACTTTTGCAACAATTATACTTCTACTCTGAACTTTTTTTTCCCCCCCTTTTGGTTGCATTTTTGTATGGAATAAAACTCACAATGAAAGGCTTCGGATGTTGCAACAATCAAGATAATCTTTGTAACTTGAGTTCAAATAGTTTACAGCTATTAACAGAAATGAGTGAATGATGCATTGCCCTCCTGCTGGTATGTTGACATTCCTCAGTTATTTAACATCTGTCACAGGCATTTTCATGCTGGTAACAAACGCAGAGCAACTGATATTGCAGAGCACATACAGGGTGTTCACATTCTCTCACAGTACAGAAGACTTCTTTGTGTTTCTGCCCAGTGGGCTAATAACAAATTTAATTAAGATCTACATGGAACAGTTACTGAAGGAAAACAGCCCATCAAGGCATAGTTCAGGGTCTGTAACAAGTACAAAGGTTAGGTTGCAGAAAGCAGCACTTAATATTAGCAAAAGACAACCCCTTACCTTTCAGCAAGTGCTTGACTGGGTGTGCTTTTTACAGACAGCAGCTCTTCTTCAAGCCTCTTCCTTTCTGCTTCTAGCTGCTCTAGCTCACCTTGAGTACGTTTGCGTGGTGTAATAAACTGCAGTTCCTTTAAAAGCTCTTCTTTTTCATTGATTAACATCAGTTTTTCCTTTTCCACATCCAGTGCCCCAGGCCAGGCTTCACTATCTAGCTTAGAGAGTTCGATCTTCAAGTTAGCCATGCTAAATAAAACACAGAAGATTTGTCTGAGCCTGGCATAGCACACAAATCCCAGGAAAAAGAGAAGCGATACTTTTCAAAATACTGTATCAGGATATAGCAACATTTTCTGCTCAAAGCCATACTTTTAATTAGTTTTGCTTCACAAGAATGCAGACTATGCCAGAAAAGCAAGCCACCTATCCAGGTCAACAGTAATATCCATATGCATTAAAAATGAGTTGCTCCTGTTCAAATGCTGAGTTGAAGTAAAAGTCATAACATTAATAAAAGCTTTATTGAAAGTGATCTGTCTGGTAACATAGGAGTTGCGCTATGCTACTATCATCTAGGAGTATGATGGATTTCTCCTACGCTGCTGGAAGCTGACTGCTCCTCAGAAACAGCAATGACCACAGCGGAAGAAGGCGCACCACAGCATGGTGCTCACTTCAGCAGCATGCATGTATGCAAATGTCAAAAGGCAAAAGCATTGTTCTTCTATGGGATTAAAATAAAAGCTAATAGGACAGCGGCCACCTAAAGAGAAAGGAGTTTATTAACTCAGGAGGTTGAGTATGTGCAACTGCTGTTCCCATTGCAGGTGTCAAATCATAGAGTTCAGACACTCAAGACTTGGTTATCCATACATATTGCGCGGATAGGCACATACAAGGGAAGCAGAAACTTCCCTACATTATTATTATTATACTATAGCTTAGTCCTGATCAAGACAGGCTATTTCCAGTGTTCAGTCTCCATAATCATTCTGTCTATAGGCTCAGCAGCATAGCTTAAAAAGTGCAAGTTTTGCAATAAAGGCTTATTGCTCACTGGGAAACCTTAAAAATTCCCATTGTAGGTGCCACATATCTAATAAGGTAACTTTCAGTCACTTCCAGCCTTAGCCACACCTGAGCCAGCTGCACAGCTAAAGATAAGGAAGCTCTGAACTATGTAACAGCTCCTAGCCTTCTGCACCTCTGCCTTGTAGGCTGGGGAAAAGGCAGAGAAAGGAGGAGTCAAAATAGAGAGATGTTTCCATACAATCTAAGGCAAGAGGAGCTGATCTGTTACTTTTATTTATTTGTAACTGCCACAGTTAAGTACACCTAAGTCAGTTCAACAACTGATACAAGTCTGTGCAACTTCAGTGTCACCTGGCACTAGCTAAGGTAACAACCCATGCCATACTTCATAAATACACACAGATAATTTGGTATGTGTAATCTTTCTGCTGTTCTGACAGATTTCCGGGAAAACGTTTTTCTTCTTTCCAGTTTGTTTTTTTGTGATTAACAAAACTAATAATATTATTCTTATTTACCTCTCCAGTATTAATTTTACATCTCCAGTATTAATTTTACAGTACATTAAGGCATTTATTTATGGTCAAAGCTAAGAACAGTTAATGTTGAATCTAACCATCCCATTGCTTAGGCTAGAAGTTTAAGGGGAACTCCCCCCTTTCTTTTTCCATAGGAACACTTCCTTCTCACCTGCACCTCAATGAAAAAACAACAGTGTAAAAACCGAAAACAACCCATACTCCCACCAAAGCCCTGCAAGAACAAGTTTGACTCAGAGTATTTTCACAGAAAAACAATGCAAAACAAACAGAAATACTATCAGCAGTGAAATTAAATGAAGCATTTCAACATATTTTGCAGCTGTTACATGTATCATTTATATTCAACAGTCCTTTAGAGGAGCAGCACTCAGAGGGAAAACAACTGAATCATTTCAGACGGATAATGAAATGCTAAGACTTTCATCTCCAGGTCACTGGTTCTAGCTAACCTTGTTCTGAAAGTAGCTGCTACTGGCAGCTGTTTGATGGCTTATGGGATGGGATGGGATGGGATGGGATGGGATGGCGGTCTCCCAACAGTTCTTTGGCTCCCCCTGCTACAGGCCACTCTCCGCTACCGTAACTGACACTCTTCTCAGCTGCCTCATCAGACAGGCAAAGGACTAGATGGATATGAAAACTGAACTGGTCTCACGCTTTTGAGGAAGTCCTTGCTCAACAAGGAGTATTAGCCAGATCTTCACCACGCCCGGATATGATTGTCAGCACGCTATATCAGATCCTTTTGAATAACGTTTGCAACTGAATTTAGCACAGTTAACAACAACATTCCACCTCTTCAAGACATTCTGCTGGCTAAGCAACATAAAATAGGTAACACACAAAATTATCTGATGATTTTAAAGTAGAGAAGTTCACTTACAAGATCCTCTCTTTCTCTTAGTTACTTTGACACAAACCAACTAAGAATTTGCACATTTAATATTTCAGAAAAGATGATCAACACTTATTAACTTATAATGATGATTACAATGGCCATTATAATTAGGGAGGATGTAATTAGGTACTGAACTTTATGTGCAAACTGGTATGTATGTTCATTATTCCAAGATATGTACACTTTATTAAGTTCACTCTGTAGTCACTGATAAAATCAGTATGTGCAAACACTCCAAAGACTTCAATGGTGTCTTCAAGGCATATGATTGTCTTATTTAAAGCTCAAAACTGTATTCATTACTGGGCAGTTTTCAGACAAAACTGAATAAGGATACCATTTAAAAGGAGATAATTTAACCTTGAAACACACTAATGTTATATAGAACAAATACTTAGTTATGCAAAGGTAAGTACATGAGCTACTGAAATTTCGACCCACATTCTTGACTGACTAATTTGTGAGAAAGTAAGATCTTGTGCTGCAGTACTCCATACTCTGAACGCTGCACTTTTTTTTTTTTTTTTTTAAAAGGTAGAAGTGGTAAACTGACTTACTGCCAGGAATTTTTTTGTTCCTACAAAGGAGAGAAAAAACACAATGCTGGGACTTCTTGGTATCAAGACATAGTCAAAACAGAGGATGATCTGGTTTTGGATCAATTACACCCGACAAAAAATACCATCTATCTGCATCTAAAACACCATCTAACAATTAATATTATGTACATGATAATTCTGAGCCAAAATTATACATGTTCAATACTGAACACACACAATAGCCTTAGCACTCTTTGTTGAATGCACTGATTATCTAATAAAGTTTTATGATCTGTAATGAGGATATAAAGGATTACTGTTGTTACCGGCAACTGAAAGGGCAGTCAGGCACTGGAACAGGCTGCCCAGGGAAGTGGTTGAGTCCCCATCCCTGGAGGCATTTAAAAGATGGGTAGATGTGGTGCTTAGGGACATGGTTTAGTGGTGGACTTGGCAGTGCTAGGTTAACGGTTGGACTCAATGATCTTAAAGGTCCTTTCCAACCTAAACGATTCTATGATTCTACTCTGTATGAGGAGGGTATATATTTGAAATTAGGCAAAAAAAGCGTTGGTTGTGCAGCCTCCTGCCTTTACACCATAAAAACTAACTATGCCATTACTTTGTACTTATAAGCTGCAAACTTCTTTTCCTAGTTTTCTAATTGACCGTGCCACAGTATTCCAACTGAAATAATACTTAAATCTCAGATTAAATGGATTTTAGACAGTTTTCATCTGGGGAAAAGTGCTATTTTTTGTTTTATTGCCTTGTTTAGTTCTTTGTAGTAAAAAAGGAACTTTTGGTGTGGGATAACTTTTTAGATTTCTATTCCTTTTAAATTACAAACCACCTCCATAACAAAAACTATAAGGTTTCTGAATAGCTGACACCTAATTTTGTGAAAAGTATTAGAAAATTATACAATTAATACATTATTAATAGAGAGATATCCCACACACTTTTTTTTTTAAATAGTAAATCCTCCCCCCAGTATTAAACAGCACTTGTGGTGCACCAGAAGACACGTCACTCTAACCCTGAATGTTCTGCTTTCTGATACCCATTCTTCAGTGCTGTAGCAATTCATCAAAATGGCACTGCTTTCATGAGCAATCAGTGCAGAACTTTACTTGAAAGGCATTCCGCATTTATCAGTGGAACAGTTCCTGGTTTCTTTTCTCCTTAGGTTAAACTCATTAAAAAACAAACAAACAAACAAAAAACAAAACAAAACAAAAAACCAAAAACAAAACCTGAACATATTTAAAGTATTAAAATTATCCAAAGTCCCAGGGAAAAAAGAAATAATTAAGCCTACTAAATCTGCACTGGAAGTCTGAAGCAACTCTAAAACTGAAGAGCCTTCAGTGCCATCGTAAACTGAAATGATGATCCCAAGGAAGGATATAATGGGCATAAATAACCCGGCAACCCCTTTCAGTACAAACCCAGTTCACTCTATTCCCTTAATCCTGGAACTGCCATTAATTTGTCACTGTCTGCGTTTTCTTTCTTAAGACATTCAACTTAGCATTAAATGTAAAGCCTACTGTTCAAAAGCACCGGTTGCTCCTGAAAGTCTGCTTGCGTTCTGAAGGAAAAGAAATACTTTGCAGCGACGCCGGCAGTGCCCCCACAGAGCCCTCCACTAGATGTCACTGCCACCACAACGCTAGCGCTGCAGAGATCACACACCTTCCCAGGACTGTAACTTAACAAAGCAACTAACCCTATTACCTTCTTTTTGCCTCTTCATATTGAAGACTTAGTCTGACCTTCTCTGCCAAATTTGATCTACTTCTTGCTCCAACCTGTTGAGAGAGGAAAAAAAAAAAAAAAAAAAAAATTAGCCTTATTACTGTGTAAAGCTGTTAAATGAATCAACAAAACCTATGTGCTGTCTAGAAAAATCAGGACTTAAAAGAATAAACCCACACCCACCTGTAGCCACACGCTTGCTGTTAAATGCCTAGTTAGGAATCTACTCAGATGTACAAAACAGTGCTGTTTTCTTCTGATCCCGTCCATCTATTTTTAACTACTGTACTACCAATTGTCCATATTCCAGAGTAAAGCAAATGGATTTTCAAAGAAATCTCGCAGTGATTGCACCCAAAATTTTTATCTCCTACTTTGAACTCTGCTGAACTCAGAATTTAGAACTAAGTCAGTGCATTTCAAAGTAAGACTTTGAAATAAACTTGCTACAGAACACAGACGAGCTTGGCTCTTTGTAAAACCTTGTTACAGTCTCTTCTGTATAAACTTAGCTCACAGAACTTCAAAGAAGGTACCAAAATTAAGCACAGCTTTCTGTGTATGTAAATATACCATCAGTGAAACAGAGAAGGTTTTAATGAACCATTGAACAAGTAGTTCCACTAACAGTTTTTCAGCTGCGTGAAATGAAATTTCACATTTAAATTCTGAGATCTTGTTTCCGAAAATTAAAAACGTCTTCATATTGAATTAAGTCTGTAAGGTGAAACATATCCGATAGACAGATCCAAACAATACTATCTACTCATGCTGATCTTCGCTGCATGGAACTATTTGATTAAATCAAATTGTCATAAGTGCTTCACGCCAAACGTATAAAGTTCATCTGAATCTTGATTTAAAATTTAAGGGGGGAAAAAAAAAAATCAGCTAACTGATTCTAAGTAATTCTCCCTTAAACATGTATATGTATACATATATACACCTATCAGCAACAGTAAACAACCATTTGATTCCAATTCCATTAACCACAGCATTCTGATTCAATTTCTCTTTACGTTTGACAAAATGGAAAAAAGCTCACCTCACCAGAAATGTCAGTCTGAGACCCTGTATCCAGAGTTTGTCTAGAAAAACACAGCTGGGAGTTTACAGAGCTGGAAGTCAAGTCTGGTTCAGATGTCCCGATGGTCTGGTCAAGATTGAATTTCTCTCTCAGCTTTGCAAGACTCTGTCCAGGAAACAAAGTAAGATGTGGTGTTGAAGTCCCTTTGTACTTTAATGTGTTTATACCAGTTTATCTCCAAAAGATGTTTACATAAAAGACTCCAATATAAAAATTCTGGGTTTACTTCATATTAAGCAAACTACCCTTTTAACCAAGTGGTTGGTAGGTGACACTAACGGTGACCAACACCTGTGACAACATAAAAACTACTCATGTGGTTTTATGTTTGTTTTTTTTTTTTTTTTTTTTTTTTTTAATTTGTGAACCAATTAAATACTTGGCTAATTAAAAAAAAAAGATCTCCTTTCAGAAAAGGAAATAGGGCAATTTAGATTTGGAAAACTTTTACTGAGTTAGAAAATGGCCATGTATCTCAAAACCACATCTCAATTTTGTTCACTTAGTATTTTAAATTGTGGTTTAGAGGTAACATCTGCATTGTACCTTACATACAAGTTCAGAAATCTATATTCTCTGACTGACATATCGTGGCTTTTTGAATTAGGAATGTCACAGACTTCAGTTTCTGCATCTGAAAATTAATTTTAGTATTAGTTTGGCTCAGAGAGTTTTGACAATTCCTTAAAAAGTATAAAACGCAAAGTATTTATAACCAGGAAAGTTACTCATGTAAAAAAAAATTCACACAAAACTTATGTCAACCGTTCAAAATACCTTCATTAAATCTTGTT